>NC_067437.1:4417500-4744642 GCF_009764475.1 Pristis pectinata
TTAATGCCAACTTATTGATGTACATAGATTGCTGCCATCTTGTTGAGGTAAAGAGGGACACCATCTTGTTCAGGTAAAAGTGACGTTATTTTGTGAAGGTAGAAGTTGGTGCTGCCTTTGCACCATCTTGTTGAGGTAAAATTGGTGCCATCTTGTTGAAATAAAAATGGACTCCATCCTGTGAAACATTTTTGTCCAGGTGGAGTGACATGATGACGTGATCCTTACAATACAGTTCACTTTCTCTCATACTGACACTGTGCTGTGAGTTACACCGTGACATCCCACAACTGCGGCAGTTGTGATGCACTTGAGGTTGGCAGAGTGAAAGGGGTCAGTCCCTGATGTCAGGCACAGCTGAGATTTAAAGTTGCCCTAAGTCAAGAGTCCCTTCTGCCGTGACCAGTTTGTTCACTGGCAGGTGTGGATGGGCCAGAGTCAACTGATGACCTAATGAACATGCATTTTGATGACTTCTGTCCTCAAGTCTGGGCCTAGTTTTAAACTATGGGGGTGCCTGTTTATTCATTAAGGTTACCAGTCACAATCTGCTGGAAGAGAGCACTGATAGCGACGGACAGTGGGATGTCTGGATAACCGTTACCCTTCACTGCCCACAGGCCTGAGGTTGGAGGTCAAGTTTAACCCGACTGCTGGCTAACGAATCAAATCAAATGTGCTGATGCCCTAACTCTACTTGGGCTGTTGGTAGGGACTGAGGGGACATACGGGCTCTGTCGTCCGTGTACGTCAACACCTTCAAACATAGGGAGAGTGAATGGTACATTGCTGGCTCTCTCGCTCTGTATTCAGAGTAAGCCCAGCCTTGGGAGCTCACTTCACAGAGCATCCGGGGAACACATCCGGGGAAGTACTGGAAGCAGAGTCGACTGTAGTGTTCAAAACGGGAGCTGGATAAATACCTCTCAGGAAAGAGTTTGCAGGGCTACGGGGAAGGGACAGGGGAGTGGGACAGTTGGCTTGCCGTTGTGTAGAGCCCGTACGCATCCAATGGGTCCGGCATGCTCCAGCCGTTCTTGATTCCCTGAGGTCACACCAGACAGGTAGCTCCTCCCTGCGGTGGTTCCACCCCAGACGTCTGGGGCGGCCAGCAGTCAGCTGTCTCTGAACACGGGCGCAGGGTCAAAGCTGCCACTCAGTTGACTTCCAGAGGGTCCTGACACCTCGATCCGGGGTCCTGGACAGCAATCAGCCAATTAGGCCCCAGACTCACCAACTGCTGGCCAGCTGCGACAGCCCGGAATAGACTATAGAGCAGAATTAGGCCATTTAGCCCATCGAGTCTGCTCCGCCATTCAATCGTGGCTTTCTTTTTTCAACCCCAGTCACCTGCCTTCTCCCTGTAACCCTTAACCCCTTTACCAATCAAGAAGCCACTTCTGGGTTTCGGTGGGAATGTGTGCATTGTGCGGTTATAAACTGATCTGACTGTAACGCCAAGTCTAACCATGTGCCCCATTCTGTCTACGCCTGCAGGTGTGTCTATGCGTACCCATACATCTGCATGCGCGCGTCCGCATGTGTGCACACAGACCCATGTCATTACGCCGATGCATTCATGAGCCGAGCCATCAGCCAGCGAAGCGACGCACAGCGAGACGAGGCTAGGATGTGCCTGACGCACACACTTACCCTGGGGCTGCTGAGTGGGCTGGAAGACAGACCGCAGGATGCTCCACTGACCGAGCGAGACCTGGCCCAAGATAAAACATGCCCGTCACTGGGATAAGTTCTCCCTACAGGCAACCTGCACCATGCTACAGGCAAGGGTGATTAAACTGGAGACGATGCAGGAACGATTCACATGGATGTTGCCAGGACTGGAGGGCTTGAATTATAAGGAGAGTTTTCCCTGGAGTGAAGGAGGCTGAGGGGGGACCTGACAGAGGTTTATAAAATTATGAAGGGCATAGGCAAGGTGGATAGTCCCAGCCTTTTTCCGAGGGTAGGGGAGTCTAAAGCTAGAGGGCATAGGTTTAAGGTGAGAGGGGATAAATTTAAAGGGGACCTGCAGAGTAAGTGTTTCACACAGAAGGTCGTCAGTATACAGTACGGAACGAGCTGCCAGAAGAAGTGGGTGAGGCGGGTACAAATACAACGCTTAAACGACATTTGGACAAGTACATGGATAGGAAAGGTTTAGAAGGATATGGGCCAAATGCAGGCAAAGGGGACTGGCTTAGATGGGAATCTTGGTTGGTATGGACAAGTTGGGCTGAAGGGCCTGTTTCCGTGCTGTATGACTCTGTGAATCAGTACTCGCCCTATTGCCTAACCCCACAGAGACATAGTTGGTCTGTAACCACATCTGGGACCTATTCCAAGGAGTGACCCTGAAATTAGGCTGAGCACCTTGTGGTGGGACAGGTGCGGATCATCCGGTGACCTCCAGAGAAGCTTTCACCGTGGGTGAGGCAGTGGAGGCATCTGTGTGATCGCACACAGCCCACGCTTGCCTTTAACAAAGAGATGACAACCATTTCCCCATCAAAATAACCATTCGGCCGGAATTGATACCAAGACGGGTTTACGTTCCCTTGAGGGGCAGGTGTCCAACCCACACTTCCCAGTCGGCAGTCCAGCCCATGACACGGATGGGGGCTTTTCTCCACCGCTGAGGATTATGGGAGCCGCACCCCTCCATGGCTGAGTGAGTCCAAACCCAAACTGCTTCCAGCTGGGAGATGCCCTGAGTACAATGCTGGGTTCCCCTATTCCCAGCTTCTGGCCTGTATGGATGATCACTTCCGTATCTGTCCCAGTCATTGAGTTATATGGCACGGAAACAGGCCCTTCAGTCCAACTCGTCCATACTGACCAAGTTGCCCAAATGAGTTAGTCCCATTTGCCAGTGTTCGGCCCACATTCCTCTCAACCTTTTCTATCCATGTACCTGTCCAAATGTCTTTTAAATGTCATTATTGTATCCACCTCTACCACTTCCTCTGGCAGCTCGTTCCATATACGCACCATCCTCTGTGTGGAAAAGGTTGCCCCTCAGGTCCGTTTTAAACCTTTCCCCTCTCACTTTCAAACCTATGCCCTCCAGTTTTGGACTCCCCCACTTTAGGGAAATGTCTGTGACCATTCACCGTATCTACGCCCGTCATGATTTTATAAGCCTCTATAAGGTCCCCCCTCAGTCTCGTACGTTCCAGGAAAAAAGTCCTGGCTTATTCAGCCTCTCCTTATAACTCAAACACTCCAGTCCCGGTAACATCCTTGTAAATCTTTTTGCATCCTTTCCACTTTCATAATAACCCCCCCAATAGCAGGGTGACCAGAACTGTACGCAATACTAAAACTGTAGCCTTACCAACGTCCTGAACAATTGTGACATAACATCCCAACTCCTGTACTCAATGCCCTGACCGTTGAAGGCCAGCGTGCCAAATGCCTTCTTCGTCGCACTGTCTACCTGTGTCACCACTTTCAGGGAACCATGTACCTGCACCCCTGGGTCTCTCTATTCTGCAACACTGCCCGGGGCCCTGCCATTAACCGTGTAAGTCCTGCCCTGGTTTGTCTTATCAAAGTGCAACACTTCGCACATCTGAAATAAACTCAGTGAGCTGGGGGTCCCGGCCTGATGTGGTGGGTGTGGGTCTGATCCACTCAAATAGGTGGGGGGTGGTAACCCTATCTGAAACCTTCAGGACCAGGTCCCAGCGAGTATGTGTGTACTCGTGGTCAGGGGCTGCGTTCATGCCAACAGGACCCTGGGGGGAGTTGGAGTAATTCAAACGACTCATGGACATGTGGGGATGGGAGTCCTCCCACAAACCCCAGTTTTATAATGTTCACAGAACATGGGAATTCGAGCCTTTATTGTCCATCCCTAATTGTCCCTGCAGTAAGGAGGCAGTTAAGACTCAACCGTATTGATGGGTCAGGAGCCACATCCAGGCCTGACTGGGTAAGGGCAGCAGATGTAGGTGGTTAATGCAGATGGATGTCATAGATTCATAGAGGTACACAGCACGGAAACAGGACCTTCGGCCCATCTCATCCATGCCGACCAAGGTGCCCCACCTGAGCTAGTTCTATTTGCCCACATTTGGCCTGTATCCCTCTAACCCTTTCCTATCCATGTCTTTTAAATGTTGTTATCGTACCTGCCTCGACCACTTCCTCTGGCAGCTCGTTCCATATCCCCACCACCCTCTGCGTGAAGAAGTTGCCCCTCAGCTCCTTTTTAAATCTTTCTCCTCTCACCTTAATGCCCTCTAGATTTAGCTTCCTTTTCCCTGGTGAAATGTCTGTGTGTTCACCTGACCTATGCCCCTCATGATTTTATACACCTGTATAGGTAGTGTTAATGAGAGACTGGTAGTTTCGTGGTCACCATTTCTGGTGCTAGCTGTTATTTTGTACTAAACGTCCGTCCAAATGCAGAGAGATTGTGGATCTGGCGCTGTGGTGCACCGGGTCGGATCTAACTGGGAGCCTTGATGTGCCAGATTGACCTTCTCCTGTTCCTGGGTAACTCACTCACCAGGGCCCAGACAGGCTGCTCAATCCAACCCCAACTGCTCAATCCAACTGGTCACAAATGTTCCCCCAACCTCGATCCCCCCTCCTCCCCTCCATCAGCCTCAACGAGTCAGACAATACTGGAACGGACCCTTAAACCCACCGCATCCAGGTCAACCCATTTACACTTGTCCCATTTTATTCTCTCCACAGTCCCATCAACTCCCCCCAGATTCTACCCTTCACCCTATGCACTGGGGACAATTTACAGTGGCCAATTAACCCCCAGACCCTGCATGTCTTTGGGATGTGGGAGGGAATCGGAGCCCCCTGGTGAAACCCATGCGGTCACAAGGAGAACGTGCAAACTCCACACAGACAGCACCCGAGGTCGGGATCGAACCCGGGTCTCTCTGGAGCTGCGAGGCAGCGGCTCTACCCGCTGCGCCAATGAGCCACCTATTAGCTAAGGAATTGTGCAGATTCCTTGAACGCTTCCAGAATGTTTTGCATATGGTGTGGCCATTTGAGTTGTCCTTGATACCCTTAGCCCCTTGATCCATTGGAATGGGGATTCGGAGGGGAGGGGAGGGGTGTCTATGTGTTCGCCAATATCGGGTGCATTAGCCACAGTTCTCCGATGTAGTGGTGGTGAGTAAAGTGTTCACTGAGAAGTGAGGAGACCTCTTTTAGGGGGAGTTGTACTCAGAATATGCTTCGTCCCACTGCCCCAGAAGGTCCCGAAGACGCCTAGTGCCCAACGAACTGCTGGGAGTCCCAGGACAGGAGGTGGTGCTCCCTTACCGCTGGCTGTGCTGGGCCACATCGACGGCGCGGCGTGCGGGTACTGGAGATCCGCCGTCCGTCACGCTCAGAACCTCCATCGATTTCCTCTCAGGCCGGCGCTTGCCGTGCCGGTTCAGCATGGGCGAGTCGACCCGCTTCCTTGGAGGGTCTGAGGGGGGAGGAAGGGTGGGCTTAGTCTGCTGTGAGTCATTCCCTGCACTTCCATTGTCAATCATGTCCGGTAACTACCACTATATTCAGTTGCTACTATTCTCCATTTGTTGTACCTTTCTAGAGAAAAAAAATTAGCCTGCTTTTGTCAGGAGAAGTTGCTGTAGTTTCCAGTTTCCTCTGCTCCTTGTGAGGGAATTGACTTCACTACACAAGTACAGGTCCTGCCCAGGTTACGGCAGGGTCCCATCCCTGAGAACTGTTCATAACCCAAACAGTTTGCAAGCCAGAAATGCAGAAAACCAAGGGTAACACGTAGTTAAACCAGGGTGCTTAACTCAACCAATTCCGATTTCTCTGCAAGAGGCAATGATATTACTGCAAACCGAGATCCCACATGGCAGAAGATGCCTGCAGCCCCACAAAGGCCGGCAAATCCTTCCCGCCGGTCTCCCAAACGCTCGTTTGTTCGTCCGGTCTGTACATCAGTCAGGCATTCAGAACCTAGGGAGATCCTGCGGAATGTTTGCTGGGTCTCCCAGCACCTCCAGTGGTGGACCAATGGAAGTTGGGGACATAAACGGCCAGGACTGGAGGACAGAGACCTCTGAGGGTTGTAGCGAGGGAGGAGATTACAGATAGGTTGGGACAGGGAGCCCATGTTGAAGGTCAGTAGCAGGTGTGCTCAGCAACCGGATGATTCCTGGAGGCAAGTGGTTAGTGGTCAGACAGAGGTTCGATCCCTTCCATAGTCTCATTGCTGAGAGTGTTAGCTTGTGGAGATGTGCCCTCCCAGAGAGTGCCTGACACTCAGGGCACAAGGAGTCAGTACTCTCAGGGAGAGGGGAGGAGGATAACTACCCGGAGAGAGGGCCCTCACGCTCACCAATGTCATTGTGTGGCGGCAAGTCCTCATCTTCACAGCTTGGATACCGCTCTTTCCGATCCAGCAACAGGAAGTAGATCATTTTCTCCTGATTTTCCCTGGGTGGGGGAGGAGGAGGAAATAATTACATAGGTTAATGAGTGGTGCCCGAGCAGCACATGTCTCTTGTACCACCACTCCCTGCTCCACTGGCACGAGGGGGTCAAACATGGGTGAAAGGTCAAGGCTCTCAGAAGAGGCCGTCGGTTGGAATAAAGTAGGTGAGACCCGAATTAAGCTTGTTGTCAAGTTCAGGCTAGGTTTGGGATTTGAAAGTGGGGTTTGGGGTTTGGGGTTGAACAGAACTTGTGTCAAGAATGTATGATGATGTTTAATTTAACTTGGTCACAGCACAAGGGATATCATAAAATCAGGGTCGGGTATGGCCCAGGATATCGGCAAGGTATCTAGATATCGACAAGATATCAGGATATCGGCATCTAGATATTGACAAGGTATCAGGATATTGACAAGTCATCTGCACTAAAACAAAGGCTCCTCCAACAGTGCAGCACTTCCTCAGTGCTGCCAAGGATTAAGTGTTCATGGCCCTGGAGTGGGATTTGAACTCAGCACTTTGACTCAGATGAGAGTAAGATGTATCAGTTTCAATTAATAAAAGAAAATATTTTCATTTTGATCCTGGCCATCATTTTCCTGATCCTGCAGTAATTGGTTTATTATTGTCACATGTACCGAGGTACAGTGATAAACTTTGTTTTGCATGCCGTCCATACAGATCATTTCATTACAACAGTGCATTGAGGTAGTACAAGGGAAAACAATAACAGAGTGCAGAATAAAGTGTTAGTTACAGAGAAAGTGCAGTGCAGGCAGACAATAAGGTGCAGGGCCTTGATGAGGTAGATTTTGAGGTCAAGCATCCACCTCATCGTACTAGGGAACTGTTCAATAGTTTTATGACAGCGGGATAGAAGCTGTCCTTGAGCCTGGTGGTACGTGCTTTCAGGCTTTTGTATCTTCTGCCCGATGGGAGAGGGGAGAAGGGAGAATGCCCAGGGTGGGAGGGGTCTTTGAGTTTAGGCAGGGCTGTAGTGATGAGATGAGCTGTTCCTGCGATACCCATTGAGGGAGTGGGATTAACCAGGACAGAGAGAACTCTGCAGAGGAATAGCAGCAGAGGGTTCAGGTTAACATGACAAGTCTGAATAACGCATCGGCAGAGTGGCACTCCCTCAGCGCCGCAGTGAAAGGTCGGCCCTGCCCTTGGTTCTAATGCCTGGCGTGGGATTCGAACCCACAACCTTCAGACTGGGTGCGGTCTGCCGAGCCTGGACTGGTGCCCACCCTCCTCATCAGGGGAAGGATTCGGCGATGAGCCACTTACTCCTCAAACAGGAGGTCCTGCTTCAGTTTGTTCTTGTCCCGAAAGCAACCGAGGGAGTTCATGCTGTCCAGGACGTCCGGGTCGATGTCGCTCACCGACTGGAGCCGACAGATCATCACTTTCCGAGCTATTGGCTGCTCCGGTTCCGGCTCGTTCCTGCCTCCTCTGTAACGACACACTGACACCCTCAGCTTCACACACGGACACGACCCGTCAAGGTAGGTGGGTGCCAACCGAGCCCGTGGCTGCACTCACCCCCAGTGTCAGTGTTAAAGTAACTGCATGGGACCCTGGCCAAGGAGCGGAGAGAGACTGAAGAGGAAGGATCTGGTTCCCCAGTAGAGGGGTCAAAGTAGCTGGTACAAGGATGAGAGGGAAGATGAGGAAGATGAAGATCTGTATGATATATGTTCTTGTGAATGTTGTGTCTCTGATGCTCTGTGCCTGTGAAGCTGCTGCACACATGGACTTGTGCAGATGACAATAAGCTCGACTTTGACCTTGAGGGAAGGTTTTTCTTATAGTGGGGGGGTGGGTTTCCTAGAGTTCGCTGCCTGAAAGGGTGATGGAAGCAGAAACGCTCATCACATTAACACCGCACTGGGTGTGGACTTGAAGAGCTTTGATCTGCAGGGCTGTGGATCTAGGGCTGGGTGCTGGTGTTAGGCTGGGCAGTTCTTTGTCTAGTCAGCACAGTGGGGTGAATGGGCTGGTTTTAGTCTGCATCTGAATACTGCGGACAGATCTGGTCTCCCTACCTAATGAAGGATGTACGTGCGATGCAGTGAAGGTTCACCCGGGTTGGAGAGATTGCCCGACCACAAGCAGAGTCAGCCTGCACTCTCCTGAGTTTCGAAGAACGGGGAGTGATCGCATTCAAACGTACTAAAACCTTACAGGATCTCATGAGGCTGGATGCAGGGAGGGTGTTTCCCCTGTGGAATGGGTCTAGAATCACAGGTCACTGTCTCAGAATAATGGGGTCAGCCATTCACCATGGGAATGGGGAGAGATTTCTTCACCCACAGGGCGGGAAATCTTTGGAAATCTCTCCCCAAGCTCCGTCGCTGAGTATTTTCAGGACAGAGACTG
Organism: Pristis pectinata; assembly: GCF_009764475.1. NCBI lineage: Eukaryota > Metazoa > Chordata > Chondrichthyes > Rhinopristiformes > Pristidae > Pristis > Pristis pectinata. Next base: position 4,426,317 of record NC_067437.1, read on the forward strand.
AAAGATTCTTAGATATTAAGGGGTACCGTAAAGGGGAAGGATACGGGGTTTGTGCAGGAAAGTGGTGCTGAGGTAGATCAGCCATGATCTCATTGGACAGTGGAGCAGGCTCGAGGGGCTGAATGGCCTACCCCTGCTTATGTTCATTACATATCCTCTCTCATCCTAAACATAAGGTGAGAGGGGAGGTTCAAGGTGAGGGGGAGAGGCAACTTTTTCACCCAGAGGTTGGTACGTTTATGGAACGGGCTGTCCAGAGGAAGTGGGTGAGGCAGGTACATTAACAACATTTAAAAGGTACTTGGACAGGTACATGGATAGGAAACGTTTAGACGGATATGGGTCAGACACAGGCAAATGGGACTAGCATGGATGGGAATCTTGGTCAGCATGGACCAGTTAGGCCAAAGGGCCTGTTTCTGTGCTGTGTGACTCTGTGACTCGATGACTAAGTAACATCTAGCTCTTGGACTCTTGCAGGCCTTTGAGGCAGGAGGATTGATGGGTGGGGTGGGCAGGGGAGAGGAGCTTCTAGGGTGGAGTCCCACCACCCCCCCCCCCCCACCCATGGGTTCGGCAAAGAGGAAGGGGAAGTAAGTCCCAGAAGCAGAGTCACGGAGCGCTGGTCCTCTGGGGATGCAGAGACCATGAATCGTTCAATCCCAGCAGATCCAGTGATCTCAGGCTACACCAGGACAGGGCGCAACAGGGGCTTGGCCACGATGCCTGCTACAGTCAAATAGATCACCAATACACCTGCACACCATCTCAGCCGACGGACAGCTGGGCAGGTTGGAGGGGACGTTGGTACCAGATGATCAGTGCCCCCCCAAGGGATGGCAATGACTGGTTTCATTCCTACTGTGTATGAAGTAATTACTGTCGCCACACCCCACACCACAACAGACCTTTCCCAAGTGTGAGGGTCCCATCCAGATACAGAGACACTGGGTGGGTCTCAGCAACCCTCCACCTCACAGATCTCCCTCTCTCTACCACCCAGTCAATAAAGGAAGAGAGACACAAGAGACTGCAGATGCCAAAGCAACAAAACAATTTGCTGGAGGAACTCAGCTGGTCAGGCAGCATCTGTGGACGGAAATAGATGGTCAATGTTTCAGGTCAAGACCCTCCCTTTGGATTCAATGAAGGGTCTTGACCCGAAATGTCAACTGTCCATTTCTCTCCACAGATGCTGTCTGACCTGCTGAGTTCCACCAGCAGATTGTTTTACTGAATAAAGGAAGGGTTCCCTCTCGTCGCGTACAACAGGGAGCTCAGTTCACCCTGGCCCCTACATACGGAACACCAGAGGGGGGAGATAAAGCAGAAAAGAGAACGGACCGGTTGCTGATGTGTGCTCCCCTGGGATCTGGTCTCAAGGACCACTGGGAGTTAACGCTGGACTGCAGAACTCAGACATCTTCATGGCTTGGCTCGTGCAGCCTCGGGCTGAGAAACCGATCCCCTCCCTCAGTACTGGGGTGGAGGGGGCAGGGGGGTGCCCTGAATCACAGGGCAGAGTCAGAGCTGGGGTCTCCAGCCGCATGGTGCATACTTACTGATACCAGGAGTGCTTCTGGATCTGTTCCAGCTGTGGGCAGCGGTGAGTCACGGGAGAGAGAGAAAGGAAAGGAGTTTAAGAAGAGAATTCAGAATAGGGGCTTTCCGTTCTAGAGACGTCTGAGATGGTGGCACTGTCAGGAGGGAGAAGATCCCCCAAAGTCGTAACCCTCCCCAGTCAGGTAACCCCCATATCGTAACCCCAATGGGGTAAACCAATAGCCTTCCCAATGGGGTAATACTGACAACCTTCCCAATGGGGTAATACTGACAACCTTCCCCCAGTGGGGTAACATTGATAATTTTCCCCAGTGGGGTAACATTGACAATCTTCCCCAATGGGATAATGCTGACAACCTTCCCCAATGGGGTAACATTGATAATCTTCCCCAATCGAGTAACGTTGACAATCTTCCCCAATGGGGCAATGCTCATAATCTACCCCCAATGGGGTAACGTTGACAACCTTCCTCCAGTGGGATAACGCTGATAATCCTCCCCCAATGGGTAACGCTAACACATTATTTTCCCTTCCCATGGATTAACTCTGATAACCATCCCCCATGGGGTAACATTACTGCATCCCCATGGAGTAATATGATTACATCCCCCATTGGGTAACACTGATAACCATCCCCCATTGGGTAACACTGATTACTGCCCCTCCATGGGGTAACACTGATTACTGCCCCTCCATGGGGTAACACTGATTACTCCCTCCAACCCCCATGGGGTAACACTGATGACCATCCCCCATGGGGTAACTGATTACTCCCTCCACCCCCCATGGGGTAACACTGGTGACCATCCCCCATTGGGTAACACTGATTACTCCCCCCATGGGGTAACACTGATGACCATCCCCCATGGGGTAACACTGATTACTCCCCCCACCTCCCCACGGGGTAACACAGATGGCCGACTTGCTGGGTGATGTTGGGCGAGCTGTCAGTGGACACGGACAGGGACGGGGTGTGTGGGGCCAGGAGACTGACCGACAGCCGTTTCTCTGCATCCACCTCGATCATGCCCCGCAGGAGGCTCTGGCAGTCGGGGGGGATGAAGTGAGGCATGTGGAAGACCCCTCGCTTCACCTTCTCCAGGAGCTGCCGGAGGTTGTCGTCATCGAAAGGCAGCGCACCCTGTGGGGGAACAGGACACGGTCACTCCCCTGCTCCCTGCCCCGGGACACCCCCTCCCCTCCCCCACGCTCTCCTCCCCACTCACCCCTCCCAGCGACGCTCTCCTCCCCCACACTCCCCTCCCTTCCCCCACGTCCCTCCCATACACTCACCCTGCTCCCCCACACCCCTTCCCTACACTCTCCCTCCTCCCCAACACCCCTCCCCAACACTACCCTATCCCACCCAGTGACGCTCCCCCACACCCTCCCCCACACTCCCCTCCCCTCCCCCACATTCCACTCTTCCCTTCCCCCATACTCCCCTACCCAGCCTAGCAACACTCCCCTCACTGACAGACCCCTCCCCTACAGTCCCCTCCCCCACCATGGCCCCTCCCGTCCCCTCCCCCACCCAGTGACACTCTCCTTCCCCACCCAGATACTCCCCGCTGCCAACCCTCCCCTACCCTTCGTCCCTCTCCCCTCCCAATCCATCCACCCAGCGACACTCCCCTCCCCTGCCCTCCCTCCCCCCACCCTCCGTCCCTCTCCCCTCACCCACTATACATTGTGGTTACATTACTGGGCAGCGATCCAGTGTCCCAGAGACACAAGTTCAAATCCCACCACAGCAGCTGGGGGATTGAAATTCATTTAATTAAATAAAGTCCAGAATGAAGACGTTGGTCTCAGAGAAGCTGATGTAAAATCCTAACTAGTTCACTCGCTCCTCAGAAAGGGAGACTGATCCTTTGTCATGTTTCTCTCTGTGTGACTTGGACCCATCAAAGAGATTCCCTGCCCACTGAAGTGTCCCAGGAAGCCATTCCATTCAGGGCCAGTTGAGGATGGAGGGTAAAGAATGCCCTGCCCAGAGGCATCCACATCCTGTGACTGACCACATGACCTGACGGTGGGACACCTCCCTAGAACCCAAAGTATTCTGCCCCTAGCATCCTGGCCCGGGAGAGAGGTGGCTGGCTGTGGACTCCTCTGTGAGGACAGGGTACAGGAGTAGTTAGTGGACAAACTAACTAGAGGTGTATAAAATCATGAGGGGCACAGACAGGGTGTGAATGCACACGGTCTTTTTCCCAGAGAAAAAGGGCATAGGTTTAAGGTGAGAGGGGGAAAGACTTAAAGGGGACCTGAGGGGCAACTTTCTCACCACAGAGGGTGAACGAGCTGCCAGAGGAAGTGGTTTGAGGCAGGTGCAATAACAACATTTAAGAGGCATTTGGGTAGGTTCATGGATAGGAGAGGTTGAGGGGGATATGGGCCAAATGCGGGCAAATGGGACGAGCTTAGGTGGGGTACCTTGGTCGGCATGGACGTTGGGCCGAAGGGCCTGTTTCCGTGCTGTATGAATCTGTGACAAGGGCATGGAATCTCTGGACTTAGGATAAGATATAAGATACTTGAAAATTCAATTAACCAATCTTGAAACACTAGTGTCACTGCCCTCATGATACAACAGGACTGTTGTAAAAACCCTTCTGGTTCCCTTGCTTGGTCCAGGCTATACAAGACCTTAAATTCCACAACATAGTTGACTTTCAGCTGCCTCCTCAGTTAGAAAACAGAACATAGAACAGTACCTTCAGCCCACGATGTCTGTGTCGAACATGATGCCAAATTAAAGTAAATCTCTTCTGCCTGCACATGATCCACATCCCTCCGTTCCCTGCAGGTTCATGAGTCTGTCTAACAGCCTCTTAAGTGCCACTGTTGTATCTGCTTCCACCACCATCCATGGCAGCCCGTTCCAGGCACCCACCACTCTCTGTGTAAAATACTTGCCCCGCACATCTCCTTTGCACTATCACCTTAAATGCCATCTGTTATTAGATATTTCGACCCTGAGAAAAAGATACCGACTGTCAACTCTATCTATGCCTCTCAAAATCTTATAAACCTCCATCAGGTCTCCCCTCAGCCTTTGCTGCTCCAGAGAAAACAACCCAAGTTTGTCCAACCTCTCCTCACAACTCATGACCTCTAACCCAGGCAGCATCTTGGTGAACCTCTTCTGCGCTCTCTCCAAAGCCTCCACATCCTTCCTGTAATGGGGCGACCAGAATCAAATGCAATACTCCAGATCCAGCTTAATCAGAGTTTTATAAAGCTGCAATGTGACTTCCCGACTCTTGAACTCAGTGCCTCGACTTACAAAGGCAAGCATGAGATACACCTTCTTTACCACCCTATTGATGTACAGCCACTCTCAGGGAGCTATAGACTTGGACCCCAAGATCCCTCAGTACATCAACACTGTTAAGGGTCTTGGCATTAACAGGTACTGTCCCTGAGGTGGCAGGCTGTGGGCTGGGGCATTCCTAGAACCAATGTGCTAGTTGACCCAAGGGGATTAGGGCAGCAGGTCTAAGATGACAACCCAGGATCCCACTGCTTACCACCAGAAGTGCAAAGAGGATGACCCCACAGCTCCACACATCCGCCCGACGGCCATCGTACTTTTCTCCCTGCGAGTGGGAAACAGAGAGGTCAGTGGCTTCGAGCGCCGGCGGCCATTGACCAGAGTCCCCTTGACGGGTCACTTCCTTGTCTTTTCTTCCTGCTCTTGTATAATCTTGTAATGGCTCGGTTCCTGGCAGGAGGGCTTGTTCTTTGAAGAGAGGCTTATTGGCCAGTGCTGACTGGAAGAAGAGGGCCATCTCTCTGGGAAGTTTGAGATTCGGAGGGGCTTTGGCAGGGTGGATGCTGAGAGGGCTGGCAGTGTCTGGAAGCACTTTTGATCTTATTGAACATTCAGGACAAGAGGCTGGACATTTCAGATTGAGATGGGGAGAATATTCTCCCAGAGGGTCGTGAATTCTCTCCCGCACAGGGCCTTGTCATTGAGTGTACTGAAATAATTATATTTTGAACGCTGAGGGCATCAGACGGGAAAGTGGGTGAGGTACAGGATCAGCTCGAGGAGCTGAATGGTCAACTCCTGCACCCGTTTGCTGATATTCCTTCAGCCCTCTGTCACATGAAGCGGGAAAGCGAGGCCACATACATGTAGTCAACCTGGTTGACTTTCTTTTCCGTAACCGAGGGGATCTGTTGCCATGGCTTTCCCACCATTCCTCCAACTGAGGCCTAGCTGAGGCGGCTTCGGCCTAGCAGGCCTCTGGTCTTTCCTACCAAGCACTGACTTGGGGAAACAGCTGGGCAATTTTTGTGGAAGAATCAGTCACGGACTGAGCAGGCAAAAACACCAAGTGGAACAAAAATTATCGTCGTAGTCCTTTCAAACCAGGTTGGGTCTGGAGAAAAGGCTTTGTGCCAACTTACACCAGGGCGAGGTTCTGATTGGCTAGAGCCAGGTACAAATGGGAAGTACATTTGACGGTATTGGGCACTGGAAATGTTTCCATAGTATCCATGAGGTGTTGGTGTTGGTCAGACTGCATTTGGAATATTGCGAGCAATTTTGGGCCCTGCATCTATGGAAGGACATTCTGGCCCTGGAGAGATTCCAGAGGAGGCTCACAAAAATGATCCCAGCAATAAAAGGCTTGATGTATCAGAAGCGTGTGATGTCTCTGGACCTGTACTCAATGGAGTTCAGAAGGATGAGGGGGGAATCATTGAAACCTACCAGATACTGAAAGGTCTGGATAGAATGTACACGGAGAGGATGTTTCCATTAGGAGAGTCTAAGATCCGAGGGCACAGCCTCAGAATAAAGTGACATCCCCTTAAAACTGAGTGGAGGAGGAATTCATTCAGCCAGAGGACGGTGAATCTGTGGAATTCGTTGCAACAGAGGGCTGTGGAGGCCAAGTCATTGGGTGTACATAAGGCAGAGATTGATAGGTTCTTGATTAGAAAGGTGGTTAAGGGTTACGGGGAGAAGACGGGAGAATGGGGTTAAAAAAAAATCAGCCATGATTGAATGGCGGATCAGGCTTGATGGGCCGAATGGCCTAATTCTGTTCCTATGCCTTATGGGAACAAAAATGCCCAGGGATCGAACAAAACTTACCCTGATGACTTCTGGACAAGCATAATGTGGAGACCTACAGAGAAAGCAGAGTAGAGGGTTGTTAAATGCCAGACAATAAGATAACACGTCTCAGGCCTTCAGCGGGTTCGAACCCTCCCTAGTCTGGACACGGAGTGCATCAGTGTCCTCGCGCACAAGCCCACGGAGAGGGGGGGGGCAGGAGCTGCTCCCTCACCTTCGGGCCGTGGGTTCAAACTCTCCCCTCCTCCCAGCACAACGCTCGAGCTGACAGCACACCACGGTACAGAAGGAGCAGCGAGCCGGTGAAGCCCGCCAGCACTCCCTGGTGGACGCGAGGTGTCCCAGGCCACGTCTTAAAGAAGAACCCCCAGGTCCCGTCACTGAATCGTTGATCACTGTGTATGGGATCTTGCTGTGCAATCTCCCTTCTTTATTAATAATACAGATAGTGAATACAACTGGGACCCATCATTGCCTTTATTCATTCTACCAATTGATTCAATACATTCTATGGTACTTGGGTAGAAAAGGTCTAGAGGGATATGGGCCAAACGCAGGCAAATGGGACTAGCTATCTTGGTCGGCACAGGCAAGTTGGGCCGAAAGGCCTGCTTCTGTGCAGGGAAATGGAACAAGATCAGTATCTTGGTCGGCATGGACGAGTTGGGCCGAAGGGCCTGTTTCTGTGCTGTATTACTCACAGTGCTACTCCCTTACAATATGTCAATGCCACTAACGATTCTTGCAGGAGGCAGCTTTCGCCTGCCGACATAGCCTTACACCAGAAGACCGAGGGGTTTCAGGCAGACCGGACCACATCCTTCACCAATCTGATGATCTCCCAACAGTAGCCGATGTGGTGTCGGTGTGGGACCCTGGGAGCAGCCCGTCAAGGACAGAGTCCTGTGTTTCACAGCTGCTCGGGGCAACCCCTGGACAAAGGCCAGAGTCCCTTCCCTCTCTGGGCAAACACACAGACCACGAGGAGGTGGACCATTGTCTCACCTACATCTCAGCCACTGTGAGGGCCGCTGGGTGTTCACTGACCGCAATGCATTTCACCCTCTACAACTCCCTGAGGTTGTGGAAGACACCATTTAAATGCAGGTGGCTGGTTCTCTTCCCATTTATACATGACCGTGGGCAGGGACCGTTGCTCGAACTCCTTCAAGTTCAAGTTTATTGTCACAGGCATACATCCCCAGGGCAGAAAAGCCACAAAAATTAGCCTTTTTTTTTGCAGCAGTACCACAGTACACTACAAACATGACAAACAGAAGTTAAAATAAACTTAAATTAACATAAATTATACATAACTTACATGACAAAATAAACGTAGCAACATGAGTGCAAGTTGAGAGAGAGAGGAAAAAGTCGAGTCTGAGGTAGTGTTTGGGATTTTCAGGTCGGTTCAAGGACCTGACGGCAGTGGGAAGGCAAAGTTCAGCCACTCTCGGGATGAGTGAGATTTGTACTGGACGGGTTAGGGGAAAGGGAGCTCAGGAAGATCCCACAACAGAGATATAGGGAGACTTGGTGAAATCCGGAGGAATGTTCTCATCCGGTGTCAGGCAGACACACACACAGAGCTGAGCTGCCAGTTCACAGCTCAGTGACTCCCGAGGTATTTCCAGAGTGATCCCAGCTATAGCACAGGAAACACAGCAGCCAATTTGCGCACAGCAAGCTCCCGCAAGCAGCAATGAAGCGATGACCCAGCTGTTTCTCTGTAACCCCATTGGCTGAAGGCTGAGGGATTGGCCCCAGGATACGAGCTCTGAACCCAAGTATTTACAGACTGCCCTCTTACCCACAACTGGTCTCCAGGAGGCTATCACCAACCTGGAGGGAAGCCATCCCAAAATCCGCAATCCGGATGTTGTTCTTTTCATCCAGGAGAAGGTTTTCCGGTTTCAAATCCCTGTGGCTGCAAGGCAACAAACTGTGAATTATAGAGAGCCATAGACAGGCCCTTCAGCCCACTGAGTCCGTGCTGAACATCAACTACCTGTCTACACTAATCCCTCTCTTTATTCTCCCCACGTCCCCATCGCCCACCCCCAGATTCTACCACTCGCACTAGGGGCAGTTTACAGCGGCCAGTTAACCTACTGACCCGCATGTCTTTGGGTTGTGGGAGGAAACCGGATCACCTGGGGGAAGCCCACAGAGTCACAGGGAGAACGTGCAAACTCCACACAGACAGCGCCGGAGATCAGGATCGAACCTGGGTCTCTGGCGCTGTGACGCAGTTGCTCTACTAACTGCGCCACTGTGCTACTGAGTTAGAATGAATCACTGAATCAAGTTGTAGTTAGAAGGCTGAGGCAGCTGAGTCACCAGGGTCGGGGGGGGGGGGGGGGGGTCCAAGACCCAAAGGGGTTTGTTACAGAGTTAAGGTGGGAGAGGTGGGAGGGAGAGAGTGGGGGGGGTGGGGGTTAGAATTTGGATGTGGAATGCTTAAGGACTAACGGTGTTGTGAGATTAGACAGCAATCAAGTCTCAAAGAGCAGATGGAGAGTAATTGAGGGGCAAGAAATTTGTTCACACACTCCAGAAACAAAAAGGCATTTAAAATCAGATTAATGCGGACCAGGTCATTTGAGCCCATGTTTCTCAGTTTCTTGGCGCTTATCAGGAAATTTGTCTCCTCATTTTGTGGCAGGATTTCATAGTACTTCATAGTCAGTGTAAGATCTCCCGAATGACTTCAACAGCAGTGCAACACACACAATCTGTCTGCAGTAAGATTTTCAACCTCACTGGTCTACAAAGCAACAGTTCTTATTTACTCCCAGAAGAACCAAGGTTTACTGCTTCTCCCAGCACTGTGCTGAGTAAAGTATGAACATCAAACTACACTCTTTGTCCTCACTGAGACCTGTGATCTCCTCTGATCTCAGGTACAACCTCACATGTGTCTTGACCAGAGTTCACAGTCATTCCCACTCTCAGCATCCACACTACTCCAGGCTCTTGATCTCATAGAGTCATAGAGCTATACAGAAAGGAAATAGGCCCTTCGGCCCAACTCATTCATGCTGAGCAAGTTGCCGAACTGAGCTAGTCCCATTTGCCTGCCCTCTAAACCTTTCCTATCCATGTAACTGTCCAAATGTTTCTTAAATGTTGTTATTGTTCCTCTGGCAGCTCATTCCATGTACTCACCACCCTCTGTGTGAAAAAGTTGTCCCTCAGGTCCCTTTTAAACATTTCCCCTCTCTCTTTAAACCTGTGCCCTCTTGTTTTGGACTCCCCTACCCTGGGAAAAAGACTGTGGCCATTCACCTTAACTATGCCCCTCATGGTTTTATAAATCTCTATAAGATCACCCCTCACCCTCCCACACTCCAGTGAAAAAAGTCCCAGCCCATCCAGTCTCTCCTTATAACTCAAGCCCTCCAATCCAGGTAACACCGTCATAAATCTTTTTTTGCACCCTCTCCACAGTTTAATGACATCCTTCCTGGAGCAGGGCGACCAGAGGTGTACGCAGCACTCCAAATGTGGCCTTAGATAAGACAAGATATCTTTATTAGTCACATGTACATCGAAACACACAGTGAAATGCATCTTTTGCGTAGAGTGTTCTAGGGCAGACCACAAGTGTCGCCACGCTTCCGGCGCCAACATAGCATTCCCACAACTTCCTAACCCGTATGTCTTTGGAATGTGGGAGGAAACCGGAGCACCCGAAGGAAACCCATGCAGACACGGGGAGAACATACAAACTCCTTACAGACATTGGTCGGTATTGAACCTGGGTCACTGGCGCTGTAATAGCGTTACGCTAACCACTACACTATAATCCCTGACCAACGTCTTGTACAGCTGTAACACACCTCTGCCACCCCTCACAGTTTGCTGCTCACTGCTGCATTAGAGAGGTTACCCAGGCTCCATTCTCAAAGGGATGAGACTCCTACAGCCCACAGGAGCAGGGAGGGTCTCTGAAACACCTATGAACAAAGGTCATACCTTCTGTTCTTCACTAGCCTGACCCTTGGATACATTCTCTTATCCTCTCCCAACATTCGTTCATTCAGTAGCAACCCTCTCCAGTAGGTGGAAGAGTGCTTCCTGTATTGTGATATGTTCCTTTAAGAGCTGGCTGCACAGGGCACACCTGCAGAGCTCCCTGGTGAGAACTGTGAGAAGGTGCATCTCTTCAGTAGAGAACGCGGCTTCAAACAAGGGAAGCACTAGATATGAACCTCCCTATTGAAGATCTTTGTCCTCTTACAGGGAAAAGGGAATATCTGTGATAGGGAGTGACCAGGATTGATGAGTTGTTGATGAAGCCATCAAGATGATAGGTTTATGAGGGAGAGACAGAGAAAGAGGAGGAGGAAGAGAAGGCAGGAGAGAGGGTGGGATAAGGGGCAGGGAGGGGGGAGATATTGGGAAGGAGGGAGAGGGGGAGAGAGAGGGGGGCGGAGGTGGCGAGGCGGAGGAGAAGAGGTGAGAGTGGGGTAGGGGAAGGGGGAAGTGGAAAGGGGGAAAGAAGGGGATAGGGGCTGGGGGAAAGGGGCAAGAGAACAAAGGGAGATGTAAACGCTGTGAAATAAAGGTCAGCACTGTTGCTAAGACCTGGAGCACCTGTGAAGAGAGGAAACCCATCACTACAGACGGATAACCTTACAGTAGAACTGGACAGATCTGATACAAGCCAAAAGTTAGTTACCTATGATTGTTGCATTCGATAGCGAGCCGAATCAAGATGGAAGTCGCTGTTCCTCAAGATCACACTGTGCCTCGTTGGATCAGCGCAAGAGGCCACAGACAGACAGGTCAGAATGGGAAGGGGGTGGGAAGCACAGAGGAGGCCATTGGGCCCATCATGCCTGTGCCGGCTTTCTGAGGAACTCACAACGCAATTGTTCTACGCCTGTCAATTATTTGGAAGGCTGCTGCTGGATATGCCGCCACCACCCTTCCTGGAAGTGCACGGCATGTCACAGAAACCCTCCGTCCCCAGTCCGGTACCAAACCAACTCCCTTCAACCTGTGCCCTAGGCTCACTGACCCTACAGCCACACAGGGAGCGGCTCAGAGAAGGTTCACGGGGCTGATACCTCGGATGAAGGGGGTGGTCTTTGGGGAAACAGATGAACATTATCGGCTCCCACTTATTGAGGCTCAAAAGAATGACCGGGGATCACACTGAAACATAAAATTCTGTGGGGACTTGACAGTGAATCTGCTGCTGAGGGTAGATGCTGACAGGACGTTTTCCCCTGTGGGGGTATCTACAACATCCGTGCTTCCCTGCGACGTGGGAGGTTGTTATTCTGCCCATCAACCTAAGTGCAGGCCAGTGCCGTCTATGTCCTGTGAATGAATTATAGAAATGGCTTTCAATGAATTAGGAATAGCAAGGGTTAAGTATGGTGTGGTTCCTGTGTGTTATAGCTCTCCTTATGAATGACGAGGCGATTTCAGTTCCTTGAATCTATTCCAGCTCACCCAGCAATACCATTCCCCAGTCATTTTCTCTGTAATCTATTAGAATATCGAACAGTACAGCACAGGAACAGGCCCTTCGGCCCACAATGTCTGCGCTGAACACGATGCCAAATTAAATTAAATCTCTTCTGCCTGCACATGATCCGTATCCCTCTGTTCCCTGCATATTCATGTGTCTAACAGTCTCATAAATGCCACTATTGTATCTGCTTCCACCATTTACCCCTTACATTCTTATCAACTCCACCCAGATTCTACCCCTCACTTACACACTTGGGGCAATTTACAGCGGCCAATTAACCCACCAACCTGCACATCTTTGGGATGTGGGAGGAAACCGGAGCACTCGGGGGAAACCCACACAGTCACAGGGAGAACGTGCAAACTCCACACAGACAGTGGCCGAAGTCAGGATTGAACCTGGGTCACTCGATCTGTGAGGCAGGGGCCCTACTAGCTGCGCCACTGCACCACGCAGAAGGCAATGGTTTCAGAACAAGAGGTCACACATTCAAGGAAGAGATGGGGAGGAATTTTGCCTGTTAGAGGCTTAAGAAGCCTTGGAATTCTCAACCCAGAGAGCAGCAGAGATGGGGTTTTGGAATATTCTTCAAGGCCAAGATGGCCAGCTGTCTCTGGGAGGAAAAGGGTTAAAATACAACTAATGCATAAACTTATCAAATGGCAAAGCTAGTGCAACAGATCAAACAGCCTGCTCCAGCATCTATTTCTTAGCCCCTTATCTACACAATCATGACCCCGCACAATTCCAGCTGGCACTTCAGGGGTTAACCCCGACTGCTGAGGCCTCTCGCTGGCGCTGATGCGAGATGAGATTGCACCGGAGCTGCGCGTGGGACACCAGTGCAGATGTGAAATGGATCCCTGATTAAAACACAGGCCACATTCATCACCCAGCACTGCTGACACTTCTACACCATCAGAAATCTTATTACACTTCCCCTGCAACGTAATTACTACAAGATGTGCAGGCGTGATTTGAATAAAGGATTAATCTAAAGCCACCTCGTGGGGCCTGATATAGCAGCAGCACTTCACCGAGTGATGTCTGTTCCCACAGCCCCTGGACGGCGGGAGGCGAAGCAAGTGAATTTGGGATTTGCTGGAATTTATAGATGGATTGAAGGGGAAGTTGGGGGGAAAGGAACAGAAGGATGGGTTGGATGAGGAGGGGTGTGGAGCATATACAACACTCGGGTGTCACAGGAACTAATGCCTTGAGTCATTAGTAGGATCATTGAGGGTCATGGAAAATAGGCCCTTCAGCCCATCATGTCCATGCCGACTACGCCAATCCCATTTGCTTGCATTAGGACCCTACCCTCCTATGCCTTGCCTATTTAAGTGCCTGTCTAAAACACAGGACACAGAACATAGAATCAGTATAGTGCAGGAACAGGCCCTTTGGCCCACCATGTCTGTGCTGACCGTGATACTAATCTAGACTACCCCCATCTGCCTGCACACGGTCCATATCCCTCCATTCCCTGCCTGTTCATGGCCCTGTCTAAATGCCTCTTAAATGTTGCTGTTGTATCTGCCTCCACCACCACGCCTAGCAGCCCGTTCCGGGCACCCACCACTCTCTGTGTAAAAATTCGCTTCGCACATCTCCTTTCAACTTTTCCCCTCTCACCTTAGACCTATGCCCTCTAGTATCTGACATTTTCACCCTGGGAAAAAGATTCTGACTGTCTAGCCTATCTGTGCCTCTCATAACTTTATAAACTTCTGTCAGGTCTCCCCTCAGCCTCTGACGCTCCAGAGAAAACAACCCAGGTCTGTCCTTATAGCTAATACTCTCCAATCCAGGCAACATCCTGGTGAATCTCTTCTGCACCCTCTCCAAAGCCGCCACATCCTTCCTAAATGCCTCTTAAATGTAGACATTTTATCCGTCGCCACCAATTCCTCTGACAGTGAGTTCCAGATATCAGCCACTCTCTGAGTTAAAAACCTTCCCCTCCGATGACCTGTTAAAACTCCTTCCTCTCACCTTAAACCTATGCCCTCTTGTTTTTGATGTTTCTGTCACGGACTCTGACTGTCTATTCTATTGATGCCTCTCATAATTTTAAGTCACTCTATCAGGTCACTCCTCAGCCTCCTTCATTCCAGGGAAAACAAGGCCAGCTTATCCAGTCTCTCCTCATAACTCAAGTCCTCCAATCCAGGCAACCTCCTGGTGAATCGCCTCCACACTCTCTCCAGCGCAACCACATCCTTCTTACAGTGTGGTGACCAAAACTGCACACAGCACCCCAGGTGCAGGCAGACCAGTGTTTTGTGAAGTTGCAACATTAGATTAAGATATTAAGATATTTATTTATTAGTCACATGTACATCAAAACACACAGTGAAATGCATCTTTTGCGTAGAGTGTCCTGGGGGCAGCCCGCAAGTGTCGCCACTCTTCTGGCGCCAACATAGCATGCCCACAACATCCTAACCTGTACGTCTTTGGAATGTGGGAGGAAACCGGAGCACCCAGAGGAAATCCACGCAGACATGGGGAGGATGTACAAACACCTCACAGACAGCAGCGGGAATTGAACCCAGGTCGCCGGCGCTGTAATAGCATTATGCTAACCGCTATGCTACCGTGCTGCCAACTCTTATATTCTGTGCAACGGAGTCAGAGTACAATGGATAGGATTTAGGCCTCAGTGATGAGGGTCCTCCCTCATCTACACCTAGAATCTGGTAGTAGTTCAGGATAAACTTTTGAAGAAAACAGAGTGTAAATTTGCCAGAATGGTACCTGACCTCCAAGGGTTAATCACGAGGACAGATTACACAGATTAGGGTTGGATTTGACAGGTTAAGAGGAACTGATGGAGCAGGGAGAGAGAATCTACTTCTGCTAACCCCAGAGTCCGTCAGGTTCAGGGACTGAAATCTGGAGCCATAGATTCCGGATTAAAGTTCGGAAACACTTCTGCACGAACAGGGAGATTCGAACTTCTCTTCATCAAACAGAACAGCAAGTGTTGCTGAGTCTACAGTTAAATTAGAAAGTTAACTGCTGGCCCAGCATCACAACTTAACCAATGGCATTAAGAGATATGGGGTTTGGAGTTAAGCTTTAGACCAGCCAGGAGATCCTTGAACAGTGGCTCAGGCTCGACGAGCTGAATGTCCTCTTCATAAGCTGCTTTCATTCCTGTTATTCCAAATCATTCCCTCTATGGGGGGCACTGCCTCTCTCCCCCGAAAGCCCAAATTATCCCCGCAACAGATGGACAAAGGAGAACAGCAAGGAAGACGAGACGAACTTTTACAAAACACTTGTTCGACCACAGCTGGAGGATTGTGTCCAGATCTGAGCTTGACACTTTACAAAAGATCTTGAAGGCTTTGGAGAGGGTGTAGGAGAGATTTACCAAAACAATTCTGGGCATGAGGGACTTTAGTGGTGTGGATGGATGGGAGAAGCCGGGGTTGTTCTCCTTGGAACAGAAAAGGGGATCTGACAGCATTTAAAACCATGAAGGGACACAGACAGAGTAGAGAGAGGGAGCAATAGTGACCATTGGCAAGGACCAGGGGACACAGAATGAAAGTGATTGGCTCAGTGTGGAATACACTGCCTAGGCAGTGCAGTGAAGGCAGAGTCAATCAAGG
Organism: Pristis pectinata; assembly: GCF_009764475.1. Classification (NCBI taxonomy): domain Eukaryota; kingdom Metazoa; phylum Chordata; class Chondrichthyes; order Rhinopristiformes; family Pristidae; genus Pristis; species Pristis pectinata. The sequence goes on from NC_067437.1 coordinate 4,442,090, forward strand.
CGTTCGCAAGAGAACTGGGTATGTACGTGATGGGAAACAAACATTTCACAGCTACAGGGAGGAGGGAGACAGTGGCTGGATTGCTCATGTATGGAGCAGAAGTGGTTAGATGGGTTGAATGGCCTCTTTGCTTTTATCACTGTTCCTTCTGTCACTGGTGTGACTGTCCAGAAACTGGAGGGCATGGTATCTGACTTTCATGCTCAATCCATTCATAAACTCACTCTTGACCCCATTTCAGATGGAGGTCAGTGCCTCGGGGAGTTGAATGGGTAATTCCCGGTTCGACTCACCCTGCCATTTCTCCACCGTCATCCGCATGTGTGATGACATAATGTGTGTGACATCCACCTTTACCCTACCAAGAGGAATTGGATGAATAATGTGCAACCTAAGACCTGTGTTTATAACTCACACTCAGAGTAAATCCCACAGCAAGTCAGCAAGCTGCTGCTCTGCTGTCTGTGTGTGCTTGTCTGGGCTTTCACTGCTCTGTACATCACAATAGATACTGCTAGATCACACGGTGTTTATTGGATATGATCAGACTGCACAAGCACGGTGACCTCAGCAACTTATGAATCTGTGTTTCACAGTGTTGTAGGGTCTCTTGTGACTCAGGGCTCAATCAGCACCTGTAAGTGTGGGGGGAGTGTGGCCACTGACACTACAGACTCATCTCCCCCAACCCCTCGCTCCACTTCCCCTCACCTCCGGAGCAACATTATGCTGCTGTAGTATACCTGCTGTGCAGAGTCCACTTTAAAGCACAGCCTCACAAGGTGAGGGAGGAAGATAGAGCTGGAGAGTGATAGTTAAATTGTGAGAGATTAAAAGGTGTCAGTGTTCAGAGGGGCCTGGGTGCCCTTTACTTTAACATCCAGGTTCAACAAGCAGTTATTAAGGTAAGTTGTACCTTTATTGCAAGAGACTTTGAGTACCAGGATGAGATGTCTTGCTCTAAGGGCGCTGGGGTGGCCACACTGGAAGATCGTGTCTGGTCTGTCTCCTTAGCTACAGCAGGATTACTCGCAATACAGGGTGTGCGGCAAAGGTTCACCAGGATGATTCCTGCGATGGTGGGTTTGTTCAGTGAGGAGAAGTTACATTAAAACTCCAATAATCTGGCACCTCGGGACTTTGGTGGTGTCGGACCAGTAAATTTTATAGATCATTGGATGTTCCTCCTTTTAGTACCCAGACACATTTTTATTCCACTGTTTTACATGTTACATAGTAGAATAAATTGAACCCGGTGAGTTTAAAGGGTGCAGGAAATACACAAATGCTCCAGAACTCACTCCGGACACAAACCCACCCACGTTCCCGACCCCTGGGGTTTCAGACCCGAAACTCAGCTCCAGCCCCCACCACCAACCCACACCCAGGTCCCGTGCGTCTGACCACACATCGATAGTGCTCCGCACTTCTGGCTCACATTCCGGACTCATGAGTGAACCAGATGCCAGAGTGTCGGGATTTCCGAACAATCCGACGCTGAACTATCAGAGTTTTACCATAAATAGATTGTGTAGAACCACAGAAACACAGAGCACCAAAACGAGCCAACTTGTCCCAGACGGCTGCGATCCCCATCTATGCTCCCATTAGGCCCATATCCTTCTACGTCTTTCCTATGCCTATGAGTTATAGGGAGAGGTTGGGCAGGCTAGGACTTTATTCCTTGGAGCGTAGGAGACTGAGGGGTGACCTTACAAAGATGTATAAAATCAAGAGGGGCATAGATAGGGTGAATGCGCTCTTTTTCCCAGGGAAAGGGAATCAAAAACTAGAGGGCATAGTTTGAAGAAGAGAGGGGGAAAGATTTAAAAGGGAACCTGAGGGGCAATTTCTTCACACAATACAAAATGCTGGAGGAACACAGCAGGTCAGGCAGCACCTATGGAGGGAAATGAACAGTCAACCTTTTGGGCCGAGACCCTTCATCAGGACTGGAAGGGAAGAGGGTAGAAGCCAGAATGAAAGGGTAGGGGGAGGGGGAGGAGCACAAGCTGGCGGGTGACAGGTGAGTCCAGGTGAGGGGGGGAAGGTAGGTAGGTGGGGGATTGGTGGGGGGGTAAAAGGGTATGATGTAAGAAGCTGGGAGGTGATAGGTGGAAGTGGCAAAGAGCTGAAGAAGAAGGAACCTGATAGGAGAGGGCAGAAGACGATGGAATAAAGGGAAGGAGGTGGGCAGGTTGTGAGTTCTTCACCCAGAGGGTGGTGCGTACACGGAACGAGCTGCCAGAGGAAGTGGCTGAGGCAGGTACTATAACAACATTTAAAAGGTATTGGACAGATACATTGATAGGAAAGGTTTAGAGGGATATGGACCAAACACGGGTGAGCTTAGATGAACATCTAGCTCGGCTTGGACAAGTTGGGCCGAAGGGCCTGTCTCTGTGCTGTATTACTCTATGACTCTATCCAAGTGCCTTTCCAACTGCCTTTTAAACATTATATCTGCTGCAGATTTAGATTGCACCTAAACTCTTCAAAGTTTAGGGGAATGAAACATGAAAAATCCTAGTGGGGCTTGACAGGGTGAATGCAGTGATAACGTTTCCCCTGGCTGGGGTGCCTAGTTCCAAGGGACAGATCTCAAAATAAGGAACCAGCCATTGAAGACCACAATGAGAAGATCCAAGGGTGCTAAATCTTTGGAAGTCTCTGCCCAAGGAGGGCTCTAGAAGCTCAGTTGCTGACTATATTCAAGACAAAGATTGATAGATTTTTGTATTTTAAGAGAAGCGTCAACTCTGTTGCTGTGGGTTTCTGACATGGGTTAGATCACATGGGATCCAGGGCGAGCTAGCCAATCCGATACAAAATTGGCTTGGTGGTAGGAGACAGAGGGTGGTGGTAGAGGGTTGTTTTTCAGACTGGAGGCCTGTGACCAGTGGTGTGCGGCAGGGATCGGTGCTGGGTCCACTGCTATTTGTCATTTATATTAATGACTGGGATGAGAACGTAGGGGGCATGGTTGGTAAGTCTGCAGACGACAAAACTGGTGGTATAGTGGACAGTGAGGAAGGTTATCCAAGATTACAACGGGATCTTGATCAGCTGGGACACTGGGCTGAGGAATGGCAGATGGAGTTTAGTTCAGATAAATGCAAGGTGTTGCATTTTGATAAGACAAAATAGGGCAGGAGTTACTCAGTAAACATTCGGGCCCTGGGGAGTGTTGTAGACCAGAGAGAATGAGGGGTGCAGGTACATAGTTCCCCTGAAAGTGGTGACACAGGTAGACAGGGTGGTGAAGAAGGCATTTGGCACACTGGCCTTCATGGATTGGTATACTGAATACAAGAATTGGGACGCCACGTTACAGCCGTACAAAGCATCATTAAGGCCACATTTGGTCACCCTGCTGTAGCAAGGACGTCATTAAACTGGAAAGGGTGTGAAAAGCTTATGAGGATGTTACCAGGACTGGAGGGCTTGAGTTATAAGGAGAAGCTGGATAGGCTGGGACTGTTTTGGCTGGAGTGTAGGAGGCTGAGAGGTGACCTTATAAAATCATGAGGGGCAGAGGTAAAGTGAATGGTCACCATCTTTTCCCCAGGGCACAGGAGCCTAAAACTAGAGGATATAAATTTGAAGTGAGAGGGGAAAGATTTAAAAGGGACCTGAGAAACAACCTTTGCACTCAGAGGGTGCTGGGTCTGTGGAACAAACTGCCAGAGGAAGTGGTAGAGCTGGGTACAGTTCTGACATTTAAAAGACACTTGGACAGGAACATGGATAGGAAAGGCTTAGAGGGATCTGGACCAAATGCTGGTTGATGGGACTCCCTCAGTTAGACATCTTGGTCGGTATGGATGAGTTGGCTGATGGGTCTGTTTCCATGCTGTATAACTCTACGGACCTATGACTCTATGACAAAAATGCTCAACAGGCATTTAACAGCTAATTGGTTTCATCCAACATCAAAAACCAGCAGGAAATTTCTGGGTATCTTTAGCTCTTTTAAACATTGATTTGGACCTCTAATGAAGTGTGACATTTGAAGTGAGACAAACAAATATGGTTACTAATGACCTCCCTTGGTACGTTCAGAGGTAGTCACAGTTTCTCTCTTGCCTTCTCTCTGTGCCCTCCCACTGCTTCTCTCTGCAGTTCATCGCTAACCGGTTCTCGGTCCCTGGATCCCCCCTCTCTGCTCTGCTTCTCGTACACTCACGCTCTCTTTCCGTTGCAGCCCACCCTGACCCAGTGATACCTGTTCTCTACCCACTGGAGTAGGGAACCGACTCAGGGAGTGGGTGGGCTGGAGGAAGCAACTGAAGGAGCAGGTCCAAGACTTACAAAGGGATTGCGGTTACCATGAGCGGGAGCGAGACTGGGCAGCAGAAGGTGGAAGGAGGCAAAAGAGATGGGGAGAGGAGACTGGGGTAATGGTCTGAGCAGGTATAATGGGATGCTGGGGTTCAAACATGTAGATGTTCCTCCCTGCTTCAAAGTCACTTTCAACCATTCTGGCTGCACCAACATTACACTGATTGGAAACTCCCTGTAAAAATCTTATCTTATCTTAATTGTGGAACTGGGTAAAACCAGGTTAGAAGCTGAGCCACGGTGGTCCATGCCCGGAATCTCGGGCCAAACTGAGAGCTGTCAGCACTGGATGAGCAGCTCCCAGCTGCAGCATCAAAGCTGCGCTGATCTATAGGAAGATTGCCAGACCTTAGGTGACATCTTCCCATGGCACCATCCACTGCACAAGAGACTGCAGGAACGGGAGGGGAAATGAGGAAGGGGAACATTGACCGTGTCTGGATACTCCCCTCCATGACCTTCGCTGATCCAACATGCCCATCCACCAGGAAGTCAAACATTCAACAAAGGGTGAATTATCCACCATCAATTCCATGATGGTGCTGTACAGGGAGCATCACCTTGTTTTGTGTAGAACTGCCATCCACTTTCTCTTAAATATTTTCCTTAAATAAGATCTTTAAGTCAGTCACAAGAGCTCAAGGGTCCAGGGTGTAACTTCCTCAAATTGGCCAAGCCCACAACTGGTCCCTGTGTCACTGAGCGACCAGGCAAAAGGTAAACAAGGGCCTCTAATCACATGCAAGAAACTAGGAGCAGGAATAGACCATTCGTCCCCTCAAGCCTGCCCCGCCATACAATACGATCATGGCTGATCTGCCCCAGGCCTCAATTCCTCTTCTGTGTCAGTTCCCCCAGCTCTCAATTCCCTCATCTTTCAAAAATGTATCTACCTCCACTTTAACGACCTCTGATGATCCAGTCTCCACAACTCTCCGGGGTATAGAATTCCAGAGATTTGCCACCTTCTGCAAGCAAGGAATTTCTACACATCTCAGTTTTAAATGACCGTCCTCTTATAACTATCTCTCCTCATTCAAAACTCTCCCACTAGTGGAAACATCTCAACATCTACCCTGTCATGTCCCCCTATACATTTCAATAAGATCACCCTTCATTCTTCTGAACAATGAGAATACAGACCCAACCCTTTGACAGTTTATTCCTCTCATCCCGGGCATTAGCCTGGTGAACCTCCTTTGGACTGTCCTACTAATAACACAAGCCCAGTATGGGCCATACCTCAGAGAACTAACACCCTTGGGGCCGTAAGATCAAGCCCCCAATATGGCGAGTTCATTCACCAATTTGGGTAAAGCTGATCAGCAACTCTTGTAATCAATGAGCTTTATGTAGAAGTAATGAATAGATCTGCACCTAAACAAGAGAGCTGGTCATTGATTTCAGGAAGCAGGGCAGTGCACACGCTCCTGTTTACATCAATGTCACTGAGGTGGAGAGGGTTGAGAGCTTCAAGTTCCTAGGAGTGAACATCACCAATATCCTGTCCTGGTCCAACCACATAGATGCCACGGTCCAAGAAAGTTCACCAGCGCCTCAATTTCCTCAGGAGGCTAAAGAAATTCAGCATGTCCCCATTGACCCTGACTAATTTTTCTAGATGCACCCTAGAAAGCATCCTGTCTGGATGCATCATGGCTTGGTGTGGCAACCGCTCAGCCCGAGACCACAGGAGACTGCAGAGAGATGTGGACACTGCTCAGCACATCACAGAAACCAGCCTCCCCTCCACCGACTCTGTCTATACTTCTTGCTGCCTTGGTAAAGCAGCTAACGATCCCTCCCATCCCAGACATTCTCCCTTCTCCCCCCTCCCATCGGGCAGAAGATACAAAAGCCTGAAAGCACGTACCACCAGGCTCAAGGACAGCTTCTATCCCACTGTTATAAGACTATTGAATGGTTCCCTAGTACAATAAGATGGACTCTTGACCTCAGGATCTACCTCATTATGGCCTTGCACCTTATCGTCTGCCTGCACTGCACTTTCTCTGAAGCTGTAACACTTTATTCTGTATTCTGTTATTGCTTTTCCCTTGTACTACCTCAACGTACTAATGTGTCGAAATGATCTGTATGGATGGCATGCAAAATAAAGTTCTTCATTGTAGCTTGGTACTTATGACAATAATAAACTAATTTATCAATTTATGTAGAAAATGGGTTCATTAGCTTCCCTTTTGAGACGTGTCACCCTGATCTGGATAGTGTCTGGGCAATTCCAGTCCCACCTCATGTCCTTGACCGATAATGTCCTCAGGGACTCAGTAATAAACAATATCTTGTACTTAATGTGTTCATACAAACATAGTGGGGACGAAAAACCCAGTGACGTTAACTGTAAATAAATGCTCGTCCCCTGTAACAGTGCCCCAGCTAGACATGGTCTCCACAGCACAGATGGCTCCTGAGACTCAGGGAAAGGTCATGCCTTGGGGACTGAGTGGGAACTATTCTCCAAAAGAGTGAGTGACCCATACTTCAGAGGAAGAAGGGAAAAGGGAATCTTTACATCAATAAAAATGTTTCCTACCAGATGGAGTGACTGTGACAGAAATCCAGTGCAGATATAATTTGTCGGAAAAATTTGCGAGCTTCTTTTGGTGTCAATCTTCCCTTCTTGACGAGGTAATCGAATAATTCCCCTCCGGACACGTGTTCCAACACTAAATACCTGATTGAAGGAAGGAAAGTGCAAAGAAAGTGAAAACTCCGCAGCCCAACACAAACTTGGTCAACTCGACACATTCCAACAGCTTTGAGCGTGCAGGGATAAACTTTACTAATCGGAAGGCAGAAGTATTCAGGTCCATACTCCCACACCAGTGGCGCTTGGCAACACCAGAGCCTGTGTCTCGGGAACAGAACTTAGAATTTTATACAACCGAATCCCAAATGTTTGGTCTTTCAAGGGAGGAATGGAGGAAAGGGAGAGAAATGAAAAGCAAAAGACGTCAACAAAGAAGGAAATGTAAAAAAAAACACAGGGTAAGGGAAGGAACAGAATGAGGAAGTGTATGAAGGAGTCGGTGAGAGATAGACGAGGGAAGGATGGACCATAGAGACGACAGGAAGTGAGTCTGGGAAAGGGAGGGGGAATGATTCACTTCTGAATTAAAGTTATTGCTTTCAAACTCAATCAACTCCAGAGGAACCATCACTGTAATGTGTAGTCAGTGGGTTCTTCACCCGTTGCATCACCTGTTTCACAGGGTATAGGCTGATACACGTGGGATCCGAGGAGCTTAAACAGAGTCTGCATGCTTTACTCAGGAGCTAGTCACATCGTTGCAACCCAGAGAGTCACATAACACAATCCTTAAAGTGATGACTGCCTTAAAATAACAATTACTACTTGCAACAAATACCACATACACTGCAATGCTCCCCCTTAAGTAAAAACCATAAGTTGATTTAGCACTTTACACATTTGACCAAGTCACTGGTTTTGCACTCTCTCTGACGCTGGCATTACTTGTGTCGAGCGTGTAGGTTCACCAGGTGGGAAATCAGGTGTCTCTGGACTGAACGACCTCACCTCAACAACTCTTAAAGAAAATCCACTTGAACGATGGTTGGAGGCATTCCAGAAATTCCTTCAGGCACGCGGCTTGCCCGCATTTTGCTCCCTAGGGTTAAGTGCTCAATCTGGGCCCATTGCCACCACTCTCTCCCCAGTGCTCCACCTCCTCATCTCCAACCTGCAGGGAGTCTCAGCTCATGGACATGGCCATGAGGCTGGAGCACTTCTCCTTGTCGCTTGTGCTGTGATACTTTCACCTCTACTACACTTTCCCCTCAGAGCTGGGTTAGAGGAGACCGAGTCTTCTATTCATTAACAAGTCTGTATCGTGTTGTGGAGTGTAGCCTTGCCCTATAGCCAAGCAGAAATGGTGGAAGTTGCTGCTTTCTGGTGAAGTTCTCTCAACCTCCCATTACCTGCTTACACCATGTCTCCTTTTCTGAGGGTACTGACCTTTCCGTTTCCCCACTGAAGGTGAGGAGAAGTGAAACTGATTTATTCCTCTGCTCTCCGTGAATGGTTCAGATTGAAGTGATCTCTGCTGTGGGTCACTATCTGATACAACCTCTTCAGGAAACGCACGTGTGCCGAAAATAGACCTTACCTCCTCTGTCGTGGGCTCTGTGTTAGTGCATGGCCCCGCACACTCTACCTCCCACCACTTCCAGTGGCCATTAATTAACACTAACACAGGCACCACTGGAACTGTCCTGTAGGTCCCTTCTACACCTGGATCGGTGCTTCAGGAGTTTTTGTTCTGCAGACCTGATAACCGCGCATCTCCAACCTGAGACATTAACTCTGTTTCTCTTCCCACAGATGCCGCCTGACCTGCTGAGTGTTTCCAGCATTTTCTGGTTTTGTTTTAGAATTCCAGTATCTGCGGCTTATTTGATTGTCACCGTGCATCTCTGGATGGTTCTTCTATATCAGTCAACGTTGAGCCAATTGACAAGTCCTCCGTCCACCGCCTTCATATTCACTATTCCCAAATGTTCCGCATAAAGTTCTTCCACGAAATTCCATCACAATCTGTTTGGTATCCCAGCCTGTGTCCCCACATCCTACAACACTGGTCATGGGCCCTTCACATAGTCTGAGATAAAATGGTTTTGCGTCTTCATTCAGACTCGAGTCTGACCTCATGCATCCACTGAGTGTATCAACACAGAGTCTTGCTGTGTACCTCCAGTGATTGCCTCTGCCATGGTGGGAGAGACACCTACTGCCTGCAGAGAAGGAACTTTGCTTTCTCTATCCCTGTGGTTTCTTCACTCACAAGGCAGCCCCTGCAGCAGTCGCTCCGTACCCAATGTTAAAGCTGTACTGAGGCAGGAGGATGGTCCGTCTCTGCAGCTTCGGTGTCACCATTGGACAGCAGACCAGCCCTGAATGGTTGCCACCACTTGTGGTCAGTAACCAGAGTCAACAGTCTTCCCAGGAAGAAAAAGTGAATCTTTGTAACTCCAAATACAATCACAAACACCTTAGCAATAACTATGCATTGTTGCTTCGTGTAAGTAATGTTTTTCGTAGCCAGTGTTTAACTCTGCATACAGAGGTTCTGTGTTCTTTGTTTCTTACAGCTCAAACATCTGGGCAGCTGTGATGGGCACACCTGTGCTGAGTGAATCTTGTAGCATAAGGGGAGGGGTTCCCACCAACACCCTCTTTCCCACCACTTGCTCTGACATGACCCAGATTCTGTCAGAGCTCCCACCATTGCTCCTACCTTAGGTCTGTACACCTGTGCTAGACGAAATTCCTTCATATCTTCAGAGACCATTTCATGTTACAGCTGTACAGGACGTTGGTGAGACTGCACTTGGAGTATTGTGTACAGTTCTGGAAACCTAGCTATAGGAAAGATGTGATTAAGCTAGAGAGGGTGCAGCAAAGATTCACAAGGATGTTGCCAGGACTTGAGTTATAAGGAGAGACTGGATAGGCTGAGACTTTTTTTCCATGGAGCGAAGGAGACTGAGGGGGGACCTTATGGAAGCTTATAAAATTATGAGGGGAATACATAAGGTGAATGGTCGCAATCTTGTTCCCAAGATAGGGGAGTCTTGAACTAGAGGACATGGGTTTAAGGGGACCTGAGAGACAAGCTTTTCCACACAGTGAGAGGTGGATATGAGCTGCCATAGCAAGTACTGGAGGCAGGTACAATTAAGACATTTGGGTAGATTCCTGAATAGGAAAGGTTCTGACAGACATGGGCCAAATGCTGGCCAAATGGGACTAGGTAGTCATCTTGGTCAGCATGGATGAGTTGGGCTGAAGGGCCTGTTTCTGTGCTGTATAAGTCCATGACTCTATTTCCATTGAAACAACCATCTTGCACGCCCTCTTGAACTTTAATCCTTAAGTGTTAAGAACTACAATTTTGACTGGATATCCATATCTACACACAGAGCTACTGTGCAGTGCACAGACTAGAAACACTCTTGAGAACCATCAAGTCTATGCTGGCTGTCAGAGAACGCCCATCAATCAAATTTTCCCACATTTCCTTGCAACCCATTCCCTCTCATGTTTCCATCAGCACCCCCCACCCCCCCCCCCCCCAGTTCTCTCACCACCCACCAACATTTGGGGTGATTCATAGTAGCTGAGTAATCCACCCAGTGTCCATGGGATGTGAGAAGAAACCAAAGTATTGGGTGGTGGGGGGGTGGGAGGCCTACGAAGTCACAGGGGTCAAAATGCAAACACGCAGCCAGCACTGGAGGTCAGGACTGAACCTGGATCACTGGAGCTGTGCATTAACTGCTGTACAACCACGTGCCCCAGGTACATCAATCATCCCATGGGCATAAGTAACTTTGCCAATGTTGCAATAGTGTCTGACCTCACTGCGACTCAAGGTCACCTTCCTGAATTCGCCTCTGCCCTCACTCTCAACATCTTCACCATCACCCTCTATTTCAATAATATTATGCATTTCATGAACAGTTCCATCCTCTTGCTGTATGAAATGGAGGGATCCTGCAATTTGCCGTAAGTGCCAATGTTCCCAACATAACTGGTCTGTAACTGGCCTCACCTAGCCTAATTGGACCTAATTATCCATCAGCTTGACAATTACCAGGCTCGACTTCTTATCCATACTCGATTTTGCAGGTACAATCATTTCTTCTTTCCTCCTGTTCAAGCCTGCACATCGAACTTGCTATGACCAAGCCCGAGAACTCACCCAGTCAATGCAATCGCGTGGTTATTCAATGACTGTGATTCTTTGCTATCCTCATTGCCAGTGTAGAGTACGAGAGCTCAGCGAATTCTTAACCTCTAACAGTCCATTGCAGGCTGCACAGACAGATATTCCTGGCTGCTTCTCTGGAGCCTTCTCCAAAGCATTGTTTCAAACCAAAGGGCAGCTGGTCACGTGACAAAATCTTGAAAGGGCTGACGGCTTTTAAATAACAATAATTTTTCCCAACCAATTTTAGATTTACTACATTCATGAAAGTCACATTCAAAATGAGAGGCTGCAACATGTGAGCAGTCTTGGCAGTATTCGACTTAACAATTTACGTTGTTCAAGCTGAATGAAATATTTAATCTGAAGAGATAGCAAGGTCCTGGACTCTCCCTACACTGGCAGGGACTGGGGGAGACAGCCCAGTATGTTGGCTGTAAGGAATCTGTGTGTTCAGGAACAACTCTGGCCCAATATCCACTGACTCACGGTACAGGGGCCTTGATCCGATTCCCCCTTGGGATTTGGGAATGGGTATCCGGTCAGGGAGTTTCTCAGAACTGCTCCCACTCCATCACTGTAACTCTGCTGGGGATGGGGTGGAAGGCAGGTTTACTGTGGGGAATCGCTCAGCCCTGGTGCTGGGATTGATAGGCACGGTAGTGTAGCGGTTAGCGTTACACTTTACAGCGCCAGCGACCTGGGTTCAATTCGGCCATTGCCTGTAAGGAGTTTGTACGTTCTCCCCACGTCTGCGTGGGTTTCCTCCGGGTGCTCCGGTTTCCTCCCACATTCCAAAGACGTACGGTTTAGGAAGTTGTGGCATGCCATGTTGGTGCCGGAAGCGTGGCGACATTTGCGGGCTGCCCCAGAACACTCTATGCAAAAGATGCATTTCACTGTGTGTTTCGATGTACATGTGACTAATTAAGATATCTTATCTTCATTCTGCATCTGGCTGAAGTAGAACAAAAGCTGACATTTCCAAAGCACCATTCCCAACCTCAGGACTCAGCAAAGCACCTCAGCCAATGGACGATTTTGGAATTGTGACTGGCATTGTAGAGCAGGAAACACACATCCAAGCTGGCACGGCAAGATTCCATAAACAGCAAAACAATAATGACCAGATTAGACTCTTGGTTACCCAACTTGTGTCTGGACAGGACCTGGTTGCTTGTGTCAGGGTCAGGTGGGGGTGCGTATTCTAATAAGACACTCGAGTTGGCCTGTACAATCCTGACCCAGACTGGTACTTTCTCCAGATCAGGATGACTTGTTCGTATTACACACGTGTCCCCCTGCTCTTGATAAGCAGCAACACGCGTGCAGCGGGGCAAGAACATTCGATCGGCTTTTTCTGCCAATGACGTTGGATCAGGTTGGTGCAGAAAGAATGATCAGTCCTCAGGACTGGGCTGGGACTGGATTGTCCGTGATCAGGTCAGAGTTTCATCCTGTACCCACTCTGCACCATCGGCCGTTTGTTCTGCTTGTTGAGCTACAGCCTCAAGGGACAGAAGTTGCTCCTCTTCAGAACGAGGCCACAAGATCTTTCCAATCTGCCCAAGAGAGTGGGTGGGGAGGGGGAGGGATACCAGCTCACCCCAAGAGCTGCATCCCACCATTAGTACAGCCCTCTCATGCGGAGGGTGTGTACCAGCTACAGGGTCTTGGAACAAGAGACTAAGGGAGCTAGGGCTTTACTCTTTGGAGAGAAGGAGGATGAGAGGAGACATGATAGAGGTGTACAAAATATTAAGAGGAATAGATAGAGTGGACAGCCAGCACCTCTTTCCTAGGGCACCAATGCTCAATACAAGAGGGCATGGCTTTAAGTAATGGGTGGGAAGTTCAAGGGAGGTATCAGAGGGAGGTTTTTACCCAGAAAGTGGTTGGTGCATGGAATGCGCTGCCTGGAGCAGTGGTGGAAGGCAGGGTACATTGCTCAAATCAAGAGATTACTAGATAAGCATATGGAGGAATTTAAAATAGAGGGATATGTGGGAGGAAGGGGTTATATAGTTCTTGGGTGAGGTTTAAAGGTCGGCACAAACATTGTGGGCTGAAGGGCCTGTATTGTGCTGTACTGTTCTATGTTCTAAGACCTTTGGACACAGCCACAGCGGTGGGCAGAATCTGGTGACTGACATGGGAAGACTTGCCGCACCTTGGCATCACCACCCCTCACCCAAAGAAACTCTTCCTGCAAATGGTCAGGGATCAGACTGCTGCTGCCAGGGACCCCGGGAAGGGCCGCACACCACAAAGCAAGTGAAAAACATAATAATACCTACAAATATTTCTTATTTTCATAGACGTCGTGGAGCTTCAGTACGTGAGGGTGTTCGATCAGCTTCAGGATGGCAATCTCTCGTTCCACCTGCATCAGAGCAGAAAGGGAAGATGGTTACACACACCACTCCTCACTCCTGGTGACCGCGCTCCTGATAATGTGAGAAAGGAAGGCTTGAGAAGGAGGCCATTCAGCCCTTTTGGACTGCTAACCATTCTGCTGGATGGCAACCGGTAGCAGAATCAGTGTGACACAGAAGACAACCTGGGTAAGTGGGCCGAGGAATGGCAAATGCAGGTTAATTCAGATAAGTGCCTGGTTTTGCATTATTGAAAGTCAAATCAAGGTAGGCCTTTCACAGTGAATGGCTGGGCCCTGGGAGTGTTGTAGAGCAGAGGGACCTTGGAGTTCAAGTACATGGTTTCCCTGAGGTGGAGTCACAGGTAGACAGGGTGGTGAAAAAGGCGTTGGCACGCTGGCTTCATCAGTCAGGACACTGAGTGTAGAAGTTAGGAGGTCCATGGTGCGGTTGTACAGGATGCTGGTGAGGCCGCACTTGGAGTATTGTGTTCAGTTTTGGTCGCCCTGCTATAGGAAAGGTGTATTAACTGGAAAGAGTACAGAAAATTTACATTGATATTTGCCAGGACTCGAAGGACTGAGTTATAGGGAGAGGTGGGAGAGGTAGGACAGGCTGGGATTTTTTTTTCCCTTGGAGCATAGGAGACTGAGAGGTGACGTTATAGAGGTGTATAAAATCATGAGGCGCAGAGATAAGGTGAATGTACTCAGTCTTTTCCACAGGCTTGGGGAATCAAGAACTAGAGGGCATAAGGTTAAGGTGAGAGGGGAAAAATTTAATAGGAACTTGAGGGGCAACTCTTTTACACAGACGGTGGTACATATGTGGAACGAGCTGCCAGAGGAAGTGGTTGAGGCAGGTACAACAACAACTTTTAAAAGGCAGTTGGACAGGTCCATGGATAGGAAAGGTTTAGAAGGTTATGGGCCAAATACTGGCAAATGGAAATAGCTTAGATGGGACATATTGGTCAGCATGGACCAGTTGGGCCGAAGGGCCTGTTTCTGTGATGTATTACTCTATGACTCTACAAGAGGGTCTGTTCGAGAGTCTTATAACAGCAGGATAGAAGCTGTCCATGAGCCTGCTGGTACCACGTTCTCAAGGTTTTGTATCTTCTGCCCAATGGAAGGGGGTAAAGAGAGAATGACCGGGGTGGAGGGGTCTTTGATTATGTTGCAGAGAGAACTGTTGGACCGGTATAGCACAGATGACCATTCAACCCACAGTGCCTGTGCCAGCTCCCAGTAGAGCAGTCCCATCAGTCCCAATCCCCCATATCTCCTACAACTTGACAAATTACCCTCCGTCCAGTGCCCCATCCAATCCCCTTCTGATTCTGTCTCCACCCACCTCAACAGGCAGAGGCTCCAACTGCCCAACTACTCTTCACATTAAATAGATTTTCTTTGTGCAATAACAGAGCACCTTGAAAAGAATACTAGGATTGAGAAGAGTCAACGCAAATGGAAAAAAAGATGCAATATTGGAAATCTGAAATAAAAACAGAAAATGCTGGAAACACTCAGCAGGTCAGGCGGCATCTGTGGAGAGAGAAGAGTTAACGTTTCAAATCGAAGACCCTTCATCAGCTTCAGGTAACTCGCTTTCTCTGTATTGGAACTGGCTGGTTTGGTTGGAGGTCATCCATCTGTGGCAATGGCTGAGGCTTTCTCTCACTGCTAGAGTGGTCTCATCTGCTGCACATTCCCTACAGACCTGCATTTCACAGCTTTTACATCTACGTTTTGCCTCTAATCTGCCCTCATCTCGCAGGTTCTCTCTCCTTCATTAATCCATCAACCAAATTACTCCATCAACAGCTTATCCTCACCGCAGCCCTGACTTAATCCTGTTTCCATTGTCCCATCCAAGCCTTCCCCACCTTCTCTGCAGCTGAAAACTAACTTGTTTCCTCTCTTACCCTGTTGTGACAAAGGGTCATTGATCTGAAACATTGACTGCTTCACTCTCCACAGACGCTGCCTGACCTGCTGAGTATTTTCAGCACTTACTTTCTTTGAGTAAAGTGGGCATAGATTTTTAAATGGGAATGTCATGTCTGACTAAGTTGTTGGGAGTTCTTTGAGGATATAACTAGTAGAATAGAGGGAATCAGTGAATGTGGTGAATTTAGATTTCCAGAGGTCCTGCCTAAGTTCTAGGGAAGGGTCTTCAGTGTGAAATGTTACCTGTTTCCCACATATGCTGTCTGACCTGAGTGTTTCAGTATTTGATTTTTTTATTTTTGCGTAAGAGGGGTTGGTTAACAAGGTGAGAGGAAATGGAATTGGGAGTAATATGGTCTCGTGGATTGAGAATTGGTTATTGGACAGAAAGCAATGGACCCCTCTCAGGTTGGCAGTTGTACGGATTATGCTCCAGACATTCAGGATTTTTAAACAACGATTTGTCAGCAGGAGTCAAATATCATATTCCAAGTTTGCTGACAATATTGAACTCATAGTGGCTGTGAGTAGGGAGGAGGATGTAAAGAGGCTTCAAGGGGATGTGGATGAGCTGAGTAAGTCGGCAGGAACACTGCAGATAGAATATAATGTGGAGAAATGTGACGTTGTCACTTGGTTACACAGAACATTTCAGAGGATCTATCCTGGGCCCAACACATTGATGCGACTACAAATAATGCACATCAGTGGCTCTACTTCATTAGGAGTTTGAGGAGATTTGGTCTGTCACCAAAGACTCTTGAAAATCTCTACAGATGTACGCTGGAGAGCATTCTGACTGGTTGCATCACCGCCTGATATGGAGGCTCCAATATACAGGATCGCAAGAGGCTGCAGAGGGTTGTAGACTCAGCCAGCTCCATCACGGGCACAACCCTCCCCGCCATCGAGGACATCTTCAAGAGGCGGTGCCTCAAGAAGATGGCATTCATCACTAAGGGACCCTCACCACCCGGGACATGCCCTTTGTTAATACCATCGGGGAGGAGGTACAGGAACCTGAAGACCCACACTCAACGATTCAGGAACAGCTTCTTCCCCTCCCCCATCAGATTTCTGAACCCATTAACACTACCTCGTTATCCCTCTTTTGAACTATTTACTTATTTTTGTAACTTATAGTAATTTTATATCTTGCACTGTACTGCTGCTGCAAAACAACACATTTCACGACATATGTCGGTGATAATAAACCTGATTCTGATTCTAAACAGAAAGGGAGAGAGTTTGTTAAACGGTGAGGCATTGGATGTCCAAAAGGAACCAGGTGTGCTTGTACTGACATAAGGTACAGCAAGTGATCAGGAGGGCAGATGGTACATTGGCCTGTTTGGATTACAGAAGGAAGAAAGTCTAATTGCAATTGTACCGCGCCCATATGACACCGTACATGGGAGTACTATGGACAGGTTTGGCCTCAGTTGGAACACTGCAAAGGTTCGCCAGAATGGTTCTAGGGACGACATGTTTGCTGTATGACGAGAGATTAAATAAATTGGACTGTGTTTCGTTTAGAAGAATACAAAGGGGATCTCACTGAAACTTACAAAATTCTTAAAGGGCTTGACAAACTAATGGCTGGGAGGGTGTTTCCTTGACTGAGGAGTCTAGGACCGGGGACACAGATTGGAAATAAGGGATAGGTCACTCACAGCTGAGGAGAGGAAAATACTTTCTCTCAGAGCACTGTTAACCTCTGGAATCCTCTACCCCCACTGGCTGTAGAAGCTCAGTTTTCCAGTTTGTTTAAAACAGGGACCGGGAGATTTCTGGGCATTCAGGGATATGGGGGTCGTGCTGGAAGGGGGAGCTGAGCAAGCAGATCAGCCACCGTCTCGCTGAATGGCGGAGCAGGTTCAAAGGGTCAGGTGGCTGACGCCTGCTCCTATTTCTTATATCTTTATCCTCCCTCCATCCCCCTCCCATGTCCACCCTTCCCAGATCCCTGAAACATTGGGAAAAGCTTCCCTGTGGAACCAGTCATGTTCTTGTCCACCTCCATCGGATCTCCTCTCCGCCTTAAGACTCATAGAATCATACAGCACGGAAACAGGCCATTCAGCCCACTATGTCCATGCCAACCGCTGGGCACCCATCCGTACGAATCCCATCTTCCAGCACTTGGTCCACAGACTTCCATGCCTGGGCGATTCAAGCGCTTGTCTAAACACTTCTTAAGTTCTGTCAGTGACTCTGTTTCCACCACTCTCTTGGGCATTAAGTTCCAGGTACTCACCACTCTCTGGGTGATAAAGGTCCCCCTCAGATCCCCTCTGAATCCCTTACCCTACATCCTCTAGTTTTACCTATCTCTTATATGAGGAGCAACTTCCTGCAGTCTACCCTATTGATACCCCTCAAGTTATATAAAATTATACCTCAATCATGTTCCCTCTTAACTTCCATTGCTCCAGGGAAACACAGACCCAGTCTCTCCAGTCTGAAACAATCCATCCCAAGGCAACGTCGCAGTGACTCTCCTCTGCACCCTCTCCAGTACCATCACATCCTTCTTTGCTCCAGTGAGAGCAACCTCAGCCCCTCCAGTCTAACCTCGTAACCCCTCGTCCTTGCCCAGTAAATCCCCATCACCCTCTCTAGCACCTTCACATCACTTCCATCTCTCCCACTGATCCATATCCTATTGTCTCCGACTGCAAAGCACAGATCCGCCTGTCCCTCTCAGTGTCCGCACCATTGAAGGGGACACGAGTTTCAGACCCCTCTTTGTGATGGAGTCCCCTTCAGAGGAACCAAGCTCCAACTCAAAGATCACACACCCCCACCCCTCAAGCCACCAAAGTCAGCCCTTATGCCCGCAACTCTCTTGGCCTTTCACTCTTGCCTTCTTTTATAGTCATCACTGACTGGCTATTTGACTAGAGAGGCTGTCACAACTGACAACAGGTTGCATTTGTCTGGTAGCTTGAACGGAGGAGGACATCCCTAAGTGATTCACAAACAAAATTTGGCACTGAGCCATGTGTTTTGGGTGGACTCTAAGGAGAGAGGGAAGGGGAGGTAGTTCCAGAGGCTGGGCTTTTCCTAGTTTTTCAGCAGTTAGTAATGCCAGAGTTGAACTACAGCTGATTTCCACCACACCCCCCAATCACATCTCCCTCACTACTCCCACACCCATCCACCTGGGACCACGGGATCAGTTTTCGACACTGCTGAGTCTTTCAGGAAGGGGCAATATCTCAAGAACAGAACTTTTGTTCTTGGTCCAGGGAGTGGCATTTATTTACTGTCCTAAGTCGCCCTGAGAAGGTGTTTGAAGTCTTGAACCACTGCAGTCAGCGTGATGAGGTGAAGGAGGCAAGTTCAAGATCTTCATTCATGCCACGTCAGCTCCGACAAGGAGGTCTAACCACCGAGCCCTCACGTTCGAAGGCATTGCCATTACTGAGCCCTCAGCAACATCCTGGGTGTCACCACTGACCAGAAACTTAACTGAACTGGCTGCATTAACACTGCGGTTACAAGAGGAGGTCAGAGGCAGGGTATCCCAGGGTGAGTGACCCCCCCCTCCTGATACCCCAAGGCCTCTCCATCATCTACAAGTCAGGGGTGTGACGGAATACTCTCCACTTCCTGGACGATGGCAGTTCGACGCTACCCAGGACAAAGCAGCCCGCTAGATTGATTCCCCAACCATCACCCTAAACACTCATTCCCCCCATTACCAGCGTACTGTGATTACAGTGTGTACCACCTACAAAATGCACTGCAGTTACTCGCCTGGGACTAGTCCGACAGCATCTTCCTAACCCCCAACTTCTACCCACCAAGGACAAGGACGGGAGCCACAAAGGGAGCACCACCATCTGCAGGTTCCCCTCCAAGTCACTCACTATCCTGACTTGGAAATGTACTGCTGGTTCTTCACCGTCACTGACCCTCCCCAACAGCACCGAGGGAGCACCTCAACCAGAAGGACTGCAGATGTTCAAGAAGGCAGCTCACCGCCACCTTGTGTTCGGGATGGGATGGGAAATTAATGCAACGATCCTGTAAACCATGACCAGTGACCAAGTGATGAAGGGCTTGTACTTTGTCTGCCAGATCCTATATCCTACAAGTGGAAGGATAACAGGATAAGCAGACTACCGTAGGCAGGATATGGGCTCACTACCTCAGGAGTGTGCCTTGGAAGAAGTGAAACATATTAATACAATAACCAGACCAGCCACACGCCAATGGGTATGGCCAATCAGTTTGGAAAAGAACTAATAACCCGGCCTCTGGCCGATGCTCACCTTCATGAGGACGGACTCTGTCAACTTCTCCCGGTTTACAATCTTTACTGCAACCTTCTGCCCCGTAATGCAGTGAATGCCAAGCTTCACCAGCCCTGGAATGAGAGAGGAGAAACACTCATTACAATTATACCTTGCTTGTTCAGGCACTCTGGGCACGGGTTTCTAGGCCCTTCGGCCCGACCAGTCCATTCCGACCACATTGTCCACCCACCTAGTCCCAACTTCCTGTGTTCAGCCCATATCCCTCCAAGCCCCACCCCTCCATGTACCTATCCAAGTGCTTCTCTTAAATGATCCTGTTGTACCTGCCTCACCCACTTCCTCTGGCAGCTCGTTCCATATACTCACCACCCTCTGCGTGAAGAAGTTGCCCCTCAGGTCCCTTTTAAATCTTTCCCCTCTTACCTTAAACCTATGTCCCCAAGTCTTAGACTCCCCTACCCTGGGGAAAAGACTGTCCCCATTCACGTTATCTAAGCCTCTCATAATTTTAAACACCTCAGTAAGGTTGCCCCTCCATTCTCCTACATTCCAAGGAATAAAGACCTAACCTGGTCAACCTCTCCCTATAACTCAGGCCCTCTAATCCTGGCAACATCCTCATAAATCCACATCTTTCCACTAGGTACCTCTGTCCATCTCTCTCAGCCTCTGCCTAGACCAGAATCTTGTAATCCAGTCTGGTTGGATTTTTATTACTGACTGGACTGGATCATACCTTTAACTGTCACTGTGATTCACGTCTCCCTAGTTGTGCAGGACGTCGGTGAGTATGTGGACAGTTTTGGTTACTTTCTTATAGGAAAGACGTCATTAAGCTGGAAAGAGTGCAAAGAAGATTTACAAGAACGTTGCCAGGACTCGAGGGCCTGAGTCACAGGGAGAGGTTGGACAGACTAGGACTTTATTCCTTGGAGTGTAGGAGACTGAACAGTAACCTTATAGAGGTGTATAAAATCATGAGGGGCATAGATAGGGTGAATGCACAAAGACTTTTTCCCCAGGGTTGGGGAATCAAGAACTAGAGGGCACAGATTTAAGGTGAGAGGGGAAAGATTTGATAGGAACTTGAGGGGCAACTTTTTTTTTTCCACATAGAGGGTGGTCCACATATGGAATGAGCTGGTATATGGAAGTGGTTGAGGCAGGTACATTAACAATATTTAAAAGGCACTTGGACAGGTACACGGATAGGAAAGGTTTCAGGGGATCTGAGACAAACACGGGCAAATGGGACTTGCTTAGATGGGCATCTTGGTCAACATGGATGGGTTGGGCCGAAGGGCCTGTTTCCATGCTGTATTACTCTGTGACTCTCTAACACAGGGAGTGGTTGGTGCAGTGGTGAAGTTACCAGGCAAGTAATCCAGTGCTGGTGGACCAACAATCCAGAGACTCAAATTCAAGTCCCCACCCAGCAGCTGTGGGATTTAAATTCACTTCATAATCTGGAATCTGGAAATGAAAACTGACAGGCGATGACCTCAAAAACGACAGATTATCATAAAAACCCATCTATTTCACCAAATCTCTTCAGGGAGGGAATGTGCCATTCTTACTCGTCTGGCTTACATCTGACTCTACATGGATGTCTGAAAAAGGCCAACAAGGTCACTGCATCCAGGGGCATTAGGAATGGGAAATAAATGCTGGCTTTATCATTGATGCCCATATCCCAGAAAACGTAAAAACAGTCAGACATATATAGTACTTGGGAAGGCACTGAGGAACGTTGATGAACAGAGATATCTAGGGTCCATAATTCCCTGAAAGTGGCAACACCGGTCGATAGGGTAGTGAAGAAGGTACATGGCACGTTGCCTTCATACCTCGGGTCATAGAATGGAGGGACGTTATGTTGCAACTCTACAAAACACTGGCTGGACTGCATTTACTATTGGGTGCCGTTCTGGTCAGCACACTATAGGAAGGAAGTGGTTGCGCTGGAGCGAGTGCAGAGGAGATTCCCCAGGATGTTGCCTGGATTGCAGGACTTCAGTTATGGGGAGTGGGGGGATTGGATAGACTGAGCTTGTTTTCCCAGGAGCGAAGGAGACTGAGGGGGATCCGATGGAAGTGCATAAGATTATGAAAGGCAGAGATAGGGTAAATAGTCAGAATTTTTTTTTTCCATGATAGGAGTATCGAAAGGGCACTGATTTAAGATGAGAGCAAGGGGATCTTTGGGGTTTGTTTTTTTACGTAGAGAGTGGTTGATATCTGGAATGAGCTGCCAGAGGTGGTAGAATCAGATAGAGTCACTACATTGAACAGGCATTAAGACAGGCACTTGAATAGGTAAGGCATACAAGGATATGGACCTAATGCAGGCAAATGGGATTAGTGTAGATAGGCAAAAAGGTTAGCATGGGCAAAGTGGGCCAAAAGGCCTGTTTCTGTGCTGTACATCTCCATGACTCCAAGCTGTGAAACAGGCCATTTGATCTATCAGAGACCTACTGGATATGTCTGCCCACGCCTCCCTATCTCACTCTGCCAACGTTCCCCTTCCCATGGATTATCCCGCCTTTTGCTGTCTACCTCCTTTAAATTTCAGGATTTAAGGTTCTGAGATGGGTAGGATGGACAAGGGAGACCATGATCCCCCACAATGGGACATCCAGACCAGTGGGACACTTGGGATAATGAGTCGGCATTTAGGACATTGATGGGGAGAAATTCCTTCGGTGTCTTTGGAATTCACTGTCCCAGAGGAATGTGGGTACTCAGTCACTAGGATCAACAGTATGGAAGACAGGGTGTCAGTGGGATCAGAAGATCAGCCGAGATCTGATCAAAGGACGGAGCAGGTTTGAGAGAATGCATGGTCTACACCTGCTCTTATGTCCACAGTCACTCTTTACAGCAGCTAGTTCCACTTTCTCAGTATTCTCCCACATCCTTTATTAGGTTTGCTGGTGACTATCTTCCTGTAGAGCTGCTGTCTCACAGCTCCAGTGACCCAGGTTCGATCCTAACCTGTGGTGCTTTCTGTGTGGAGTTTGCACGTTCTCCCTGTGACCGAATGAGTATCCCCCTGGATGGTCCGATTTCATAGAACAGTACAGCACGGGAACAGGCCCTTCGGCCACAATGTCTGTGCTGAATACAATGCCAAATTAAACTAAATCTCTTCTGCCTGCACGTGATCCGTATCCCTCCATTCCCCTGCAGATTCATGTGTCTGTCTAACGCCTCTTAAGCACCACATTTCTCCTCACAGTTCAAGGACAAGCGGGTTGACAGATTATTTGGCTGCCGTAACTTATCGCAAGTGAGTGGTAGAATCTGGAGGAAGTTGATGTTAATGTGTGATGAGAACAGGTCACAGTGAAAATTAATGGGAAATAGGATTGCTCTGAGGGCTTGCTAGACTCAATGGACTGAATGGCCTACATTGTAAAGAAAATATATCTATGGCCCTATTTTTGGTTGCATGTGTAAACATCTCTTCATCTTCCTTGTGAACCTCTTCATAATCTTAAAGCCCATGATTAGAACCTCCTGCCACACACCACCACTCCCAACCACCTCTCTTATATACCACAAGCCGACAGTTCTGCACGGGGTATGGTGAACGTGCACTGCTTGGCCAAACACACTCCCGCATGCAGTGCGCTGGCCCTCTACTGACCCCTCGAGTCAGCAGCACTGCAGGTGGCTCCAAGAGGCAGTACACACTTTCCACCTGGCCCCTTAGTAGAGCAGCTTCTTTCATTTGAACGAGTTTACTCAATCGGACTAAGAAATAACTTTTCTAAACAAAAACTATTTTGATTAATATTAATAGAATTAAAGTTCTATTATCTTTAAGCCAAGTTCATTGATAATCAGGTACAATGAAATGCTTGCAGCAGCATCACTGGCACACAGGTAGAGACAACACACAGAACATAATTTATACAAGATGCTGAAGAGAAAAAATACAAAAACAACACTGCAAAAACTTATTTTAAAATATTTAAACTTTTAAAAGTAATTTTTATTGTTAAATATAGATATATTTTAACTGTACTTAAGTGTCCATAAACATAAGACATTGACACAGAAACGGGCCTTTAGCCCTTATGCTAGTTCTATCAGTCAATAAGGACGTGGCTGATCTCAACCAGCATATGTGGTACCTCCCACATTATGTAGCTCATACACCTCAGGACATAAATATTCTGCACCATAGGATCTGTTACAGTTCAAGGAGAACAGACAGAGCCTTGGTTTAACACCTGCACAATGGGAGCTCCTTAGCAACAGCAGTCCCTCAGTCCTGCAACTTCAGCCTCAATTTCTGTAGGACTGCTCTGCTCTGGAGTGAGAATTGAACCCACAACCTTCCGACTCAGAAGCAAGAAGGCTTCCCGCTGAGCTGCGGCTGACACTTGAGCATCCAGTGGAAAAGGCCCTTGATATCAGTAGGCTAGGGACAGTGCCTCAGGATTCAACTAGCAACCTAGTGAGGCCTCAGAGACTTTGGGAGCCTCCAGCTGCGACTGGAGGTGCCTGTTGGGGGCAAATCAGGTGCAGGCTGTATCTAACGCAGTCTGGCCCATCTTTTAGATCAAGCATCTTTGTCATAAATGTTTTCCCACTCAAATCCTGACAGAGGCCAGAAATGTTCACGGTACAATTGTGGTTTCCCCAAGATTCCATAAATATGTCACATAAACCTCTGCTTTTCAATTCTCTGCCTCGAGTTATGAACCCCAATCTTGTATCATTTTGGTTATCAGCAACATTGACAAGGCGCTCTGCCCATATATCCCAGATCGCTCTCTTCCACTGCACAGTTTACGCATTTATTTCCAAAGAAACGTTTACTCTTCCTATCAGAATGTCTTGCCTCACGTTTATCCATAATCATTGGTTTGACAAGTCTCTCTTCATGTCTTCCTGCACAGTCCATCTCCAGTCAACACCACCCAGGACATGCCCTCTTCACATTACTACCATCGGGGAGGAGGTACAGGAGCCTGAATACCCACACTCAATGATTCAGGAACAGCTTCTTCCCCTCCGCCATCAGATTTCTGAACAGTCCGTGAACCCATGAATACTACCTCATTATTCCTTTTTTTTGCACTATTTATTTTTGTAATTTACAATAATTTTTACGTCTTTGCACTGTAGTGCTGCAGCAAAACAACAAATTTCACATCATATAAGTCAGTGATAATAAATCTGATTCTGATCTAAACTCCCGGTCTGGTGACGCCCACCAGGTCTCAGCTTTGAAATTATGTTTCTCATGTCCAAAACCAAGGACAGAATCGCATTCAGTCCTCAGCCCCAGGCACACCTAAACCAGCACGTCAGTCTTTATTACAAGGGGGTTGGAATTCCGGTTCAGATTAGCTTATTGTCATACACGCCAGGACGCAATGAAATTCCTTGCTCATGTGAAGCCCACAGAGTGAACAGTATTGTTACAATTGCTGAGGCCCCACCTAGAGGAGTGTGCACAGCTTTGGTCCACTTAATTAAGAAAGAATAGACTAGCATTGGAGACAGTCCAGAAGAGATTCACCAAGCTGATTCCTGGCATAAGAGGGATGTCCTATCATAAACCGCTAAAGAAGTTGGACTTGTACTCAGTGTTTAGAAGAATGAGGGTGACCTTATTGAAACACATAAGGAGACACGACAGGGTAAATGTTGAGATGTTTTCACAGTGGGAGAATCTGGAACAAGGGGACATATTTACAAGAGGCCAGTCATTTAAAAATGAGGTGCGTAGAAACAATTTCTTGCAGAGGCTGGTGAATCTCTGGGATTCTCTACCCCAGAGAGTTGTGGAGACAGGATCATTAGAGAAGATAAGATCTTTATTAGTCACATGTACGTCGAAACATACAGTGAAATGCATCTTTTGCGTAGAGTGGTACTGGGGGCAGCCTGCAAGTGTCGCCACGCTTCTGGCACCAACATAGCATGCCCACAACTTCCTAACCCGTACGTCTTTGGAATGTGGGAGGAAACCGGAGCACCCGGAGGAAACCCATGCAGACACGAGGAGAACGTACAAACTCCTTACAGATAGCGGCTGGAATCGAACCCAGGTCGCTGGCGCTGTAAAGTGTTACGCTAACCGCTACACTACTGTGCCTGCCCACATAACTCATAACTCATACCTCCAGAAATGGAGGTAGATACATTTATGAAAGACTGGAGGTTGAGGGCTATGGGGAACTGGCACAGAGGAGGAATTAAGGCCTGAGAGAGATCAGCCATGATCATGTTGAATGGTGAGGCAGGCTTGAGGGGATGAGGGGCCCACTCTTGCTCCTATTTTCTTCCCCTCCTGACCCATCAAACTGCCAGGAGTGAGTTATCCAAAACAATGCACTGGAAGGGCGAATCATTTTTCTCACAAGAGCAGTGTGAAAGAGTCAGTGCTCAGCTGTCCACAGATACCTTAGATAAAACCACGTGTGGAGGGATTGTCACCATCAGAAGCAAAGTCCGAGACTGAATTCCCTGTGGTCCAGGCCCTGTTTAAATGTCTCCTTCACATCTTTTCCAAATGAAATTGAATCTGCTCCCCAGACAACACAAAGCAAGGAGTTTACAGGAGACAATTCCCTCCTTGCACATTTTAAGCTAAAAAGGGCAAGAGAAATGTTCAAGATGGTTTATAAAAGCAACTTTGCCTGTTGCTGTGTGTTATATTTCATTCATTCCAGAGACTGGAGTGACAATCTAAGCTGACAGCACTGACAGGAGAGCTGCAATTGCCAGAGGTGAGATGTTAAACTGAGGGCCCGCATCTGCTATCCCAATCAACGCAGATAGGTATTGGATGGTCAGCATAGACATGGTGGGCTGAAGGGCCTGTTCCTGTGTAGAATGACTCTAATAATTGTCTCCAAAGCAAACAGCAGTAAAAGAGGGATGGGAAAATGGAGCGAGGATTGAGTGATGGATGAAAGGAGAGGGTAAGTTGCTTCACACTAACTGGTTGCCTTAGTCCCCAATTCATTGGCTGTAAAACAATTTGCAACATCTTCAGGTTGTGGAGCAGTGCTGGTAAAATACAAAACTTTCCATCTCTTCTTTTTTCTCCTTGTACTTTTGTTCTGGAATGAAGAGTGTGAAATTCCCGGGCATATCTGACAGGACAGCAGGGGAGAGGACACACTGAGGAACAACATGTTCCTCGTTGGCAGCTTCAGGCTAGACTCTGAGACACAGGCCCAAGGATGAATTTCTAGGCCAATGTATCTTCAGCCAGTGCTCTGCAGAGTTAGGGATGAAGAATCACTTCGTCCCAATACTAGGGGGCAGTTCTCTTCAATTCCACTCACTGTTGAGAACCAGTTTAGATTGTCGAAGCCTCTGGCTCCCCTTATTTGTTGTATTTCCTTTAGTGATGAGACTCACTACCTTCGTTTATTGTCACAGGCATGCATACACAGGGTATAAATGCCATGAAAATTCACTTTCTGCAGCAGCAGCACAGCACATTACAAACAATCGAAACACAAGTTAACATAAACTTAAATTAACATGAATTATACATAACTTACACAATGTAAGTTAACGATTCAGAAACAGCTTCTTCCCTCCACCATCAGATTTCTGAATAGTCCATGAACCTATGAACATGACCTCATTATTCCTTTCTTAAACTATTTATTTTTATAATTTATTGCAATAGAACATAGAACATTACAGCACAGTACAAGCCCTTAGGCCTACGGTTAGAGCAGGATTTTATCCTGCTCTAAGATCTATCTGACCCTGCCTTCCCACTAAGCCCCCTATTTTTCTATCATTCATGTCTCTTAAATGAGATGGACTCTGACCTCACAATCTACCTTGTTGTGACCTTACACCTTATTGTCTACCTGCACTACACTTCCTCTGTAGCTGTGACACTTTACTCTGTACTGTTATTGTTTTTAGCTGTACTACCTCAATGCACTCTGTACTAACCCAATGTAACTGCACCGTGTAATGAATTGACCTGTACGATCGGTACGCAAGACAAGTTTTTCACTGTACCTCGATACAAGTGGCAATAATAAACCAATACCACTACTTATGGCTAGCACCAAACAAACCACCAAAGGAACAAAGGCCATGGATCAAGTGAAAGTGGCCACACAAGTCTATAGGGTGGTAAAGAAGGTATATGGCATGCTTGCCTTTATTAGTCGAGGCCTTGAGTTCAAGAGTCAGGAAGTTCATAAAACTCTGGTTAGGCCACATCTGAAGTATTGCATTCAGTTCTGGTCGCCCCATTACAGGAAGGATGTGGAGGCTTTGGAGAGAGTGAAAAGAGGTTCACCAGGATGCTGCCTGGAATAGAGGGTATGTGTTATAAAGAGAGGTTGGACAAACTCGGGTTGTTTTTGCTGTTAAATTGGAGGCTGAGGGGAGACCTGATAGAAGTTTATAAAATTATGAGAGGCACAGATAGAGTAGACAGTCAGAGCCTTTTTCCTTACGGTAGAAATGTTAAATACTAGAGGGCATAGCTGAGAGGGGGGGATGTTTAAAAGAGGCAAGTTTTGTACACAGGCAGTGGTGGGGGCCTGGAACGTGCTGCCAGGTGAGCTGGTGGAAGCAGAGGTGACAGCGATGTTTAAGAAGCATTTAGGGAGACATAGGAACAGGCAGGAAATGGAGGGATATGGACCAAGTGCAGGTAGATGGGGCCAGCTAGATTGGCATCATGGTCTGTGCAGACATGATGGGCTGAAGGGCCTGGTCCTGCGCTGTAATATGTTCTATGTTCTACGTTCCTTGCCCTCTTCCACCCTGTGCTGACTCCCCTGTTGCAACTGACCATCCCAGCTCTGCCTCCTTCAGATCCAGGAGAGGTGCGGTAGTGTAGCGGTTAGCGTGACGCTATTACAGCGCCAGCGAGCCGGGTTCAATTCCGGCCGCTGTCTGTAAGGAGTTTGTACGTTCTCCCCGTGTCTGCGTGGGTTTCCTCCGGGTGCTCCGGTTTCCTCCCACATTCCAAAGACGTACGGGTTGTGGGCATGCTCTGTCGGCGCCGGAAGCGTGGCGACACTTGCGGGCTGCCCCCAGAACACTCTATACAAAAGATGCATTTCACTGTGTTTTGATGTACACGTGACTAATAAATCTTATCTTATCCAGCAATTCCCTGATTGGTCATCAAGAGCGGCTAGGGGACAGCACCAGTGTTGTCCTGATCTCTGGGAGATGGCGGGTCCCATTGGGTCAAGGAACGTCCGTTCACTCCCTCCCTTCCCCGAGAATACCAACTCGGAGTGCTGCATAGAAACCGTGACCTCCCGCCCCCACTGCCTGACCCCAAGGTGTCACCCTCCGAGGGCTGGTCTGTCATCTGTTCATCCACAGGATTCACCGACTGGACCAGCATTTATTGCCATCCCCAACTGCCCCTGAATTTAGGAGGGCAGTTAAAAACCCAATCACATGAGTGGGTCTGGGGTCACATTTAGGCCCAAATCCAGTTCAGAAGACAGATTCCCTTCTCTGAAGCAGGATAGGTTTTTAAGCAACAATTCAGTAACATCATGGTTACCATGACTTGGATGAGTTTCAATTCCAGATTTATTTTTAATTACGTGAATTTAAATTCCTTACTGCCATGCTGGGATTCGAACTCATGTTGTTGGCACCATGGACCAGAATGCACCACTGTTCGACCACAAGGGGTAACAAGTGGGCTGTGGATCTGCCTAACGACAATGGTTCTTAGCAATAAGACAAGCAGAAAGCTCTGGAAACATTCAGCAGGATGGACAGCATCTGTGGAGAGAGAGGGAGGGAGTTCACATATCAGGTCACAAACCCTTCCTCAGAACCATCAACGTCTGATGAAAGGTCGTTGACCTGAAGCGTCATCCATTTCTCTCTCCACAGATGCTGCCTGAGCTGCCAAGTATCCGAAGCATTTTCTGTTATTAATTCAGATTCCCAGCACCTGGAGTGTTTTGATTTGTGAGTCTTCCTGACAAAGCTAGGTAATTCAGTGGTGCAGTGTTACCTCGGGGTTAACATAGGTCAAAGTAAACCTGGGACCACCTCTGCTCCACCAACTCCATAAAAAACAGGAAGGAGGATTAGGCATCCGACCCATTGTGTCTGCTCTGCTGTACAAGATCAGAGCTGATGCTTCATCTCAGCCCCACTTTCATGTCTTCTCCCCACATTCCTGAAATTGTCTAATATTCAAAAAATCTATCAGCGTCTTTTTTGAATGCAATCGGTAACTGAGCACAAGCCAAGCAGAGTTGAGAATTCCAAAGGTTTCACCACCCTCTGAATGGAAAAAAATGTCTCCACATTTCCTCCCTAACATCAGAGCAGTGGCCACTGCCTCTCTCCCTGTCATAGCCACAGAGAACAATTACACAGAACATACAGCACAGGAACAGGCCCTTCAGCCCACAATGTCCTGCACCGAACACGATGCCAAATAAACTAATCTCTTCTGCCTGCACACGATCACATCCCTCCATTCCCTGCAGATTCATGTGTCTATCTAAAAGCCTCTTAAACATCAATATCGTATCTGCTTCCACCGCTACCCCTGTCAGCTCATTCCAGATACTTAATACTCTGTGTAAAGAAAAACTTTCACCCCTCTCACTTTAATGTCCTCTAATATTTGACATTTCTACCCTGGGAAGAAGATTCTGTCTGCCCTATCAATGTGTCTCATAATTTTATGAATTTCTATCAGGTTTTCTCCTCAGCTTCCAGAAAAAAAAAATCGAGTTTGTTCAACCTCTCCTTATAGTTCATATATTCTAATCCAGGCAGCATCCTGGTGAACCTCTTCTGCACCCTCTCCAAGACCTCCACATCCTTCCTCTAATGGGGCGACCAGAACTGCACATAATTCTCCAAGTGCAGCCTTACCAAAGTTTTATACAGCTGCAACATAAGTTCCTGACTCTGATACTCAATGCCCCGACCATCGAAGGTAAGTGTGCCATATGCTGTCTTTAAGACAATTATTACATGGCAAACCTTCTCTTGCGAGAGGATTCTCATGCACTGACCATACAGGGGTCACCCAGGAAATCGCCCGATTTCCAGGTTGCTGCTCACTACTGGCACCTGGCAAGGCAAGTTTCACTCCAGCAGCTTGGGCACAACATTCAAGTTGAGAGCCTGATGTGGTACTGAGGGACTGCCGCACTGTTGGAGAGCCATCCTTCAAAGAGGCCCATCTGCCCTCTCAGGTGGACATGAAGGACCGTACAAAAGAGCAGAGCTCTTCCTTGGGACAATACTTGGCCCTCAACATCATCACGTCATCATCACATTGCTGTTTATGGGAGCCTGCTGCGCAAAAAAATTGGCTTCCAAGTTTCCCATGCTGTAAGAGTGCTGTAAAGCTCATTGGGCTGGCAAAATTGCTATATAATGCAAAGCATTGTTGTTATCAGGGATGGTCTAAGCTGAGCAGTTTCACAAATGTTCACCAGTGACACTCGCGGGATTGGAGCGGGGCTGTGATGGTACTTTATAAAACACCCCAATGTGCTTATAGATTCACAGAGATTCATAGAGTTATACAGCACAGAAATGGGTGAGAAGTATAGACAGAGTCCATGGAGGCGAGTCTGGTTTCCGTGATGTGCTGTGTCCACAACTCTCTGCAGTTTCTTGCCGTCCTGGGCAGAGCAGTTGCCGTACCAAGCTGTGATACATCCAGATAAGATGCTTTCTATGGTGCATCAATAAACGTTCGTGAGTGTCAAGGGTGACATACCGAATTTCTTTAGCCTCCTGAGGAAGTAGAGGCACTAGTGAGCTTTCTTGGCCGTGGCATCTATGTGGTTGGACCAGGACAGGCTGTTGGTGATGTTCACTCCTAGGAACTTGAAGCTCTCAACCCTCTCTCAGCACCAGGACAGGAAAAGAGGAGCATGTACACCACCCTCCTTCCTGAAGTCAAGGACCAGCTCTTGTGTTTTGCTGACATTCAGGGAAAGGTTGTTGTCATGACACCATGTCACTAAGCTCTCTATCTCCTTCCTGTACTCCGAGTCATTGTTATTTGAGATAAGGCCCACTACAGTGGTATCATCTGCAAACTTGTAGATGGATTTAGAGCAGAATCTGGCCACACAGTCATGAGTATACAGGGAGTAGAGTAGGGGGCTGAGGACACAGCCTTGTGGGGCATCAATGTTGAGAATAATCGTGCTGGAGGTGTTGCTGCCTATCCCTACTGATTGCGGTCTGTTGGTCAGGAAGTCAAGGATCCAGTTGCAAAGGGAGGTGCTGAGTCCCAGGTCTCGGAGTTTGGTGATGAGTTTGCTTGGAATTATGGTATTGAAGGCGGTATAGAAGTCATTATAGATGACAGGCTTGCCTCCTTTGGAGATTGGGTGAACTTATTGAAGGATGTAAGATCCTATCACGACAGGGTAGATATTGAGATGCTTTCACTAGAGGGGGATCCTTGAACCAAATGACAGAGTTTCAAGATAAGGGGCCAGTCACTTAAAATCAAGATATGCAGAAATTCTTTCTCACAGTGGATGATGAATCTCTGGAGTTCTCTGCCCCAGAGAGCTGTGGAGTTCGGATCACTGGAAGTGTTTAACGTGGAGCAGATAAATTGTTGAAGGATCGGGGGATTGAGGGCTATTCTGGGGGGCAAGTGCAGTCCTGGGGCAGGGATAGGGCAGGCTTGAGGGGCCGAGTGACCTACTCCTCCTTTCTTGTATTAAAAAGATTAGACCAGGAGCTCAGCTGTCACTGGTTTTGTAACTGGCTTCAAGTGTAAGGTCGATAGAGCTGCAGTCACAACATTCTTCTTCACAAGGCTGCCCTCTGGCCCAGTCGTGACACCTTCAGCTCTCTGACAGAGCTGTCTAATTTAGAGATTACAGTTATGCCATTTCAGGTTAATGGGCAAAGGCAGAAGATGTTGGCAGAAGGAATCAGTGTAGACAGAGGGCTGTGAGCCACTACAACACTCACCCTCAGTTTCCAACGCTGAGATCACCAGACTGCACCCACCCCATCTCGTCAGCTGCTGAAACCCTCCCTGCCTCTGTTCCCTGGGGCTGCCTCCCTCACTCCACCCTGCAGAAACAAAGCCACTGCAAAACTCTGCCGCCTGGGTCCTAACTCACACCTCTGCCGGCTCTCAGATAAGCAACGCTGATTTTTAATATTCTCACCCTCCATCTCTTCCAGCCCCACAGCCCTCTGAGATCTATGTTCCACCAGATCTCTTCCTAACCTTTAGGTCCCAGTGTAAATTTTTGTTTGATGAGGCAATTATGAAACCTGGGGGCTGTTGTGCTGCATAAAAGATGACCTATAACATACTGGGAGTTTCTTTTATTCACTCATTGAATGCAGATGTCAGCCACAGAGCCAGTCAGCATTAATCGCTCAAAGAGAGTAGCCTGCTGACCCTTTGCAAAGTCCAATACATTGGTGTGCCTGGAGTCATAGAACACTACAGCACAGCACAGGCCCTTTGGACCACAATGTTGTGCCAACATTTTATCCTGCTCTAAGATCTATCTAACCCTTCCCTCCCACATAGCCCTCCATTTCTCTATCATTCATGTGTCTAAAAGTGTCTTAAATGTCCCTAATGTATCTGCCCCCACAACCTCTGCAGGCAGTGCATTCCACTCTCTGTGTAACAAAACTTACCCCTGAGATACACAATCACCTTAAAATTATGCCCCCTCGTGTTAGCCATTGTTACCCTGGGAAAAAGGCTCTGACTGTCCACTCGATCTATGCCTCTTATCATCTTGTACACCTCTATCAAGTCACCTCTCATCCTCCTTCTCTCCAAAGAGAAAAACCCTTGCTCAATCAACCTATCCTCATAAGACATGCTCTCCAATCCAGGCAACATCCTGGTAAATCTCCTCTGTGCCCTCGCTAAACCTTCCACATCCTTCCTATAATGAGGTGACCAGAACTGAACACAATACTCCAAGTGTGGTCTAACCAGAGTTCTATAGAGCTGCAACATCACCTTGCGGCTCTTGAACTCAATACCCTGACTAATGAAGACCAACACACCATACGCCTTCTTAACAACCCTATCGACCTGCACGGCAACCTTGAGGGATCTGTGGACTAGACCCCAAGATCCCTCTATTCCTCCACATTGCTAAGAGTCCTGCCATTAACCTTGTACTCTGCCTTCGAATTCAATCTCCCGAAGTGTATCACTTCACACTTTTCTGGGTTGAACTCCATCTGCCACTTCTCAGCCCAGGTCTGCATTCTATCAATATCCTGTTGTAATCTACAGCAATCTTCTATACTATCCACTATACCACCAACCCTTGTATCATCAGCAAACTTACTAACCCACCCTTCCACATCCTCATCCAAGTCACATACAGATCAGACGTAATATGAACATAATAAGACAAAACTTTGGTTAGACCACACTTAAGAGCATTGTGTACGGTTTTGATCACCACACTACAGAAAGGATGTGGCAGCAACAGAGAGAGTACAGAAGAGATTCACCAGGACATTGCCTGGTATTGGTATTGGTTTTGGTTTATTATTGTCACTTGTACAGAGGTACAGTGAAAAGCTTGTCTTACAAACCAATCGTACAGGTCAATTCATTACACAGTGCAGTTACATTGATTTAGTACAGAGTGCATTGATGTAGTACAGGTAAAAACAATAACAGTACAGAGTAAAGTGTCACAGCTACAGAGAAAGTGCAGTGCAATAAGGTGCAAGGTCACAACAAATTATCGTGAGATCATAGTCCATCTCATTGTATAAGGGAACTGTTCAATAGTCTTATCACAGTGGGGTAGAAGCTGTCCTTAAGCCTGGTGGTACATGCCCTCAGGCTCCTGTATCTTCTACCCAATGGAAGAAGAGAGAAGAGAGAATGTTCCGGGTGGGTGGGGTCTTTGATTATGCTGGCTGCTACACCAAGACAACGAGAGGTAAACAGTTACATCTGATCCGTATGTGACTTGGATGAGGATGTGGAAGGGTGGGTTAGTAAGTTTGCTGATGATACAAGGGTTGGTGGTGTAGTGGATAGTGTAGAAGGTTGCTGTAGATTACAAGAGGATATTGATAGAATGCAGACCTGGGCTGAGAAGTGGCAGATGGAGTTCAACCCGGAAAAGTGTGAAGTGATACACTTTGGGAGATTGAATTTGAAGGCAGAGTACAAGGTTAATGGCAAGACTCTTAGCAATGTGGAGGAATAGAAGGATCTTGGTGTCTAGTCCATAGATCCCTCAAGGTTGCCGCGCAGGTCGATAGGGTTGTTAAGAAGGCGTATGGTGTGTTGGCCTTCATTAGTCAGGGTATTAGTCCAAGGAGGGGAGGCTGGTGTCTGTGATGCGCTGGGCTGTGTCCACAACTCTCTGCAGCTTCTTGCGGTCTTGGGCAGAGCAGTTGCCATATCAAGCCGTGATACATCCAGAAAGGATGCTTTCTATGGTGCATCAGTAAAAGTTGGTGAGAGTCAAAGGGGACAAACCAAATTTCTTCAGCCTCCTGAGGAAGTAGAGGCTCTGGTGAGCTTTCTTGGCCGTGGCATCTACGTGATTTGACCAGGACAGGCTATTGGTGATGTTCACTCCCAGGAACTTGAAGCTCTCAACCCTCTTGACCTCAGCACCATTGATGTAGACAAGTGCATGTGCACTGCCCTCTTTCCCGAAGTCAATGACCAGCTCTTTAGTTTTGTTGACATTGAGGGACAGGTATGGAATGGAGGGCTGTGGTTATAAGGAAAGGATGGACAGTATGGGGTTGTTCTTACTGGAGCCCAGGACGCTGAGTGGTGACCTTACAGAGGTTTATAACATTAGGAGCATAGATGGGATAAATAGAGACTGTTTCCCAGGGGTAGGGGCGTCTAGAACTAGAGGGCACAGGTTTAAAGTGAGAGGGGAGAAAATTAAAGGATATCAAAGGGGGAAGTTTGTTTCCCCACACAGAGGGTGCTGGTTATCTGGAACAAGCTGCCAGGGGAGGTGGTAGAGGCACATATGATTACAACATTTGAAGTCCCTTGGATAGGTATGTGAATAGCAGAGGATATGGGCCTAATGCGGACATTAGTGTAGACGGGCAGGATGAGGTGGGCTGACAGGGTCTGTTTCTGTGCTGTGTGGTTCGATGATAAAGTGAAGCAGGGCTATGTCTGCTGTGTTGTACCTCGCCCCTGCTCTGTCACTCAATAAAATCGTGGCTGATCTTTTACGTCAGTGCCACATTCCTGTACCAACGCCATATCCCTTAAACCCATTAACATCCACCTATCAGTCTGAGAGCTGAAGATTAAGCCTCCAGAGCCCTATTTAGAACTCCAAAGATTCACCTCTCTCTGGAAGAAGAAACTCCTTCTCGTTTCAGTCCTGACTGACTGACCAGTTACGTAGAGGTTGTGAACCCCTGGTTCTACAGCCCTCCGGCCAAGGGGGACATCATCCCTGCACCCACCTTACCCAGCTCCATGAAGTTCTTGTGTGATTCAGTGAGATCACCACATTACTCTAAAGCAAGGATTTTTCCTTTAGTGCCAGGCTAGAGTAGTTAAGATGACTCTGGGGTCAGTGGTGAGTCCATCTTGTGAGCTGTGGGAGTTCTGGGAAACCTCCAGTCTCCCTGATAACTACGTCTGCATGAGGTACATCCAGCTGCAGCTCCTTTCAGACCGTGTTAGGGAACTGGAGGTGTAGCTGGATGACCATCAGGTCCTACAGGAGAACAAGAAGAACATAGATAAGAGCTACAGGGAGGCAGTCACTCCAAAGCTGCAGGAGTCAGGTAGCTGGTTGACTGTCAGGAGAAGGAAGGAGAATAGGTAGGTAGTGCAGAGTACCCCTGTGGCCATTCCCCTCAATAACAGGCATAATGCTTAGGATACTGCTGGGGTGGTTGGGGGGGGGGGGGGGGGGAGGACGGACCAACCAGGGGAAAGCTGCAGTGATCAGATCTCTGGCACTGAGTCTGGTTGTGTGGCACAGAAGGGAAGGGGGGAGATGAGGAGAGTGGTAGTGATGGGGATTCCATATTAAGAGGGGCAGACAGGATATTCTGTGGACGTGAAAGGAACTCCCGGATTGTATGTGCCTCCCGGGTGCCAGGGTCAGGGACGTCTCTGATTGTGTCCAACAGAATTCTGAAGGAGGAGGGCGAACAGCCAGAGGTCATGTAACATATTGGTACCAATGACACAGGTAGGAAAAGAGATGAGGTCCTGAAGAGGGAATATAGGGAGTTAGATAGAAAGCTGAAAAGCAGGACCTCAAGGGTAGTAATCTCTGGATTGCTGCCTGTGCCATGCGCCAGTGAGGGTAAGAATCGGATGATTTGGCAGATGAATGCGTGGCTGAGAAATTGGTGCAGGGGGCAGGATTTCAGATTTCTGGATCACTGGGATCTCTTCTGGGGAAGGTACGACCTGTACAAAAGGGACGGGTTACACCTGAACTGGAGGGGGACCAATATTCTTGTGGGCAGGTTTGCTAGAACTGTTGGGGAGGGTTTAAAACTAGTTTGGCAGGGGATGGGAACAAGAGTGATAGGTCAGAGGTTGGTGCATATAGTGTACATAGATGCAGCATGTAGAAAGACTGTGAGGAAGGATAGGCAGTTGAAAGGGCAAAATTGCAGTCAGTTGGATGGGCTGAAGTGTGTTTACTTTAATGCGAGAAGTATCAGGAACAAGGGTGAGGAACTTAGAGCTTAAATAAGTACATGGAACTGTGACGTGGTGGCCATTACAGAGACTTGGCTGTCGCAAAGGCAGGAATGGCTGCTGGATATTCCAAGGTTTAGATGTTTCAAAAGGGACAGGGACGGAGGTAAAAGAGGTGGGGAGCAGCTTTGCTGATCAGGGACAGTGTCACAGCTGTAGAAAGGCAGGATGTCCCGGAAGGATCATCCACTGAGTCAGTGTGGGTGGAAGTCAGAAACAGGAAGGGAGTGATCACTCTATTGGGAGTATTCTACAGACCCCCCGATAGCAGCAGAGGTGCTGAGGAGCAGATCGGGAGGCAGATTTTGGAGAGGTGCAAAAATAACAGGGTTGTTGTCATGGGTGATTTCAACTTCCCTAATATTGACTGGCACCTCCTTAGTTGTAAAGGGGATAGATGGGGCAGAGTTTGTTAGGAGTGTCCAGGAAGAATTCCTGACACAGTATGTGGACAGTCCGACTAGAGGAGAGGCCATACTGGACCTGGTATTAGGCAATGAGCCTGATCAAGATCTCTAGGTGGGAGAGCATTTTGGAGACAGTGACCATAACTCCTTGACCTTTACCATAGCCTTGGAGAGAGATAGGAGCACACGACATGGGAAAGTATTTAATTGGGAGAGGAGTATTATAATGCCATTAGGCAGGAACTTGGGAGCGTAAATTGGGAACAGATGTTCTTGGGGAACTGCCACAACGGAAAATGCGGAGGTTGTTTGGGGGAGTACTTGCATGGGGTTCTGGGTAGGTCTGCCCATTGAGGCAGGGTAAGGATGGGAGAGTGAAGGAACCGTGGTTGACAAGAGACGTAGAATATCTTGTCAAGAGGAAGAAAGAAACTTACCCAAGGTTTAGAAAGTTACAAGGTAGCCAGAGGAGCTGAAAAACATAGAACATTACAGCACAGTACAGGCCCTTCAGCCCACAATGTTGTGCCGACATTTTATCCTGCTCTAAGATCTATCTAACCCTTCCCTACCACATAGCCCCCCATGGACCTAGGAGAGCTAGAAGGGGGCATGAGAAGGCCTTGGCGAGTAGGATTAAGGAAAACCCCAAGGTGTTATACATGCATGTAAAGAATAGGAGGATGACTAGAGTGAGGGTAGGACCATCAGGGATAAAGAGGAGACTTGCCTGGAGTCGGAAGTAGGGGAGGTGCTTAATGAATACTTTGCTTCGGTGTTCACCGGTGAGAGAGACCTTGACGCTTGTGAGGATGGCGTATGACAGGCTGATATGCTAGGGCATGTCGACGTGAGGAAAGAGGATGTGCTGGAACTTTTGAAAAATATTGGAATAAATAAGTCACCGGGGCCGGACGGGATATATCAAAGGTTATTACGGGAAGCGAGGGAAGAGACTGCTGCAGCCTTGGCGATGATCTTTGCGTCCTCACTGGCCACTGGAGTAGTGCCAGATGATTGGAGGGTGTCAAATGTTGTTCCTTTGTTCAAGAAAGGGAGTAGGGATAACCCTGGGAATTAGAGGCCAGCGAGTCTTACTTCAGTGGTGGGCAAATTACTAGAGAAGAGACAGGATTTATGAGCATTTGGAGAAGCATAAGCTGATTAGGGACAGGCAGCACGGCTTTGTGAGTGGCAGGTCGTGCCTCACGAGCCTGATTGAATTCTTTGAGGATGTGACAAAGCACAAAGATGAAGGTCGAGCAGTGGATGTGGTGTACATGGATTTTAGTAAGGCATTTGATAAGGTTCCTCATGGAAGTCTCATTCAGAAAGTCAGGAGGCATGGATTCAGGGGAAACCTGGCTGTGTGGATTCAGAATTGCCTCGCCAATAGAAGACAGAGGGTGGTTGTCGATGGAGTGTATTCTGCCTGGAAGTCGGTGAACAGTGGTGGTCTGCAGGGATCTGTTCTGGGACCTCTGCTCTTTGTGATTCTTATAAATGACTTGGATGAGGATATGGAAGGGTGAGTTAGTAAGTTTGCAGATGACATGAAGGTTGGTGGTGTTGTGGATAGTGTAGAAGGCTGCTGTAGGTTACAATAGGACATTGAGAAGTAGCAGATGAACCCAGAAAAGTGTGAAGTGATACACTTCGGGAGATTGAATTTGAAGGCAGAGTATAAGGACTCTTAGCAGTGTGGATGAACAGAGGGACCTTGGGGTCCATGTCCATAGATCCCTCAAGGTTGCCACACAGGTCGATAGGGTTGTTAAGAAGGTGCATGGTGTGTTGGCCTTCATTAGTCAGAGTATTGAGTTCAAGAGCTGCAAGGTAATGTTGCAGCTCTGTAGAACTCTGGTTAGACCACACTTGGAGTATTGTGTTCAGTTCTGGTCGCCTCATTATAGGAAGGATGTGAAAGCTTTAGAGAGGGTACAGAGGAGATTTATCAGGATGCTGCATAGATTGGAGAGCATGTCTTATGAGGATAGGTTGAGTGAGCTAGGGCTTTTCTCTTTGGAGCAAAGGAGGATGAGAGGTGACTTGATGGAGGCGTACAACATGATAAGAGGCATAGATTGAGTGGACAGTCAGAGACTTTTTCTCAGGGCGACAATGGCTAACACAAAGGGACATAATTTTAAGGTGATTGGAGGAAGGTATAAGGGGGATGTCAGAGGCAAGTTTTTTTTTTACACAGTGGAACGCACTGCCGGCAGAGGTTGTGGGGGCAGATATATTAGGGACTTTTAAGACACTCTTAGATAGGCACATGAATGATAGAAAAATGGAAGGCTATGTGGGAGGGAAGGGTTAGACAGATAAAATGTCGTCACAACATCGTGAGCCAAAAGTCCTGTACTGCTGTAGTGTTCTATGTAAGGAGAGTAAAGGCCTGATCTGCTTATCTCTGGACCATCTTTCTCTCAATGTCAGCAAAACAAAGGAGTTGGTCATTGAATTCAGGAAGGGGCACAGTGCACACGCTCCCATCTACATCAGTGGTGCTGAGATTAAGAGGGTTGAGAGCTTCGTTGCTAGGAGTGAACATTACCAATAGCCTGTCCTAGCCCAACCACATAGATGCCACGGCCAAGAAAGCTCACCAGCACCTCTGCTTCC
Organism: Pristis pectinata; assembly: GCF_009764475.1. NCBI lineage: Eukaryota > Metazoa > Chordata > Chondrichthyes > Rhinopristiformes > Pristidae > Pristis > Pristis pectinata. Next base: position 4,482,511 of record NC_067437.1, read on the forward strand.
TCAGCAGGTGAAAGAAATTTGGCATGTCCCCTTGACACTCACCGATCTTTATTGATGCACCATAGAAAGCATCCTATCTGGATGCATCATGGCTTGGTATGGCAACTGCTCTGCCCATGACCACAAGACACAGCTCAGCACATCACGGAAACCAGCCTCCTCTCCATGGACTCTGTCTACACTTCTCACTGCCTCGGTAAAACAGCCAGCATAATCAAAGACCCCACCCACCCCGCATATTCTCTCTTCTCCCCTCTCCCATTGGATAGAAGATACAAAAGCCTGAAAGCATATACCATAAAGCTCAAGGACAGCTTCTATCCCACTGTTATAAGATTACTAAATGGTTCTCTAGTACGACAAGGTGGACTCTTGACCTCACAATCTACCTCGATATGACCTTGCATCTTATTGTGTACCGGCACTGCACTTTCTCTGTAGCTGTTACATTTTATTCTGTGTTGTTATTGTTTTACCTTGTACTACCTCAATGTAGTGTGTAATGAAATAATCTGTATGAATGGTATGTGAGACAAGTTTTTCACTGTACCCCGGCACATGTGACAATAATAAACCAACTTATCAATTTACGAACCTCCATCTGAGATAGGGGCACAAAACTTCCTTCTCTGAACAACAGATTTCTTTTTTTCCCATTGCCTTCATGGTGACCATTAGTGATAATGTGTTCAGTTATAAAATTCCTCATCCTCTTTTTCAAATCTCTTACACCCCTACTTGTATTGATCATCACCTCCAAGATATCCACACACCTAATTCCGAGCTTTTGTTCATACTCAAACCAATTCCAGGTTTAATTAACTAACTGAATTTAAACTCCCCAAGAGCTGGTGCGGGGTTTGGCCTGCGTTCTGGATTGGCAGTCTAGTATCGAACCACTACACTGCTATAGGATATGCACCGTTTTACTTCAAGGATTTGGGTTCAGATCTAAATTAATTGATGATGTTTAAACACATTTCAGGAGATGGGTGGGGGCAGTCTAACCACAGTGGACGATTCTCAGTGGCTTTGCCTTCCGTCTCACACACACATCACAGATTTTATTCTCTATTTCCCCCGGAAGGCTCCAAAGCAAGCAGTCCTCAGCGTGACTAATGACAAGGCTGCTTAACCAGGCATCTCTATTGTACGTCACACCTGGACCCACCCATCTGTAACACAAGTTGGATCCTCACGTACAGGAAGACTAGCAGATCCCTCCGACACCCTGCCCCCCAACCCTACCCAGAGCACACCGGGAGGGGGCAACTCACTTCATTTGGCCTTTATCGGAGACAGGCAAGGAGAGTGTCATTTTCCTTGCAGGCTCTCTCTTTAAAGGCTGATAAATAAAAGCAAAGCCAAGCTTGTGGCTGAGAGCTTGGGCAGGCACGCTGACTGAAATTTAATCTCACTGGTTTCCCCAACGGTTCCAGAAGTGCTCCAGGCGTCCCAGGAGGGGGAGGGGGAGGGGGAGGAGGGAGGGGGAGGGGGAGGAGGGAGGGAAGGCGAGACCGTTTAATCTGATCTGCTCCATTGCCGACCACTCACATTTCCCACCAGCCAATGACCGGAGGTGTGTTACTTCTGGGGAGGTGCAGAGATACTATCTGTAGGTTGCGATATAGCTCAGGTCTCAGTCGGCACTGGGGGGAAATCTCCCCGCAACACCTGAGGCAGGGTCTGTCCTGTGCCCTCATGGGAGTGTTCGGCAGACCAGCCCTCCCCTCCACGCTTTCTTTCATTGCCTGCGCATCTGCCCCTCCTTTTGTCACGATTCCCTCCCTCTCCGTCCTACATTTCCATGGGATTTCCTCACACACGCACCAGGAGCAAGCATTGCATTCCCAGTGCTGGCAGACTCCCAGCCAGTCCCAGGGAAACTGGAGACTGAGGAACAAATGTCATCCACAGACTCCATTCCCCTGGCTATGGCAAGTGTGTCAGCCCTCTTCAAACCGTGACCCTCGCAACAACCTTCCCAGAGGATTTTTCTTGTTTTGTATTTGCTGCTCTGCTGTGTCATGCAACCTCTCCCTCTCTCTCTTCACTGTGGGAGGAATAAGCCTGATACAGAGGGAAGGCAGTAAGTCAGGCAAGGCAGGGACGCCTGACGCACAGGGGCAGGACTGCGGCAAATGGAATCAGGAGACGGTCAGCTTTTCCTGATGTCAGGCACGGTGCAGGCAAACCTAACGCCGGCTTCTTGACGGGAAGCACAGTTGGAGGGATGGAGGGAGAAAAGAATCAGGAGCCCCGGAAAGACGGGATGAAAACAAAAGGTAGAAGTGGAAAATTGAACACTGAGGCAGGGAGAGGGAGAGAGTGAGACAGACAGACACACAGAGGGAGAAAGAGACATGCAGAGAGACAGAGGCACACAAGAGAGAGAGACAGAGACACACACAAAATGCACAGGAGGAGAGGGCAGAGTGGGTGACAGGGAAAGGCAGGGGAACCTGGCTGAACTCAACTCAACCTAATCACGCTTTAATTAATTTTTTCTCTCGCAGCTCAGCTGCAGGTCACGACCCCACCGCACAGCGCCTGTCAGGGGACCTGAGCCAACCGCTCATGTGTTCTCGGCTCCTCCTGATGCCCCAGGGCTCCGCAGACCATGGCGTCCATGACAGAGGAGGCTGCGTGCTGATGCTAGCCAAGGATACGCTCCTCATTTACCGGGGACTCCTCCCTCATGCCAGCTCCCAGTCCCCCACTCTCTGCTGTTTGCAGAAGAACCCCCACACCGACGCTGTGGGGCACAAAACCCAGGGGGAGAGCCCATGTCCAGCAGCCAGCTCTGGTACCCCATCAGAAGTCAACCACAGTGGCCACACTTGCCCTCCCCCTGCCCCAGACAGCAGGCAGAGAGTCAGGCTTTGCTGTCAACCCTGCCACAGTCAAACAGTCAGTCGTCAGCCCACTGCCTGGGCTCGTACAGAAAATAGGGATGGTTCCCTCAACCGCGAGGAACCCTCAACCGTGCAGCACCCCTAACTATGTGACAATACAGCACCTTTAATCGTACAGCCACTCAGCACATTGAACGCGTGAAGCCAGCGGAGGCTCGCCCGGGAGTGTCAGCATATAAAACCGTCGCTGCGCCACATCAGGAGTTGGGGGCAGGTGACCGAATGTGTGGCAAACAAAGTCCTTTTCTTAAACAAGGAGCGCCTTAAGGGAGAGAACTCTGTGGAGCTTGGGGCTCAGGCATGGCCAGTGGTGGTTGAACGGTGAAACTTGGGGATGACGAGAGACCGGAATTGGAATGGGGGCCACCAAGTCTGAGAGGGGAGGGAGCGGGGGCAGAATGTGGTGGTGTTTGTTCTTGTAGCCCTTTGGAATAAAGAAAACACACACACACAATAAAACGGCATGCGTGCATCTGCTTTCCACTGATGTTCTTGCTGTGTAGCCGTGGAGATGTCGTCTGCACCAGTCGCGTGTCACTGCTATCAGCCCCTTGTATTGCTTTGGCACAGATGTGTGGATTGGCAGTGTCAGGCCCAACTGGTCCGATGGCAATGCATTGTTGTTAAGAATGACAGGCTTGTGTGATCTCATGGGACGCACTGCATGGGGAGAAGGGGGAGGGGGAGGAGATTGTGACTGGAATACTAAACGCAGCAAACCAACTGGCTCATGTAAAACACGGCAGCCTGGCAGAGGAGGCTCCTGCAAAGCCCCCACCTGATCTTTTAAAGCACGCTTGAGATGGCAGGCACACATTCAGCACGTTTCCACCATGTACAACACCTTAACAGAATTGCTAAAGTGGTTTACATTAAATGGGGAAGGGTTTGGCGCAAGAGAAATTCTTGTAAAATGTCTCGTTCATCTGCTCAGTGAGACATACAGTCATAAAGAGACGAAGCACAGAAACAGGGCCTTGGCCCAACAAATTCGTGCTGGCCACCAACCATCTGTTTATACTACTCCTACATTAATCTTTTTTTTTATTCTCCCCACATCCTCATCAACCCCTCCCAGATTCACCAACGCAATTTACAGTGGCCAGTGAAACTACCAACCCGCACATCTGGGTTAAAACTCTGGTTAACTCTATAAAACTCTGATTTAGGCCTCATCTGGGGTATTGCATTCAATTCTGGTCACCCCATTATATAGGAAGGGTGTGGAGGCTTTGGAGAGGGTGCAGAAGAGGTTTACCAGGATGCTGCCTGGATTAGAGAGCATGTGCTATAAGGAGAGGTTGGACAAACTTGTGTTGTTTTCTCTGGAGTGTCATAGGCTGAGGGGAGACCTGATAGAGGTTTATAAGATTATGAGAGGCATAGATAGAGTAGACAGCCGATATCTTTCTCCCAGGGTCGAATTGACTAATACCAGAGGGCATGCATTTAAGGTGAGAGGGAGATGTGGGCGGCAGGCTTTTTTTTATACACAGACAGTGGTGCGTGCCTGGGATGTGCTGCCAGGGGTGGTGGTGGTGGTCCCTGTTTTTTCCCTCCTGATCCCACCAGCCCCCATCACCCTCTTTTCCCTTCCCACCCTCTCCATCTGCCCATCACCCACACACTCCTCCCACCTCCCTCGCTTTATTCCATGGTCCACTATAAGACCATAAGACAAAGGAGCAGAAGTTGGCCATTCAGCCCATTGAGTCTGCTCTGCCATTCTATCATGAGCTGATCCATTGTCCCATTTAGCCCCACTCCCCTGCCTTCTCACCATAACCTTTGATGCCCTGGCTACTCAGACACCTATCAATCTCTGCCTTAAATACACCCAATGACTTTGCCTCCACAGCCGCCCATGGCAACAAGTTCCACAGATTCACCACTCTCTGGCTAAAGAAATTTCTCTGCATCTCTGTTCTGAATGGGCGCCCTTCAATCCTGAAGTCATGTCCTCTTGTGCTAGACTCCCCTACCATGGGAAACAACTTTGCCATATCTACTCTGTCCAGGCCTTTTAACATTCAAAATGTTTCTATGAGGTTCCCCCTCATTCTTTTGAACTCCAAGGAGTACAGCCCAAGAACCGTCAAATGTTCCTCATATGTTAACCCTCTCATTCCTGGAATCATTCTAGTGAATCTTCTCCAAACCCTCTCCAACGTCAGCACATCCTTTCTTAAATAAGGAGCCCAAAACTGCACACAGTACTCCAAGCGAGGTCTTACCAATGCCTTATAGAGCCTCAACATCACATCCCTGCTCTTATATTCTATTCCTCTAGAAATGAATGCCAACATTGCATTCGCCTTCCTCACCACCGACTCAACCTGGAGGTTAACTTTTAGGGTATCCTGCATGAGGACTCCCAAGTCCCTTTGAATTTTGAATTTTCTCCCCATTTAAATAGTAGTATGCCTGTTTATTTCTTCTACCAAAGTGCATGACCATACACTTTCCAACATCGTATTTCATTTGCCACTCCTTTGCCCATTCTCCTAGTCTATCCAAGTCTCTCTGCAGGCTCTCCATTTCCTCAACATTACCCGCCCCTTCACCTATCTTTGTATCATTGGCAAACATAGCCACAAAGCCATTTATTCCACAATCCAAATCGCTGACATACAACGAAAAAAGAAGTGGCCCCAACACAGACCCCTGCGGCACACCACTGGTAACCGGCAGCCAACCAGAATGGGATCCCTTTATGCCAACTCTGTTTCCTGCCAATCAGCCAATGCCCTATCCATGCTTGTAATTTTCCTGTAATTCCATGGTCTCTTATCTTGTTTAGCAGCCTCATGTGCGGCACCTTGTCAAAGGCCTTCCAAAAATCCAATTACACAACATCCACTGCATCTCCTTTGTCTAGCCTGTTTGTAATTTCCTCAAAAAATTGCAATAGGTTTGTCGGGCAGGATTTTCCTTTAAGGAAGCCATGCTGAGTTCGGCCTATCTTGTCATGTGCCTCCGTAACCTCATCCTTGACAATTGACTCCAACAACTTGCCAACCACCGACATCAGGCTAACAGGTCTGTAATTTCCTTTTTGCTGCCTCGCACCCTTCTTAAATAGCGGAGTGACATTTGCAATTTTCCAGTCCTCCAGAACCATGCCAGAATCTATTGATTCTTGAAAGATCATTACTAAAGCCTCCGCAATCCCTACAGCTACTTCCTTCAGAACACGAGGGTGCATTCCATCTGGTCCAGGAGATTTATCTACCCTTAGACCATTCAGCTTCCTGAGTACCTTCTTTGTAATTGTGACTGCACACATTTCTCTTCCCTGACACCCTTGAGTGTCCGGTATCCTGCTGATGTCTTCCTCAGTGAAGACTGATGCAAAATACTCATTCAGTTCCTCTGCCATCTCCTTGTCTCCCATTACAATTTCTCCAGCTGTCCTCTCCAATCAGACTCCATCTTCTTCAGCCCTTTGTCACTTCCACCTATCACCTCCCAGCTTCTGAAGCCATCCCCGCTCTCCTCCTCCCTCACCTGGCTCCACCTATCACCTGCCAGCTCTTGCTCTATTCCCCTTCCCCCCACCACCACTGGCTATCTTCCCCCTTTCTTTCCAGTCCAGATGAAGGGTCTCAACCTGAAACGTCAACTGTCCATTTCTCTCCATAGATGTTGCCTGACCCGCTGAGTTCCTCTATCTCTTTTGTGTGTTACTTTCCATCAGGTTCGTGAACCGACCTGCACAACTCTAACCATACCTCACCAATGGAACACAACAGACCACCTCTTGCACTACCGCAGACTTGTCTCTGACTGTGTCTTGCTTTTGCGCAGCCTAATTTGTTCCTCTCTCTTCACTGTCTTGTAATTTATATTCTGTGCGTTGTCTGTACCTACGTGCCTGTGATGCTGCTGCAAGTTTTTCATTGTACCTGTACCTCACCGTACCTGTGCACATAACAACAAACTTGACTTGACTCCATTTAATATGCAGTATCTCGGTACACAGTGGAAGACCTTTCCCATGTACAATGTATTGGACCTTTGTCCAGTTACACAGTGACTGATCTTTCCTGCACAATGTACACTAACATTGAGTATGCAGTGACAGACTCATATGCCACACAATATACAGTAATTCTGTTTGAGTACTCGATGAGAGATGTTTACATTGCAGAACAGACAAGAACACTACACATTATACAACTGTCCGGCCATGAAGGGTGACCCTCACTCTGCACAACACACAGGAAATCTGGGGGCAGAGTGACTGAACTTTGTTCAACACAAGTACTGCCATTCAAGTACACAGTGAGTCACCCTTACCCCACCCAATGTACAGCAAGTCTTTCCACTTACAGGGAGTGCCTGGGTTATGCAAGGATCCAAGTCCTGAGCACTGTCTGTAAACTAATTTATCTGTAGTTCAGATCATCCCGTGTAGTTACAATGGTAAAGAATTAGAATGTCCCACATCCAATGGCTTACTTTGATGGACTTGAAGTATTAACCAATATTACACTGTGTGATAAAATATTTTACATGTCAACAGTAGAAATTTGTCTTAGCAGTTTCCAAAGCAAATCTCTTAAGTGGCCTCCCACTGTGAACCAGCAGCTGTGTTCTTAAAGACACTGTTTCTGTTTGATGACTGTGGAGAGGTTAGATGTAAACAGTTTTTGTTTGAAGCCTGCTGGTCCTTTGAATCAACTGGAGGCTATCCCTGTCCATAATTCCTGAAAATGTTTGCATTTCTGTTACTAACTTCCCTGTCTTGAAAAATGTTTGAAAAATTTATGGGAGAAATTACACAAAGTTGGTTTTCTGTAAGTCTGACCTATTCTCCTCACATTCCCATAAACTCCCCACCAAGTTTACATTTTAGAGCAGCCAATTAATCAGGTCTTTGGGATGAGAGAGGAAACCAGACTGTCCAGGGGGAAACCCACACAGTCAAAGGGAGAACAGACAAACTCCCTTGTACTTTGTACTTGTTGCATCACAGCCTAGTGTGGAAACTCCAGTACACAGGATTGCAAGAGGTTGCAGAGGGTTATAGACTCAGCCAGCTCCATCACAGGCACAACCCTCCCTACCATTGAGGATATCTTCAAGAGACGGTGCCTTAAGAAGGCAGCATCCCTCACCACCCGGGACTTACCCTCTTCTTGTTATTACGATCAGGCAGGAGCCTGAAGACCCACCCTCAAAGATTCAGGAGCAGCTTCTTCCCCTCCGCCATCGGATTTATGAACGGTCCATGAACCCATGAACACTACCTTATTATTCTTTTTTTTTGCACTATTTATATTTGTAATTTGTAGAATTTTACGTCTTTGCACTGCACTGCTGCTGCAAAACAACAACATTTCATGCCATATGTCAGTGATAATAAATTTGATTCTGATTCCGAAACTCCACACAGACAGCACCAGAGGTCAGTCTGGTCAAATCACGCAGATGCCACGGCCAAGAAAGCTTACCAGCACCTCTACTTCTTCAGGAGGCTAAAGAAATTTGGTAAGTCCCTTTTGACACTCACCAACTTTTATCAATGCACCATAGAAAGCATCCTATCTGGATGCATCACAGCTTGGTATGGCAGCTGCTCTGCTCAGGACCGCAAGAAACTGCAGAGAGTTGTGGACACAGCCCAGCGCATCATGGAAACCAGCCTCCCCTCCTTGGACTCTTGTCTTTACCTCTCACTGCCTTGGTGAAGCAGCCAGCATAATCAAAGACCCCACCCACCCGGGTCATTCTCTCTTCTCTCCTCTTCCATCAGGTAGAAGATACAGGAGCCTGGGTGCACCTACCACCAGGCTTAAGGTCAGCTTCTATCCCACTGTGATGAGACTATTGAACAGTTCCCTTATACGATGAGATGGACTCTGACCTCACGATCTACCTTGTTGTGACCTTGCACCTTATTGCACTGCACTTTCTCTGTAGCTGTGACACTTTACTCTGTACTGTTATTGTTTTTACCTGTACTACATCAATGCACTCTGTACTAACTCAGTGTAACTGCACTGTGTAATGAATTGACCTGTACGATTGGTATGCAAGACAAGTTTTTCACTGTACCTCGGTACAAGTGACAATAATAAACCAATATGTATTGAATCACGCCCTTTGGTGTAATGAGGCAGCCTCCACTGGCTGTGCCAGTGTACCGCTCATACAGAAAGGTCGGATTCACTTCATTGTGTAGTCCCTCATTCCCAATACTTCTGCATTTCCCCAAGACTCCATCTCGACTGTCAATGACCATGACGGGAGGATTCTCAGCATCTCCCACTTGAAATCACCTTGTAACTTGTGCCACTCCTTCTGGTTCTCCTCCTTTCCTTCCACAAGTTAAACTACAACAACTTCAGCCAGGTCCATAACGTTAATCCACCAGTACCTGAACTGGGGAGCAGCCCCAGAGAGCGGGGCAGTCCTGTACATATGAAGTAACAATGAGTCGATAACTCATGGATCACTTGGGCTCTTTGTCCAAAGACAGCTGGTTCGTTTTTTCCTTCATTGTTGCGTTCAGATCTTTCAGTCTCCCTCTTTGATGCCAGACGGTAGGAGACATTAAGCTGAGCTGGATTCCACTAGAGTGGAAAAATGTGACAAAATGTGCTAATTTAAATTGGTTTATTAGAATCAGAATCCGATTTATTATCACTGACATATGATGTGAAATTTGTTGTTTTGCAGCAGCAGTACAGTGCAAAGACCTAAAAATCTATAAATTACAAAACTAAATAGTGCAAAGAAGGGAGTAATGAGGTAGTGTTCATGGATCGTTCAGCATCCATGCATTATTGTCACATGTACTGAGCTACAGTGAAAAACTTCATTTTGCATCGATACACCATAGAAAGCATCCTATCTGGATGTATCACTGCTTGGTATGGCAACTGCTTTGGCCAGGACCACAAGAAACAGCAGAGAGTTATGGACACAGCTCAGCACATCGAGAAGCCAACCAGCATGGACTCTATCTACACTTCCCACTGCCTTGGTAAAGCAGCCAGCATAATCAAAGACCCCACCCACCCCGGACATTCTCTCTTCTCCCTCCTCCCTCCTCCCATCAGGCAGAAGATACAAAAGCCTGAAAGCACGTACCACCAGGCTCAAGGACAGCTTCTATCCTGCTGTTATAAGACTATTGAACAGTTCTTTGGTATGATAAGATGGACTCTTGACCTCACAATCTACCTCGTTATGACCTTGCACCTTATTGTCTGCCTGCACTGCACTTTCTCTGTAGCTGTGGTGAATTATTCTGCATTGTTTTTGTTTTACCTTGTACTACCTCAATGCACTGTGTAATGGATTGATCTGTGTGAATGGTCTGCAAGACAAGTTTTTCACTGTTCCTTGGTACAAGTGACAATAATAAACCAATTCCATCCATACAGATCATTTTATCACATCAGTACATTGACGTAGTACAAGGGAAAAGCAATAACAGAATACAGAATAAAGTGTCACAGTTACAGAGAAAGTGCAGTGCAGGCAGACAATAAGATTCAAGGCCACGCCGAGGTTGATTGTGAGGTCTAGAGTCCATCTTATCATAGAAAGGGACTGCCCAATAGTCTTATAACAGCAGATACATGCTTTCAGGCTTTTGAATCTTCTGCCCAATTGGGGAGGGGTGGGGGAAAGGGAGAGAAGAGAGCATGTTCAGGGTGGGTGGGGTCTTTGATTATGTTGGCTGCTTTACCGAGGCAGCGAGAGTCCAGAGGGGAGGCTGATTCCCGTGATGTGCTGAGCTGTGTCCACAACTCTCTGCGGTTTCTTGCGGTCTCGGGCAAAACAGTTGCAATGCTAAGCCGTGATGCATCTGGATAGGATGCTTTCTACAGTGCATCTATAAAAATTGGTGATGGTCAATGAGGACATGCCAAATTTCTTTAGCCTCCTGAGGAAGTAGAGGAATTGGTCCACTTTCCTGGCTGTGGTGTCCACGTGCTTGGACCAGCTTGGACGTGCTTGGTGATGTTCATGAGGGATGTCATGTTTCACAAAAACATCAGTGATGGCACGTGACCTGGACAACAACACTTCCAAGTACTTTGAGCAGCTATCAACCAGCATGAAAATATAGACTGTTCCCAACAGAAGGATGTCAACATGGATGTGTTCAGTCTCTTTCCATTGAGAACATAGAACATAACAGCACAGTACAGGCCCTACGGCCCACGATGTTGTGCCAACATTTTAAGCTGCTCTAAGCTCTATCTAACCCTTCCCTCCCACATAACCCTCCATTTCTCTATCATTCATTTGCCTATCTAAGAGTCTCTTAACTGTCTCTAATATATCTGCCCCCACAACCCCTGCCAACAGTGTGTTCCACACTACTCTCTGTGTAAAAAAACTTTCCTCTGACATCCCCCTGATACCTTCCTCCAATCACCTTAAAATTATGCCCCTTTGTGTTAGCCATTTTCACCCTGCAGAAAAGTCTCTGACTGTCCACTCGATCTATGTCTCTTATCATCTTGTACGGTTCTATCATGTCATCTCTTATCCTCCTTCGCTCCAAAGAGAAAAGCCCGAGCTCGCACAACCAATCCTCATGACATGCTCTCCAACCCAGGCAGCATCCTGGTAAATCTCCTCTGCACCCTCTCTAAAGCTTCCACGTCCTTCCTATAGTGAGGCAACCAGAACTGAACACAATACTCCAAGTGTGGTCTAACCAGAGTTTTATCGAGCTGCAACGTTTTATCCTACTCTAAGATGCGGCTCTTGAACTCAATACCCTGACTAATGAAGACAACACACCATAAGCCTTCTTAACAACCCTATCAACCTGTGCAGCAACCTTGAGGGATCGATGGACGTGGTCCATAAGATCCCTCTGTTTCTCCACACTACTAAGAGCCCTGTCATTAACCTTGTACTCTGCCTTCAAATTCAATCTTCCAAAGTGTCTCACTTCACACTTTTCTGGGTTGAACTCCATCTGCCACTTCTTAGCCCAACTCTGCATCCTGTCAATGTCCTGTTGTAATCTACAGCAACCTTCTACACTATCCACAACACCACCAACCTTTGTATCATCAGCAAACTTACTAACCCACCCTTCCACATCCTCATCCAAGTCATTTATAAAATTCACAAAGAGCAGGGGTCCCAGAACAGATCCCTGTGGAACACCACTAGTCACCGACCTCCAGGCAGAAAACATTCCATCTACCACCACCCTCTGTCTTCTATTGGCGAGCCAATTCTGAATCCACACAGCCAAGTTTCCCTGGATCCCATGCCTCCTGACTTTCTGAATGAGCCTTCCATGAGGAACCTTATCAAACACCTTACTAAAATCTGTGTACACCACATCCACTGCTCGACCTTCATCAATGTGCTTTGTCACATCCTCAAAGAATTCAATCAGGCTCGTGATGCACAATCTGCCCCTCACAAAGCCATGCTGACTGTCCCTAATCAGCATATGCTCCTCCAAATGCCCATAAATCCTGTCTCTAAGAATTGTCTCCAGTAATTTGCCCACAACTGAAGTAAGATTCACTGGCCTGTAATTCCCAGAGTTATCCCTACTCCCTTTCTTGAACAAAGGAACAACATTTGCCACCCTCCAATCATCTGGCAGATTAAGTAATAATCTGCCTTTTGATTCCACTTCCTGAAGTGCATGACCTTGCATTTTCCCGCAATAAATTCCACTTGGCAAGTTTTCCCACTTTCACTCAACCACCCTGCATCCTGTTACAGAGTCCAAACATCGCCATCGCAGCTTGCCCTCCTTCTCATTTATGTGTCATCGGCAAACTTGGAACCCTTACTCTGTTCCCTCCCTCAGGTCATTAACACAACTAGAAAATAACTGAGGAGGCAAGTACTGATCCCTTGGGACATCCTACTAGTCTTTCCAGTCTGAAAAAGTCCCACTTATTGAGGCAACATTTCAGGTCAAGACCCTGCATCAGGGGGAAGGGGAAGGATTGCCGGTATGTATGAGAGACTGGTGGGACAGACACTTCTGGGCAATGGGGAAAGCCGAGGATAGACAGGGGCTGAGGTTGGAGTGGGTGATCTAAACAGCCCATCCAGGTGAAGCAGGGGTTCACCTCACCTTGTCCAACCCAGTCAGAATCACAATCAGATTTATTATCACTGACATATGACGTGAAATTTGTTGTTTTGCAGCAGCAGTACAGTGCAAGACATAAAATTACCATAAATTATTAAAATAAATAAATAGTGCGAAAAAAAGGAATAACGAGGTAGTGTTCATGGGTTCATGGACCATTCAGAAATCTGATGGCGGAGGGGAAGAAGCTGTTCCTGAACCATTGAGTGTGGGTCTTCAGGCTCCTGTACCTCCTCCCCAAAGGTAGTAACAAGAAGAGGGCATGTCGTGGATGCTGAGGTTTCTCAGTGAGGGATGCTGCCTTCTTGAGGCACCGCCTCTTGAAGATGTCCTCGATGGTGGGGAGGGTTGTGCCTGTGATGGAGCTGGCTGAGTCTACAACCCTCTGCAGCCTCTTGCAATCCTGTGCATTGGAGCCTCCGTACCAGGCTGTGATGCAACCAGTCAGAATGCTCTCTACCGTACATAGAACATAACAGCACAGTACAGGCCCTTCGGCCCACAATGTCATGCCGACATTTTATCCTGCTCCAAGATCTATCTAACCCTTCCCTCCCACATAGCCCTCCATTTCTCTATCATTCATGAGTCTATCTAAGAGTCTCTCAAATGTCCCTAATGTATCTGCCCCCACAACTTCTGCCGGCAGTGCGTTCCACGCACCCACCACTCTCTGTGCAAAAGAACTTACCCCTGACATCCACCTTTAGAAATCTATAGAGCATCTGTAGAAATTTAGAAGAGTCTTTGGTGACATACGAAACCTCCTCAAACTCTAAACAAAGTAGAGCTTCTGGCGTGCCTTCTTTGCGATTGCATCATTGTGTTGGGCCCAGGATAGATCCTCTGAGACGTTGACGCCCAGGGACTTGAAGGTGCTCACCCTTTCCACCTGATGCATTCGGAGCTCACGATATGGCCACCTCTACATTGGAGAAACCAAGCGTAGACTAGGTGACTGTCTTGCGCTCTGCCCGTTAACAGCTATCTCCAGCTTCCAGTTGCACGTCGTTTTATTTCCTTCCCACTCCCACACCGCCCTGTCTGTCCTCGGCCTTCTCCATTGATCTGGAAAGGCCAAACACAGATTGGAAGGATATCTCATATTCCACTTGGGTAGCTGGCAACCCAATGATGCGAACATGGAATTCTCCAGTTTCAGGAAGCCCACACCCCTGGTGCTCTCCCACACAAACTCTCCTGTCCACCTAGTTATCTTCTCCCTTTGTTCACCCTTCCCTCCCCAACTGGTTCCACCCATCACCTACCTGCCTCTCTCCCACCCCTCCCTTGTACTCTATACACTGGCAATCTTTCCTCTCGTCCTGATGCAGGGTCTCGACCTGAGATGTCGACCTCCACCTTTTGCCTCACCAGATGCTAATTGTTTCACCGAGTTCCGTTTTCCATTCCACATACCAAGACCCGCAATCTCTTTTGACTTTTTTGTCCCCATTTATTCTGGCTCTCTATCTTCTATGTGACAACAAGCCCTCAATTTATTTTAGCACACTTCTCCAAATTACACAAGCTCTTTATGTTATGCACTATTCTTTGATGAGGAACAAATGCTTTCTAGAAATCCAAACACATTATAATCATTCAGTTCCCTTCTATTGACTGGTTGTTATATCCTCAAAGAATTCTTGTAAGCTTGTCAAACATGATTTCCTTTTTAAGCACCGTGTTGACTTGGTTTGATTTCATTACGTTTCTCTAAATAACTAGCTATTTCTTCCTTGATTATAGTCCAGCATCTTGCCAATAACAGATGTTAAGTTAACAGGCCTATGGTTTCTCACTTCTTGCCTCTCTCCCTTCTTCCCAAGGGTGTCACACTTACTGTTTTCCCATGTGCTGGTACCCACTGGGAACTCAGAGCTTCAACCAACAACTCCATGATCTCTGCAACCACTTCCTTGGATGCTGGACATCGGATCCTAGCAGCTTGTCTACCTTTAGTCCGATTAGTTTTTCCGCTGCTTCATTCCTTGTGATAGGAATTGTTACAAGCTTTTCCATGCTATTTGAAAGTATTGGTTTAAATTATCTGCCATCTCCTTGTTTTTACCTTTATTAATTCCCCGGTTTCACTCTCCGGAGGGCCCACTACTACCTTAGCTACCCTCTTCCTTTCTTATATATCCAGAGAAGGTCTTGCTATGTAGAATCATGGTGTCATACAGCAATGGAAACAGGCCCTTCGGCCCAACTGGTCCATGCTGACCAAGATTCTCATTTAAGCAAGTCCCAGTTGCCCGTGTTTGGGCCAGATCTCTCTAAACCCTTCCTCTCCGTGTAGCTGTCCAAGTACCTTTTAAATGTTGTTAGTACATTAAAAAAATACAAGGAAAATGTTGTTTCTTTAGATATTACTTGTCAGTTTACTCTCAGAATGAATTTTCTCCCTCCTTTCACTCTCTAGTCTTCTGCTACTGGTTTCTGTAAAAAGTCCACACTTAGTGCAAATACACAGAGAGTGGGCCTATCCCCACAATATACAAAACTCTGTCCTGGTACACAGTGAGTGGGCCTTACCCCACACAACATGCAATAACTGGGCACAAGGCAAATGACTTAAACCATCCTGAATAAAAATTCTTCATTCTGGTTAATCGCCCACACACGATTCACCAGCATTCCTTAGGCCCCATTGAACACAAGTCCACAGGCTCCATTCCAGAGCTTAGGCCCAATTGTATAGGACTGAGGGTGTGCTGTAGGGGGAGGTCACTCTCTGTCCGGCCTCTGTTAATAACAGCTGTTGTCATGTAAAACAGCTCATCTTCTGTCATCGAGAGGCGCCAACATAGCATGCCCACAACTTCCTAACCTATATGTCTTTTGAAATGTGGGAGGAAACCGGGGCACCTGGAGGAAACCCATGCAGACACACGGGGAGAACGTACAAACTCCTTACAGACAGCGGCCGGAATTGAACCCGGGTCGCTGGCGCTGTAAGGCGTTACGCTATCCGCTACACTAGTAGGCCAGGTTAGGTTGTAGTGTGGTTTGGGATGGCCAGAAGGTGAAGGTGATTTACATTCAGAATGGCCCGTGGGTAAGACTCAGTTGAAATGGGTTGAGACGGGTTGGAGACAGAAGACACTGCAGATGCGGTAATCTGGAGCAACAATCCGCTGGAGAAACTCAGTGCGTCGCGCAGCATCTGTCGTGGGAGAGGAATTGTCAACATTTCGGGTCAACATGCCGGCAATTCCTTTCCTCCCACAGATGCTGCTCGACGCGCTGTGTTCCTCCAGCAGGTTGTTTGTCGAGAGAGGTTGGGGTGGGCGAGTGTGGGTTAGATACATGCAAAATGGGAGGGAGTCACAGGGTAAAGTGGGGGGTCCTCAAGGTGAAATAGGTGGTCAATACAGCATGAAAAATGGCTTAGATACAAGATAAAATGGGGTTTACATACAGGCTGAGCTGCCTGTCAGGCGCAGAGTGAAATGGGGCTTAGAGGTATTCGGAAATTAGACATAGGGCAGAGCATGGGTCAGGTGCGTGGTCACACATGGGACAGGCGCAGGGTGAAGCACAGGCGGGATGCAGGTTGGGTCAGACAGGGGTGAAATGATCTCATGGACAATTTGAGCAAAAAACAGAATGCTGGAAGAACTCAGTGGGTCGAGCAGCATCTGTGGAGGCAAGAAAAGGTGCAAGTTGATGTTTCAGGTCAAGACGCTGCATCAGGACTGAAGGGAAGAGGAAGGATTGCCGGTGTGTAGCAGTACGAGGGAGGGGTGGGACAGAGGGCGTAGGTGATAGGTGGAACCAGCTGGGCAGACGGAGATGGGCGTCAGTCCTGATGCAAGGCTCCACCCGTAACATTGACTTGCACCTCTTGCCTCCACAGATGCTGCCTGACCTACCGAGTCCATACCACGTTCCGTTTATTGTTCCAGATTCCAGCAACTGCAGTCTCTTTTGTCTTGGAGCCATTTTTGGTCTCTGTTGAAATGCAAGAATCATGGCGACCAGTTTGGGTTCAGTGCGACACCATAAACAGCAGCCTGACAATAACCAGATGATCTGTATTTGTGTGTGATAGGTTTAGATCATAGAACATTACAGCACAGTACAGGCCTTTCAGCCCACGATGTTGTGCCGACATTTTATCCTGCTCTAAGGTCTATCTAACCCTTCCCTCCCACATAACCCTCCATTTTTCTATCATTCACGCAACTATCTAAGAGTCTCTTGAATGTCCCTAATGTATCTGCCCCCACCACCTCTGCCCCCAGTGCATTCCACGCACCCACCACTCTGTAAAAAAAAACTTACCTTTGACATCCCCCTTATACCTTCCTCCAATCACCTTAAAATTATGCCCCCTCATGTTAGCCATTTTCACCCTGGGAAAAAGTCTCTGACTGTCCACTCGATCTATGCCTCTTATCATCTTGTACACCTCTATCAAGTCACCTCTCATCCTCCTTCTCTCCAAAGAGAAAAGCCCTAGCTCGCTCAACCTATCGTCATAAGACATGCTCTCCAATCTAGGCAGCATCCTGATAAATCTCCTCTGTACCCTCTCTAAAGCTTTCACAACCTTCCTATAATGAGGCGACCAGAACTGAACACAATACTCCAAGTGTGGCCTAACCAGAGTTCAAGAGCTGCAACACTACCTTGCAGCTCTTGAACTCAATACTCCGACTAATGAAGGCCAACACACCACACACCTTCTTAACGACCCTATTGACCTGTGTGGTAACCTTGAAGGATCTATGGAGGGATCCTGGTAAATCTCCTCTGCACCCTGTCTAAAGCTTCCTTCCCATAATGAGTGAACCAGAACTGAGCATTGGGTTGAGGGGCAAACATTGTGCAGGGTGCCAACATCTCTCCTGCTCTCCTTCAGGGGCAGTGTGATTGTTCACATCCATCCGAGAGAGCAGAGTGTGCCTCGTTTAATGTAATCCTGAATCTCTGGGATGTTGGCTAATCTTAGTTTAGTACAGGAAGCCATGAACTCCAGAGCAGACAGATAAACGCAGAGTGAACTTCAATCCAGCAAAGTGTGAGGCCATTGGTTTTGGGTGGGGGTATAGGCCCATTTATTCCTTGGCAGATGAGCAAGTAAACTGGATGGAAAAGAACAGTAATTATTTTAGGTGTCTACAGATACGTAAATGTCCAAGAATAACCACACAAGTTGGTGAGGGTATAACAATCAGAAAATGGGGGAAAAGATCACTAGGGAAGGAAATACTCTTAGATTATTGTGTTCTAGTCTCTATATACCTTGGTCAGGCCACAGTGGGAGCACTGTGCACAGTTCTACTCTCCATTCAGGTTAACATCCTGGGGAGGTAATCACTGTCCAGAAACTTATTTGGATGAGCCACATAAATACTGTGGTTACAGAAGTAATTCAGAGGCTTGGTCCCCTGAGTGACACACCCCCGACACCAGGGAGGGAAGGGTTAGATAGATCTCAGAGCAGGACAAAATGTCGGCACAACATTGTGGGCCGAAGGGCCTGTACAGTGCTGTAATGTTCCATGTTCATTGGAATATATTCTTCATTTGACTGGATGAATGAAGATCCAACAACACTCAAGAAGCTCGATACCATACAGAACAAAGCAGCCCACTTACTGGTACCCCATCCACCAGTTCAGTCCTTGAACTGCTGCTGCCTCAGTAAAGCAGCCAGCATAATCAAAGACAACACCCGCACCAAGGATTCTATCTCCCTCTTCCCATTGGGTGGAAAATACAAAAGCCTGAAAGCACGTACCACCAGGCTCAAGAACAGCTTCTATCCCGCAGTTAAGACTATTGAACGGTTCCCTAGTACGATAAAATGGACTCTTGACCTCACAATCTACCTCGTTATGACCTTGCACCTTATTGTCTGCCTGCACTGCACTTTCTCTACAACTGTAACACTTTATTCTGCATTTTGTTATTGTTTTCCCTTGTACTACCTCAAGGCACAGTTGTAATGAAATGATCTGTATGGATGGCAGGCAAAACTAAGTTTTTCACCTGTATGTGTGACAATAAGAAACCAATTTACTTGCTAAAAGCACAATGACAACGCAACTACCAGAAGGATTGCAGCAGGTCGGGGAAGTGGTTCACACCCACCTGCTCAAGGGCAGATCCTGAAAAATGAGCAACTACAAAACAAAACTCACGGAGCACTTTGCAGAGTTCTGCTCTATAGACCATGCTTCAAACCACATGCAGAGACCTGCACTCAGTTGTACATCAGGATGCAAGAAAATAAATAGGAGTAGGCCACTCGGCCCCTCAATCCTGCCCCACTATTCAATATGATCACAGCTGATCTGCCCCAGGTCTCATCTCCTCTTCTGTGCCAGTTCCCCACAGCTCTCAATTCCCTGATCTTTCAAAAATTCACCTCCTTTTCCCTTGTGTATCCCCACTGATCCAGTCTACACAACTCCCAGGGATAGGGAATCCCAGGGATTCACCACCCTCTGCAAGAAAATAATTCCTGCGCACCTCCATTTCAGATGACTGGCCCCTTCCCTTGAAGGTACGTCCCCTCGATTGAGACTGTCCCACCTCAACATCTCCCCTGTCATGCCCCCTCAGCATCTGATATGTTACAATAAGACCACTCCTCATTCTTTTAAACTCCAGGGAATATTGATCTAACTTTTTTTAGCCACTCATGATAGTCCAACCCTCTTTCCCTGGGAATTCTCGACTCTATATACCATGATATAACCACATCCAGAGCACTGTGCACTGATTTATATGCTATTAAAAAGATATAAAAGCACTATCTGGGTAGAGAGTGAAATCTATTTCTAGAGCACATGAACCAGAATTGAGGAGGACAGGACTGAGCTGGGCAGGAGTTCATTAAAAGATATTGGGAGACTTAATCGGCTTTTTAAATTACAAAGGGATGGACCAGAACAATTGCTTCATCTCACTGGATATAAATACATCTCGGCCACTAACAGATAAATAATTTAGGAGGAATATCTTTACATTCAGAATGCTGAGACTGCAGAACATTCAGTCACATACATTGGTTAGAGCATCAAAACCTTTAACAGCAGCCTTTGCGTATAAGTGTGGGTAAAAGTCGGATTTGCATTTCCCATTGTACTAAGCACTTAATGCAGCAAATGAAACACATTTGGCCTAGGCGGTGTTGTGATGGAGAAATCATATCAGCCAAACTGTGCCCAGAAAGATCCCACAAACAACAATGTAGAGAGCAGAGACACAGGAGACCGCAGATGCTGGAACCTGGAGCAACAAACAATCTGCTGGAGGATCTCAGCGGGTCGAGCAGCATCTGGGGGGGTGGGGGGGGGAATGAAAGTCGAGGTTTCTGGAGCTCCTCCAGAGTTTTGCGTGCTGCTCCAGATTCCAGCATCTGCAGTCTCTTGTGTCTCCAATCTGTTGGAGGGACTCAGTGGGTCGAGCAGCATCTGTGGGAGGAGAGGATTTGTCAATGTTTCAGCTCGAAATCCTGCATCAGGACAGGTTTGATCATCCCCGCCTGAATACTGCCTTTCATGACTTGGTGTCAAGTAGGAGGTCTACAAGTCACCTTGGGATACATCACTATGATAACAGCTACGTCAATGCAAGTTGTTGTTGTATGACACAGTCAGTCAACCAAATAAATTCATTAAACCAGGTAACTGTTGACTGCTTCCTCAAAGTCAGATGAGAGGATGGCTCACTACAGTAAACCTTCATAAAGCAATGACTGGTCCTCAGCAAAAGGTTGCTTCCAACTTTCAGTGTTGGAGGCTGAGGGGAGACCTGATACAAGTTTATAAAATTAGGAGAGGCAAAGATAGGGATCTTTTTCCCAGGGTAGAAACATCAAATACTAGCAGACGTGCACTTAAGGTGAGAGGGAGAAAGTTTAAGGGGCAAGTTTTTCTTTTGCACAAGAGTAGTGGGTGCCTGGAACAGGCTGCCAGGGGCGGTGGTGGAAGCAGATACGATAGAGGCGTTTAAGAGGCGGTTAGGCAGACACATGAATGCACAGGGAATGGAGGGATGTGGATCACGTGCAGGCAGAAGGGATTTAATTTAATTCGGCATCATGTACAGCACAGACATCGTGGACCGAAGGGCCTGTTGCTGAGCTGTTTTATGTTCAAATTCTGGGCTCTCTTAGGAATGTAATAAAGCAAGAAATAGAATTAGGGGTAGGCTTTGTTATTCATTCAGATCACGGCTAATCTTCCAGTTCCCAGCACTCTCCCTGTATCCCCTGTTCTCTTCATGACAAGTAATCTACCAAATGGACACCATGACTTGAGTCTCCACGACCCTCTCAGGTGGAGAGCTCCAAACATTCACCAGTTTCTGAAGAAATTTATCCTCATTGTAGGTAAGATCTTTATTAGTCACATGTACATTGAAACACACAGTGAAATACATCATTTTGCGTAGTGTTCTGAGGGCAGCCCGCAAGTGTCACCACGATTCCGGCGCCAACATAGCACGCCCACAACTTCCTAACTTGTACGTCTTTGGAATGTGGGAGGAAACCGGAGCACCCGGAGGAAACCCACGCAGACACGGGGAGAACGTACAAACTCCTTACAGACAGTGGCCGGAATTGAACCCGGGCCGCTGACGCTGTAATAGCGTTACGCTAACCGCTACACTACAGTGTCTGCCTGAACAGCCCACCCCTTATTCTGAAAAGTGGGTTAGCGAGGAAGGTCACCTGGCTGCGGAAAAGCACGTAGTTGAGGAGCCTTATTCTGACAATGTGGTTCTAGAGTAGAGGAAACATCCTCTCTGGATCTGGCCGGACAGACCCTTGAAGAATTGTGTTTTGACGAGATCTCCTCTCATGCTGGAAACACATGACGAGATCTCCTCTCATGCTGGAAACACTCAGCAGGTCAGGTTGCATTTGTGGAAAGAGAAACAGCTAACATTTCAGATCAAAGACCCAAATGTTAACTCTGCTTCTCTCTCCACAGATGCTGCCTGACCTGCTGAGTGTTTCCAGCATTTCTTGTTTTTATTGAGGTCTTGGAGGAGTCTGGCTAAGTACTCAACAAACATAGAACGTCGAAAAGTACAGTGCAGGAACAGGCCCTTCAGCCCACAATGTTGCGCTGAAGTAATTAAACGCCTAACTAAACTAATCCCTTCTGCCTACACAAGGTCCATATCCCTCCATTCTCTGCACATTCACGTGAATTGAATGCCTCTATTGTCTGCACCACCACCCCAGCAGTGCATTCCAGGCACCCACTACTCTGTGGAAAAAAAAACTTGCCCCACATATCTCCTATGAATTTACTTCCTCTCACCTTAAATGAATGCCCTCTGGAAGTAACAGGAAATTCTGAGCTGTGGGAAGCAGATGGGGGAGTGGCTGAGGGATTATACAGTGTGATATACTCAGGGAACTGGAATTATTGGTATTGTTTTATTATTGTCACTTGTACCAAGGTAGAGTGAAAAACTTGTCTTGCATACCAATTGTACAGGTCAATTCATTACACAGTGCAGTTACATTGGGTCAGTACAGAGTGCATTGATGTAGTACAGGGTAAAAACAGTAACAGTACAGAGTAAAGTGTCACAGCTACAGAGAAAGTGCAGTGCAATAAGGTGCAAGGTCACAACAAGGTAGACTGTGAGGTCAGAGTCCATCTCATCATATAAGGGAACCGTTCAACAGTCCTATCACAGTAGGATAGAAGCTGTCCTTAAGCCTGGTGGTATGTGCCCTTAGGCTCCTATATCTTCTACCTGATGGAAGAGGAGAGAAGAGAGAATGACCCAGGTGGGTGGGGTCTTTGATTATGCTGGCTGCTTCACCATGGCAGCGAGAGGTAAAGACAGAGACCAAGGAGGGGAGGCTGGTGTCGAATACAGTGAAAAGCTCTCGTTTTGCGTGCCATTCAGACAGATCATTCCATACACAAGTACCTTGGCATAGTAAAGAGGAAACAGAATGTAGAATATAGTGTTGTAGTTACAGAGAAAGTGCAGTGCAGGTAGACAAATAAAGTACAAGTGCCACGATAAGGTACATTAGGAGAACAAGAGTTCACCTTTAGTGTACAAGAGGTCAGTTCAAGAGTCTGATAACAGCGGGATAGAAGCTGTCCTTGAGCCTGGTGGTACATGTTCTCAGGCTTTTGTATCTTCTGCCCAGTGGGGAATGAGAGAAAGAGTGGAGATGGGAAATGGAGCAAACCAAACAATAAACCACGGGTGTTGTAGTTCAAGATGATCAGACAGCGACAACAGAGCCTCCGTCAACATTTGAATTACATTCAGAGGACAGACCAACGAATCACACAGGCAGCCAAGACCTGGCAAAATCCCAGTTGCTGATTTAGAAGGTTCTAACTTCATCAGGCGCAGATAATAAGCACAGAAGGCCAGTGAGAAAATGACCACATGTAATGATGGGCAGTGAGATGTCAATCGACTCCTCTTGAGTGGGGAGTCAATCAATTGCCTCATTATTTACTTGGGTAATGAACCGATTGCTTGAGCCCAGTTTGCCTTCTGACTGGATTTTATTTCTGGTAAAATTACAAATGGATATTAATTGCACCCCTCATCCCACTCCACAAATATCCGGCCCTTGTTGATGAATCAATGCCAGCTCCTCAGCTGCCTCTGAATCCCTTCCCTCCACAAACACGTTCCCCATTGATGGAACTGCAGGGTTCCTTGGCGGGTTTGTCCCACTCCAGACACTTGGTAGGACTGCAGAAATTTACAGCGCAGAAGGCTGCCATTTGGCCCATCACATTGCTGCTAACCAAAATGTGGACTGCTTCCCAGCTCCCAGTCTGTAATCCCTCCCCTTCCTGGTCCCCGGTCTGTGATCTACCAGTCTACAACCTCCCAGCTTCCAGCTCCCAGTCTACAACCCCCTGATTCCCAACACCCAGTCCATAATTTCCTGGTTCCCAGCTCTGTGGCCCTGCCTCTCTCACCTTTTCAGGCAGTGGTTCAGACACAAACCACCCTCTGGGGGATAAAGAATTTCAATCACTCTAATCCTGCTACCGATTAACCCGAGTCAATGCGCCCCACACTCACTGCCGAGGACGGTAATCAGGGAGTCCATTCCGGCTGTTCATTCACTTCCATTGACAGGATCGGGTGGAGAGGGAGAGTGCCAGGGTCCCCGAAACACAGCTCCAATTGCTGGTCAGGCAGGGAGAGACTGGGGGGGGTGGGGAAAGATGTCCCACAGGAGATCTCAGCCTTGTGGAGTGGCACGGTAGGTAGCACTACAGCTCTCCCCACCATCCAGGACATCTCCAAGAAATGATAATGTCACGACATTCATCATCAGGGACCCCACTACCCGGGCCGTTCCCTCTTCTCGATGCTGCCATCAGGCAGGAGGTACAGGAGCCTGAAGATCCCACACCTCAAGGTTCAACAACAGCTTCTTCCCCACTGCCGTCAGGTTCTTGAACCGATCTGAAAAACCCCAAAATTACCTCAGACTATTTTTCTTTTTCTCTCTCTCAAGTTTATGGTAACTTGGAAGCAAAAAGCTAATTTTCATGGTATATGCCTACAACGACAATAACTTTGAACTTGACAATGATAACCATGAACTTGTGATGAAAGCCAATAGATTTTTGTCCTCTGTGTACCTGCCGGCTAACTTGTGGTTGGTGTGCTAGAACAGCCGGACCCCTCTGCTCCTCACTCACTGCAGGAGGCTCAGCGGTGCTCGGGAATCAGACGGTCACTCAGCAGATCTGACACTTTATTCACTGATCTGTTCAGGGGAGCTGGGCCGGTGAAGCCAGCGCACTTCTGTAGCAGCTGCATGAAAAATAAATGAGGATCCGTTCGTGATGGGTCAGCTGGCCATTGGGTCCATATCGCAATCTGAGCATCAGGGAGGCAACGTCGATAAAAATCCACTTGCCAGATTCCCAGCGGACCCCTTATTTAATGGGCTACAGTCAGTGGGACCAGCGGACAGACAATCTGTAGTGCAGGAGCACCCAAGGCGGACACCTCCCCCTCCATCAACCGGCCACACCTTGGTATTGGTATATTATTGTCACTTGTACTGAGGTGCAGTGAAAAACTTGTCTTGCAAACCAATCATACAGGTCAATTCATTACACAGTGCAGTTACATTGAGTTAGTACAGAGTGCATTAATGTAGTACAGGTAAAAACAATAACAGTACAGAGTAAAGTGTCACAGCTACAGAGAAAGTGCAGTGCAATAAGGTGCAAGGTCACAACAAGGTAGATCGTGAGGTCAGAGTCCATCTCATCGTATAAGGGAAATGTTCAATAGTCTCATCACAGTGGGATAGAAGCTGTCCTTAAGTCTGGTGGTACGTGCCCTCAGGCTCCTGTATCTTCTACCCGATGGAAGAGGAGAGAAGAGAGAATGTCGCGGGTGGGTGGGGTCTTTGATTATGCTGGCTGCTTCACCAAGACAACGAGAGGTAAAGACAGAGTCCAAGGAGGGAGGCTGATGTCCGCGATGTGCTGGACTGTGTCCACAACTCTCTGCAGTTTCTTGTGGTCCTGGGCAGAGCAGTTGCCGTACCAAACCGTGATACATCCAGATAGGATGATTTCTATGGTGCATCAATAGAAGTTGGTGAGAGTTAAAGGGGACAAACCAAATTACTTTAGCCTCCTGAGGAAGAAGAGGCACTGGTGAGCTTTCTCGGCTGTGGCATCTACATGATTTGACCAGGACAGGCTGTTGGTGATGTTCACTCCCAGGAACTTGAAGCTCTCAACCCCCATTCCCTTGTTGCACTGGGTCTCGATGGGGCTGAGTGGAGTCCTGCTGTGCCAGTTTTCAGAGCAAACCCATCAGTCCCAACCCCACCCACCCCACTTCCTTCCCTCAGTCAAGTCGAGCTTATCGTCATGTACACAAGGCCGGTGAGGTACAGGTATGACAGGAAATTTGCTTGCAGTAGCGTTATAGACAACATACAGAACATAAAGTTGTACATAAATTAAACAAGAGCCTCGTTCAAACAAAATACAATGATAGACAAGTCCATGGTAGTGCAAGACGTTGTCCGTAGAGTTCTGTTGCTGAGGTGGTGTTAGGGTTGTACAGATTGGTTGTCAGGAGGTAGATGTTCCTGAACCCTACAACCCATTCTCTCTCACATGCCCATCGATTCCCTGCTGATTTTACTACCACCCACCTACAGTAGGGGCCAGTTACCGACACTCACTGGGATGTGGGAGGAAACCAGAGCACCCCAAGGGGGAAACCCAGGCGGTCACAGGGAGGACGTGCAAACTCCACGCAGACAGTGCCCAAGGTCAGTATCGAACCTGGGGTACCCATGATGGAACTGGCCAAGTCCATAACTCAGAAACAGGGAAGGATGGTTACATTTCTACAGGGCATTGGTGAGGCCACGCCTGGAGTACTGTGCAGACTTTTAGTCCCCTTACCTAAGAATGAATCTACAGGTCCTGCCCAGCTTACGAATGCCTGACTGATAGACAGCCCGTACATACAACAAAACGGTTGGGAGACCAGAGGTGGTGGATTTGCTGGCTGCTGCAGGTATCGGCTGCCGTGTGGGAACTCTGATCGTGGCCGGGTTTCTGACTTGCAAACTATCCAGGTTATGGACAGTTTACAGAAACAGAGCCCAGTCCAGAAGATGCAGATAGTAGTGGACTCAGCCCAGTACATCATGGGCAGATCCTTTCCCACCATCGGTAGTGTCGACAGGAGGTGCTGCCTCAAGAAGGTAACATCCATCATCAACGATCCCCACCATCCGGGCCGTGCCATCTTCTCACAGCTACCATCGGGCAGGAGGTACAGAAGCCTGAAGTCCCACACCACCAGCTTCAGGAACAGCTACTTCCCTTCAACCATTCGGTTCTTGAACCAACCTGCACAACCCTAATCACTACCTCAGTAATAGCAACACTGTGACTTTGATCACTTTGCACTAAAATGGACTTTGTTTTCTTTGTTCTGTGTTCTTTCTTGTAAAAATTATGTTTATGTTTTTCTTGTGAGTGCTACTTATCTGATGCTATGTGCCTGTGATGCTGCTGCAAGTAAGTTTTTCATTGCACTCGTGCACACATGAACTTGTGCACGTGGCAATAAACTTGACTTTGACCTTGACTGGTGTAACCTGGGGAGGATCTGCAGTAGCACTGGAGGAAGTCCAAAGGAGATGCACCAGGCTAATTCCTGGGACGCGAGGGTTGTCCTATCAAAAGAGGCAAAACCAGTTTAGTCTGTATTCCTTGGAATCTAGAAGAACGAGGGGTGGCCTGATTCAAAGGTACATGATCCTAAGGGGTCTCGACAGTGTAGATGGCGAGATGTTTTTGCCGATGGGAGAATCTCACGCGAGGGCACATAGATTCAAGACAAGGGGGTGGTCATTTAAAAGTGATGCAGATGGTGGTGAATCTCTGGAGTTCTCTGCCTCAGAAGGTTATGGAGACCGGATCGTTAGAAGCAGAGGTAGATACATTTTTGAAAGCAGGGGGATTGAGCATTACAGGGAGGAGTGGAGGCCTGGGGCGTATCAGCCATGATCATACCAAATGGCAGGGCAGGCTAGAGGGGCCGAGTGGCCTTCTCCTGCTCCTATTTTCCTGTTGTGACATAGGACAGTACATCCCGGGAACAGGACCTTCAGCCCATGATGCTGCTATCTCAAAAGAACATGGTCCTCCCGCAGGAGCCCGCTCTTACGCCCCGGGGGCCCGCTCTTCTACTCCTAGCTGCTTCCATCTCCATAGAACCATAGAACACTACAGCACAGAAAACAGGCCATTCGGCCCTTCTAGTCTGTGCTGAAACTTTATTCCGCTAGTCCCATTGACCTGCACGCAGTCCATAACCCTCCAGACCTCTCCCATCCATGTATCTATCCAATTTATTCTTAAAGCTTAAGAGTGAGCCCGCATTTACTACATCAGATGACAGCTCATTCCACACTCCCACCACTCTCTGAGTGAAGTTCCCCCTAATCCTTTCCCCTTCACCCTAAAGCCATGTCCTCTCGTACTTATCTCGCCTAATTTAAAGAGCCTACTCACATTTATTCTGTCTATGCCCCTCATAATTTTGTAAGCTTCTATCAAATCTCCCCTCATTCTTCTGCGCTCTGAATAAAGTCCTAACCTATTCAATCTTTCCCTGTAACTCAACTCCGGAAGAGCCGGCAACATTCTAGTAAACCTTCTCTGCACTCTTTCAGTCTTACTGATATCCTTCCTATAGTTAGGTGACCAGAATGTCCAGCCTTTGTGCCGTGCGGTTCTCTCAGTGTCCAAACATCTACTGACCTCTGCCTTGAACGTGCCCAGTACCTCTGCCTCCGGGCAAATTCACCGCTCCCAGTGTGCACAGCAGTCCCTCCACATCTCCACCCTGAGCAGCAGATCCCCTTCTCCCCCCACCCCCCCCCCCCCAACGACCAGGCCCACCACCACATCCCCTGCCCGGTTCCGGACTCTCTCAGCTCAACCCCTCTCCCTCAGAATCGCGTCTCCGTGCGATCGCACCGACCCTGCTGAGCACACAATGGTCTCACTAAAACTGGAGAGTTGTCGCTACAAGAACTGGTCCTGATTTTGGGCAGTAGGTGAGGGTGGGAGGGTGGGGGAGAGGGATGAAAACCCAGCCCACGCTCTCCCTCCTCACCGAGGATGGCAGAGGTTTGTAGACCTAGAGATCAGAGGGAGAGATATGCTTCCACGTTGCAGAGAGATCCATGCAATCCACAGGCTACATAATGCAAACATAGGCCTACATATTACACTTCTCAGGGAATTGTCACCTTGTCATGGTGGAGAAGCTTGTGTGGTCCTGAGATCCCGAGAGTGATGCCGTCTGGAGCTATGCTCCTGGTAGGGTCACCCATGGCGGTAAGGTCGATGGTGAGGTCCCTGACAAAGAACAATCCAACCAAGACCTCAACGGCGGAACAGGCGGACAAAGTTACTTCGAACTCAACGGCTGTGAAGGCGGATGAAGGCTGCAACAAATCCATCATCTCCAATCGTCGTGGTTTCCATGCCAATGGAATCAGTTGGTTGATTTGTGAACTATCGTGTGCTTTTTGTAGTGCAACATCAAGTACACGTTAAACAAAGACACGCACAGGCGTCTTTGCTCTGTGGGCTAAGAGCCAAGATTGGACTCATAAGCCACTTGGGAGCCCATAAATAGATCAACAGAATGACAACCATCATCCTCGATCTCGAGGGATAGCCACGACAACAACGACATATTACACAAAGAAAGCAATGAATATACAATGTACACAACGGTCCGCTACACAAGAGATAAAGTCCTGATGACATCCCTTTATCTTGAATCCATGTGCCCCTCATGTGAGATTCTCATTACATCATGAGGGATCCACAGAGAGCTAGCTAACTGGATTCATAAGACAAGACATCTTTATTAGTCACATGCACATCGAAACACACAGTGAGATGCATCTGTTGCGTAGAGAGTGTTCTGGGGGCAGCCTGCAAGTGTCGCCACGCTTCCAGCGCCAACATAGCACGCCCACAACTTCCTAACCCGTACGTCTTTGGAATGTGGGAGGAAACCGGAGCACCCGGAGGAAACCCACGCACACGCACGGGGAGAACGTACAAACTCCTTACAGACAGCGGCAGGAATTGAACCCGGGTCACTGGCACTGTAATAGCGTTATGCTAACCACTGCACTACCGTGCCTGCATAATTGGCTTGATGGTAGGAAGCAAAGGGTGATGGTGGAAGGTTGTTTCTCGGACTGAAGGCCTGTGACTAGTGGTGTGCCTCAGGGGTTGGTGCTGGGACCTTTGTTGTTTGTTATTTATATAAATGATTTGGATGAGAATGTACAAGGTAAGTTTGTGGATGATACTAAAATAGATGGTGTTGTAGACAGTGAAGAAAGTTATTAAAATTTACAGGGGGATCTTGACCAGCTGGGTAAGTGGGCCGAGGATTGGCAAATGGCATTTAATCCGGATAAGTGCAAGGTGTTGCATTTTGTAAGTCAAATCAGGGTAGAACGTATACAGTGAATGGTCAGGCCCTGGGGAGCCTGGTGGAACAGAGGGACCTAGGAGTACAGGTTCACAGATTCTTGAAAGTGGCATCACAGGTAGACAAGGTAGTGAAGGCGTTTGGCACGCTGGCCTTCATCAGTCAGGGCATAGAGCATAGGAGTTGGGAAGTCATGTTGCAGTTGTACAAGACGTTCTATGTTTGTGAGACCGCACTTGGAGCATTGTGTACGGTTTTGATCACAATGTTATAGGAAAGATGTCATCAAGCTGGAAAGAATGCAGAGAGGATTTATGAGAATGTTGCCAGGACTCGAGGGCCTGAGTTATATGGTTGGGCAGGCTGGGACTTTATTCCTTGAAACGTAGGATAATGAGGGGGTGACCTTATAGAGGGGTATAAAATCATGAGGGGCATAGATAAGGTGAACGCACACAGTTCTTTTCCCAGAGTTGGGGAACAAAAACTAGAGGGCATAGGTTTGGGGTGAGAGGGGAAAGATTTAACAGGGACTTGAGGGGCAACTTGTTCACAAAGAGAGTGGTGGGTATATGGAACGAGCTGCCAGAGGAAGTGGTTGAGGCAGGTACAATAATGACATTTAAAAGACATTTGGACAGGTACATGGATAGGAAAGGTTTAGAGGACCAAACATGGAGCAAATGAGACTAGCTTAGATGGGCATCTTGGCCTGTTTCTGCGCTGTATTACTCTATGACTATGATAGACTTAGTTGAAACAGGGTGTTGTGCATTAACACACAGTAGTGGGCTGGATTCCTAGCCGTGCACTCCCTACACCCAAGTCAGCACCCGACTTAGGCAGATCTGAGGTGAAGCTGAGCAGAGAGACAGTTGCCCCCTCCCGCCTCACTACCCCTGGAATGATCACCCTTCACAGACAGGTCCGGTGTGCAGTACAAGCTAGTTGACGGCAGAAAGCGTCACCGTGAAGCCTAAAGGGAGCTAGGAGATAAATTAAAAAGTAGGACCTCAAAAGGTAATAATCTCAGGATTGCTACCTGTACCACTTGCTGGTCAGAGTAGGAATTAGCAGCACAGTTAGGATGAATATGTGGCTTGAGCAGTGGTGCAGGAGGGAGGGTTTCAGATTCCTCGGGCATTGGAATCAGTTCTCTGGGAGTTGGGACCAGTTCAGACCAGATGGTCTACACCTGGGCAAGATCTGGATCAATGTTCAAGGGGACTGTTTGCGAGAGCTGTTGGGGAGGGTTTAAACCAATGTGGCAGGGCGATGGGAATCCATGCAGAAAGACAGAGGGAAGCAAGGCAGACACAAAAGCAAAAGTTAGAAAAGAGAAAAGTAAGAGTGTACAGAAAAGTCAAACACAAAAGACACAAAGGTTATTAGATTCTAAAAGGACAATGAGTGCAAGGGCACTTTATCTGAATGCCCATAGTATTCGGAACAAGGTCAGTAAACTTGTGGCATGAATCAATACGAAGGAGTACGATTTAGTGGCCATTACAGAACTGTGGTTGCAGGGTGAAGATGCGTGGGAATTAAATATCCAAAAGGTATCAGGTAATACGGAAGGATAGGCAGGAAGGTAAGGGAGGTGGGGAAGCACTCGTAATTAAGGATGAGATCAGGGCAACAGTGAGAGACGATATAAGATCTAAGGTGCAGAATGTTGAATCCATCTGGGCAGAGATTAGGAATAATAAAAGGGAAAAAAAAATCACCGGTGGGAGTTGTCTATAGGCCATCAAATAATAACATTGCAGTGGCACAGGCAATAAACCAAGAAATATTTGATGCATGTAAGAATGGAACGGCAGTTGTCATGGGGGACTTTAACTTCCACATAGATTGGGCAAATCAAGTTGGTCGAGGCAGTCTTGAGGAGGACGTCATAGAATGTATACGTGATAGCTTTCTTGAACAGTATGTTACTGAACCCACAAGTGAAAATGCTATCTTAGATCTGGTCCTGTGCAATGACACAGGTAAAATTCACGATCTTGTAGTTAGGGATCATCTTGGAAAGAGTGATCATATTGAATTTCTCATACAAATGGAGGATGCAATAGTTCGATCTAAAACCAATGTTATTATTCCTAAACAAGGGGGACTACAATGGAACGAGGAAGGAGTTGGCTGGGGTAGACCAGAACACAGGCTATATGGTGGGACAGTGGAGGAACAGTAGAAGACTTTCAAAGACATTTTTCACAGTGCTCAACAAAAGTATATTCCAGTTAAAAGAAAGGGTGGGGAGAGCCAGCCTTGGATCACTAAGGAAATAAAGGAAGGCATCAAACTAAAAGCTCATGCATACAAATTGGCCAAGGCTAGTAGGAAACTGGAAGACTGGAAAAACTTTAAAAAGCAACAAAGAACCACTAAGTAAGCAATAAGGAAAGGGAAGATAGATTATGAAAGTAAACCAGCACAAAATATAAAAACCGATAGTAAAAGATTTTAATTATATAAAGCCGAAAAGGGTGGCTAAAGTGAACGTAGGTCCCTTGGAAAATGAGAAGGAGGAATTAATATTGGGTAATGTGGAAATGGCCGAGGCCTTTAACGACTATTTTGTTGGTTTTCACGGAGGAGGACACGTCTAACATGCCAATGAGAGACGTTATGGATGCGATGGGAGGTGAGGACCTCGATACAAACGCTGTCACTAAAGAGGTAGTGATGAGCAAACTAATGGGCCTAAAGGTAGACAAGTCCCCTGGTCCTGATGTGATGCATCTCAGGGTACTGAAAGAAATGGTGGAAGTCATAGTAGAAGCGTCTGTGATAATTTACCAAAATTCTCTAGACTCTGGGTAGGTCCTGGCGGATTGGAAGACAGCGAATGTCATGCCACTGTTTAAAAAAGGATGTAGGCAAAATGCAGGTAACTATAGGCCAGTTAGCTTAACATCTGTAGTCAGGAAAATGCTTGAAGCTATCATTCAGGAAGAAATAGCGAGACATCTGGATAGAAACGGTTCCATCAGGCAGACGCAGTGTGGATTTGGAATGGCAGGTCCTGTTTCACAAACTTACTGGAGTTCTTTGAGGATATAATGAGCACAGTGGATAGAGGGGAACAGGTGGATGTTGTTGACTTGGATTTCCAGAAGGAATTCGATAAAGTGCCACATAAAAGACTTATCCATAAGACAAGGATGCATGGAGTTGGGGGTAAGGTATTAGCATGGATAGAGGATTGGTTAACCCACAGAAGGCAGAGAGTTGGGATAAATGGGTGCTTCTTTGGTTGGCAATCAGTGGTGAGTGGGGTGCCACAGGGGGCGGTGCTGGGCCTGCAACTGTTCACGATATACATTAACGATTTGGAAGCGGGGACTGAGTGTAGTGTATATAAGTTTGCTGATGAACTAAATCGAGTGGAAAAGAAAATTGTTCAAATGTTGCAGAGAGTCTGCAGAGAGATATAGATAGGTTAAGTGAGTGGGCAAGGGTCTGGCAGATGGAGTACAATGTTGGTAAATGCAAGGTCATCCACTTTGGAAGGGAAAATAGAAGATCAGATTGTTATTTAAATGGAGAAAGATTGTACCATGCTGTTGTACAGAGGGACTTGGGAGTGCTTGTGCATGAATCGCAAAAGGTTGGTTTGCAGGTGCAACAGGTTATCAAGACGACAAATGGAATGTTGGCCTTCATTGCTAGAGGGATTGAATTTAAGAGCAGGGAGGTTATGCTGCAACTGTACGGGGTACTGGTGAGGCCACACCTGGAGTACTGCGTGCAGTTCTGCTGTCCTTACTTGAGGAAGGATATACCGGCTTTGGAGGCAGTGCAGAGAAGGTTCACCAGGTTGATTCCAGAGATGAGGGGATTAAGCCTATGAGGAGAGATTGAGTCACCTGGGACTATGCTCGCTGGAATTCAGAAGAATGAGAGGGGATCATATAAAAACAAAGTTATGAAAGGGCTAGATAAGAGGCAGGAAGGTTGTTTCCACTGGTAGGTGAGATTAGAACTAGGGGACATACACTCAAGATTCAGGGGAATAGATTTAGGACAGTAGATGAGGAAGAACTGCTGTTCCCAGAGAGTAGTGAATCCATGGAATTCTCTGCCCAGGGAAGCAGCAGAGGCTACCTTATTAAATATATTTAATACACAGTTAGATACATTTTTTGCATAATAGGGGAATTAAGGGTTATGGGGAAAAGGCAGGTAGGTGGATCTGAGTCCAAGGCCAGATCAGCCATGATCTTATTGAATGGTGGAGCAGTCTCGACGGGCCAGATGGCCTCCTCCTGCTCCTATTTCTTATGTTCATATGTTCTTGTAATCCTGGAGCTGAACAGAGTAAGGGGTCACCACCTCTTTAAAAAAAAAGTAAATGCAGAACTGGGTACATCACAGCATTGATGGAAATGACAAAGTATTTAAGGGGACATTGGATAAATGCACAAGGGGACAGGAATGGAGATGGTGGGAGGGAGCCGGTGTGGAGCAGGAACATTAGCACAGACATGCAGAATGAACTGCATCTGAGTGTGTCGCCTATGGCAAACGAGACTAGCTCAGGCAGGCACCTTGGTCAGCATGGATGATTTGGGCCAAAGGGCCTGTTTGCCTGCTGTATGACTCTATGCTAGTGACCAAATACAGTTCAACCATCAGGGGAGACCCATGAAACAACAAGGGAACAGGCCAAAGCACTGAAGTGCCTCACAGTGTCACTGCTACATAATGCACGCAAGACAATAAATCCTTCTGACATTCCTGCCCCTCTCCTGTGATACACCTCACACAAGTGGTCAGTGGTTCCTGAGCACTGTGACTTCTGGGATACGGGCCTAATGCAGGCAAATGGGATTAATGTAGATAGGCACGGACGAGTTGGGCCGAAGCGCCGTTTCTACGCTGTACAATTCCATGACTAACCCTGTGAATCCTCTTTTTCTCTTAGTTGAATTGAATTTGTACACTGCCGGCAGGGAATGGTGATGACTGTGTAAGAATTTCTGATCACAGGGCATCGGCAGGACTGTGCGCAGTTCAGAAATCCACACAAGGATAACCCAACTGACAACTCAGACTAGTACACAAGGTACACAGGCCACACAGTGGACGGATGAGCCTGCAGCTTGTGCTGAGAGTTCTGTGCATTCCCAGACGTGTAATACACATACTAGACCTTTACACTGCACAAAGACAATATAAGGTGCATAATTAATAGCGTAGAAAGGCCTACAAATGGGATCTGACACAGAGGAAGACTTGAGGCCTGGGGTTGATCGGTTAATATTACATTGAGAGGTAGGGTAGGCTTGAGGGGCTGGATTGCTTACTCCTGCACCAACTTCCTGGCATTCTTGTCTATGCATTGCGCAGAGAGAGGTTCACCGCTCACGGAGAACAAGGTAGTGTTTGAGACGAGTTGTGTATCTGCATGCTCAGAGTGCTCATGGGTGCCCATGTGTCTGTCCACGTATATGGGTGCACTGTGTCCGTCCCTGCTCGACAACCACCTTGGACCTGCTTTGCCATTGACGTCACTCCACCAAGGCCGCCCTGGGAGCTGGTGTGCAATGGTCACCTCATGTCAAAAGAGCTCATGCACACTCAGAACTGGACTGGAAGCAAGTCATCCTCAACAACGACTCAGCACCGCATCTACCCCCTTAAATATTCACTCCCTCCACCCCTGTGCACAGTAGCTGCAGTGTGCACCACCTACAAATTATACTGTGGTTACTTGCTCCCAGGCTACTCCCAAACCCATGACCTCTATCACCAAGGACAAGAACAGTAGGCACCACACCTGCTCCTTCCCCTCCTTCTCCATCCTGAACTGGAAATAGATTGCTGTTCCTTCAACATCACTGGGTCTAAATCCTGGGACTCTCTCTCCACCGCTCCCCGAAAGTGGCAACACAAATAGATGGGGTGGTAAAGAAGTTGTATGGCATGCTTGCCTTCATCAGTCAGAGCATTTTGTATAAGACTCAAGAAGTCATGTTGCAGCTGTATAAATCTTTGGTTAGATCGCACTTGGAGTATAGTGTGCAGTTCTGGTGGCCCCATTACAGGAAGGTCGTGGAGGTTTTGGAGAGGGTGCAGAAGAGGTTCACCAGGATGCTGCTTGGATTAGAGGGTATGAGCTATAAGGAGAGGTTGGACAAACTTGGGTTGTTTCTTCTGGAGCTTCTGGAGGGGAGATCTGATAGATGTTCATAGAATTATATGATGCAAAGATAGGGTAGACAGGCGGAGTGTTTTTCCCAGGGTAGAAATGTCAAATACTAGAGGACATGCATTTAAGGTGAGAGGGGGAAAGTTAAAAGGAGATGTGCGGGGCAAGTTTTTTAAATAATATACGGAGAGTGGTGGGTGCCTGGAACACACTGCTGGGGGTGGTGGTGGAAGTTTAAGAGGCATTTAGACAGACAAGAACATGCAGGGAATGGAGGGATATAGCTCAGGTCCAGGCAGAAGGGATTAGTTTAATTTGGCATCATGGTCGGCACAGACATGGTGGGCCGAAGGGCCTGTTACTGTGCTGTACTGTACGATGGGAGCACCTTCACTAGAAAGACTGCAGTGGTTCAAGGCGGCAGTTAGGGATGGGCAATGAGTGCTGGCCTGCCAGTGACACGCAGACAGAAAAATAGAAGGCGCAATACAAAGACCTCTGCACTCCACCACGTGCGAATAAAATCATCCCTTTTTCAAAACAAAATGCTGTCATTCCTTCTTTCTTTTTCAATCTTTTTATTAAATTTCAAATTAACATACATAGCAATAGTGATTATACACATAGTGCGAAGAGATCGGGATTGCAATTAATAACAGTTGACATATACACTCACAGGGAGGTAAATATATAATCTGAAGCTCCCAATCTCTTACTAAGTGAACATGATACAAAAGAATTTGAAAAGAAATTTAATTATATGAAAAGAGAACCCCAAAATTAAAAAAATAAACAAAAGCAAACCAAAAACTCCAAAAATAAAAAAGCTGGACTGTTATTTCTTTGGTTAAAAAACATTATTATGTCGTTAGCTCCGCTCCTAAAGGGATTCGATAAAGGTCTGCTTACATCATATGGAAATACTGAATAAATGGACTCCAAACTTCCTCAAATTTAAGTGAAGGATCAACAGAACCACTCCTAATTTTTTCTGTTTAAACATGTTATAGTTTGTCATTCCTTATGAAGGCATTACCATACAGAGGATTATATTCTATACAGAATTATAAATTATACATGAAATAGAAACATATCATTCACCCCTAACCGCTCCATTTACACTTCAGTAAACTCTCCGTTCATTATCTTAGGAATATAAAATCATGAGCGTAGCTAAGGTGGATGCTCTTTTTCCTAGGATAGGGGAGTCTAAAACTAGAGGGCATAGGTTTAGGGTGAGAGGGGAAAGATTTAAAGGGGACACGAGGGGCAACTATTTCCACACAGAGGGTGGTGGGTATGTGGAACGAGCTGCCAGAGGAAGTGGGAGATGAGGGTACAATTACATTTAAGAGAATTTACACAGGTAGATGGTGAGAAAAGGTTTGGAAGGATATGGGCCAAACGCAGGTAAATGGGACTAGCATGGGTAGACATCTTGGCCAGCATGGACAAGCTGGGCCGAAGGGCCTGTTTCTGTGCTGTATTGCGCTATAAACCCATCAACATGAACCTCTCTTTCTTCTCTCTCTCATATACCTCAATAAAAACAGAAAACACTGGAGATACTCAGCAGATCAGGCAGCATCTGGAGAGAGAGAGAGAAAAGGTGTTAACATTTCAGGTCAACAACTTGCACCAGAACCGCTCTGATGAAGAGGTCATTGATCCAAAACATTACGTCTACTTCTCTCTCCACAGATTCTTCCCGACTTCCAGCATTTTCTGATTTTACTTCGGGTTTGCAACATCTGCAGTTTTTTGCTTCCCTTCCATATGGTTGTGCATCTTCCCGTCTGTACCACCCATGGGAGAGAGTTCCACATTCTCACCACTCTTTGGATAGAGAAGTTTCACAAAACACCCGAACACGACACAAACTGCCCAGTCCACTAAAGCAACTGCCCAGAACACAATAGACATAGAGCTTTGGAGTCTAGACAAACAAAACAGGCGATCTGTACACCTGAGGGAGACACCCCAATACCTGGGCTCCAACCACCAATGGTAGCCACAGGTTGAACAAACGAACCCCCAACAGTCCATGATAGCCAATGGTTCAGACTTGGAATTCCAGCCCCTGTCCCGGACAAATTCTGTGTGACGAGTACAGCACAGAAACAGGCCCTTCAGCCCACTGAGTCCATGCCGACCACCAACTACTCATTTGCACTAATCCTACATTAATCCCAATTTTTAAAAACTCTGCCCACATTCTCATCAACTCCCCCCAGGTTCTATCACCCACCCACACACTAGGGGCAATTTACAGCAGCCATGTACCAACCTACACGTCTTTGTGATGTGGGAGGAAACCCAGTTGTAGAACTAATCCTCTGGGTCTGTAATCTGTGCAGTTAGCACAGAACTAATCCTGAGAAAACATGCAAATTCCACATAGACAGCACCAGAGGTCAGGACTGAACCTGGGTCTCTGTGCTGAGGCAGCAGCTCTAACCAGCTGCACCACTGCACTGCCCATAAATTGTGATCCTGATTTCAATAAATCAGGTAATTGGTCAGTGGGAAAAAAATACTAAGGGTTGGATTGTTGTTAGGAAAAGGGGAGGGGCTCTGTTCTTCCCACCTTGTCTGTACCTAATGTGATCTGACTTAGACCTTGCTCAACAGCAAACTAGATGCTGGAGGAATTCAGCAGATCAGGCAGCATCTGTGGACGGAAATGGACAGTCGATGTTTCGGGTCAAAGCCCTTTATCTGCACTGAATGAAGGAAGTCCAGATGAAGGATCTCAACCCTACACGTCGACTGTCCATTTCCCTCCATAGATGCTGTTCGACCCACAGAGTTCATCCAGCAGTGTGTGTGTGTAGCTTGAGATTCCGGCAAAAAGAACCAAATATGTTTGGTTGATGCAGAGACTCGTAGGGTTCAACCAGGCAGGGAGGGTCAGGGAAGCTCTGGGCAGGTGCCTTCTGGCCTGCTTCAGTCATGGCCCAGCTACAGACATAGTTAATCTCAGGATAATGTAACCAGCGATCAGTGCAGAACTAATCCCAAAATACAGTTAACACACAGCAAAATCCTGGGATGGCATATCCCACACACACTTAACACAGAACTAATCCCAGGATACCAAACCGACATACAATTAATGCAGGACAAATCCTGGATACTGAAACCCAGACACAGTGACGGTGGAACAAATCCCCAGGATACTCGTCATCTGCATAGGATTAGCCCAAAATCCAGGCAAAGTGATTGCCAAACTACTCCTGGGATCACATAATTCTGACTCAGTTGGTGCAACCCTGATCCCAGGATACTGTAACATGCCCAGTTAATGCAAAACAAATCCTGGTGTACCATATCCCACAAGGTTAGTTCAGAACTAGTCCCAGGACACTGTAAACCATGTACAAATAGACCAGAATCAATCAAGGACACTGTAACCCAGATACAGTGGTTGTATGACTAATCCTTCAACTCTGTGACCTGCACACAGCACAAACCTAATCCTGGGAAAATGGAGCCTTGACTCAGTAAGCACAGATCTAATCCTGGGATATTGTAACCCAGACAAAGTTGACATGGAGTTGATGTTTGAGCTGTGTGGCTAGGCATCTGCCATCTGTAAATTTGCCGATGACACTACTGTTGTTGGTAGAATCTGAGATGGTGACAAGAAGGTGTGCAGGAGTGAGTTAGATCGACTGGCTGAGTGGTGTTACAACAACAACCTCACACTCAACGTCAGCAAGGAATTGATTCTGGATTTCAGGAAGGGGAAGTCAGGAGAACACACACCAGTACGTACACACACCTGGTATGGAGGCTGCAATGCGCAGGATCGAAAGATGCTGCGGAGGGTTGTAGACTCAGCCAGCTCCATCACGGGCACAACCCTCCCCACTAT
The DNA here is from genome assembly GCF_009764475.1 of Pristis pectinata. Classification (NCBI taxonomy): domain Eukaryota; kingdom Metazoa; phylum Chordata; class Chondrichthyes; order Rhinopristiformes; family Pristidae; genus Pristis; species Pristis pectinata. The sequence goes on from NC_067437.1 coordinate 4,522,551, forward strand.
CGAGGACATCTTCAAGAGACAATGCGTCAAGGCGGCGGCATCCATCACTAAGGACCCTCACCATCTGGGACACGACCTCTTTGCGTTACTACCATCAGGGAGGAGGTACAGGAGCCTGAATACCCACACTCAAGGTTTTAGGAACAGCTTCTTCCCCTCTGCCATCAGATTTCTGAACGGTCCGTGAACCCATGAACACTACCTCATTATTCCTCTTTTTGCAATATTTATTTATTTTTGTAATTTATAGTAATTTGAGTCTTACACTGTACTGCTGCCGCAAAACAACACATTTCATGATATATGTCAGTGATAATAAACCTGATTCTGATGTTGCAACCAAATCAGTCACTGTTTTGTTAAATGGCAGATCTAACTTGTGGGTCCCAGTAATACTAACTCATATGCTTCCTAACTATTCCTGGGATGCTCTAATATGCACACAGTTTATGCAGAAGTAATCTCTGGTTACTGTAAACCAAAGTTATTGCAGAATTAATCCTGGAGCACAGAGCTTGTCCTGGGATCCTATAATCAGCACAGTTAATGCAGAATTAATCTTCGGATTCAGTAACTCAGGGCACAGAACTAATCCTGTGATACTGTAACATGCATGCAGTTAATGCAAAACCAATCTCAGGTCAATGCAATCCAGACAAAGTTCATGTACAAGCAATCCAGGGATTCTGTAAGCAAGACATTGCAAAACTAATCCTGGAATATTGTAACCTAGGCAAGGCACACAACTAAACCAGGGCTACTGTAACCTGCACCCATTTAGTGCCAGGATACAGTAACCTTGAGCACAGAACTACAACTTTAACCCACACAGAGTTAACACAAAACTAAATCTTGGATACTCTAAACCAGACAATCAACACAAACTAATCCCAGGATAATGCACTGTGCAGGGTTAAGTCTGTAACCAAGGTACAGTTAGTACAGGACTAACCCCAGGGCTCCGAAACCCAGACACTAACCATACAGCTAATCCCAGGGAACTGTAACCCACACAAAAAAAAAAGATGCATAGTGATGCAGTCAGTAGAGCCACTGCCCATCGCACCAGAGGCCCGGGTTCAATCCTGACCTCTGCCGCCGTGTGTGTGGAGTTTGCACGTTCTTCCCACGACCACATGGGTTTCCTCTGGGTGCTCCAGTTCCCTCCCACATCCCAAAGACATGCAGGTCAATAGGTTAACTAGCCATTGTAAATTGCCCCTAGTGTGTAAATGAGTGGTAGAATCAAGGGGGAGTTGATGGGAACGAGGGGAGAATAAAAAATAGGATTAGTGTAGGATCAGTGTATATGGGTGGCTAATGGTCAGCATAAACTGAGTGGGCTGAAGGGCCTGTTTCCATGCTGGCTCTCTATCTCTATGACCACAGAACTAATCCTAGGAAATTACAACCCACACAAATTAATACCAACATAATCCAGGATCCTGCAAAACACAAGTGCAACTCAGATCCCAGATTTATGAAACCACATACAATTAGCTCAGAATTAATGGAGAATAATGTCACCCAGATACAGGAACTAATCCCAGGGTTCTGTGATCTGCATATAGTTAGTGTAGAACTAATCTCTGGTTCTGCAAATCACATCGACAGTGCAGAACTAATCCTGAGAGACCGTGGACCAGAATTAATCCCAGGATAATACAACACAGACTCAGTACGCTCAGGACTAATCCTGAGATACTGTAACGCAAAGTTAACATGGAGTTGAGGTCACAATCAAATGGGCCATAATTTTATTCTAGAGAGCAGGTTCATGAGACCACAGTGACCCACTCCTGCTCCCAATTCATATGCTCATAACTAACCCTGCAATACTGTAACATGCACACTGTTAATTTTAGATCAATTCAACCCTGTTATCATACAAGGATACTGTAAATGAGACACATTGCAGAAGTAATCCTGTGATATTATAATCCAGATCTAATCCTGGGAAATTGTCACTGACAAATAGTTAACATAGAACTAATCCCACTGGGCAGTTAACACATAACTAATCCTGGGGAAATGCAGACTGCATATGGATACTGCAATCTGAATCAGTCTCAGGAAACAGTAACCCACACAAATAATGCAGAAGTAATCCCAGGATACCTTAAAAAGCAAAGCACAGCTCGAAGCAAAAAAAGAATCTGCTGGAGGAACTCAGGTCGAGCAGCATCTGTGGGGGGGAAGGAATCGTCAATGGTTCTACTGGAAACCCTGCATTGGCACTGCGACCTGCACCCAGTGTGCAACCTTGCATCATGAGGACAATTTACAATGGCTCGTCAAGTCCTGCACATCTTTGGGATGTGGAAGGAAAGTCGAGCACCCAGAAGAAACCCATATGGTCACAGGGAGAATATGCAAACTCCGCACAGACAGCACCCAAGATCAGGATTGACCAGTCCTTATGCAGGCTTTCGACTTGAAACATCGACTCGAAATTATTTGGTGCTCCAGATTGCAGCATCTGTAGTCTCTTGTGTCTCCAAAGCACAGTTCTAATCCTGAATTATTGAAACCCAGACAATCAGAGAAGAGCTCACCCCAGGATATAAAAACCCAGACACAATTAACATAGAACTAACCCTGGGATAGTGTAACCCAGTTAACACAGTGGTAATCCTGGAACAGTCTGGTGTACACACGGTCGACAGCGAAGTAATCCCCAGATACTGTAACTACAACACTGTGCAGATCTAATCCTGGATTATTGTAACACACACACACACACACACACACACACACACACACACACAGAGTGCAGAATTATCTGCAGGTTACTGTTATCCAGACACAGTTAGTGCAGAACCCAGGATGCTGCAATCTGAACACAGTTATCACAGAACTAATCTCAGGATACTGTAACTCAGAAACAATTAACACAGGACCAGACCCCCACCCCAAGATGCTGTAACCCACACACAGTGCAGATCCATTCCTGGGACTTCCTAACACAGAACCAGTCGCAGGATATTGCAACGCACAGTGTTAACACAGAACAGATCTTGAGATCCTTGAACCAAAGTGACTGCAGGACTATCCCCAGATATTCCAACCCTTAATGGTTAAAGCAGAACCAATCCCAGGATACCGCAATCCTGGCACATTTAGGACAATGAAAACTCAAGGTGCTGTAACCCATATGCAGTGAATGCATGACTAATCCAGGGATACCGTAGCTGGTGTACAATTAATGCAGAACAAATCCTGGTAAACTGTCATACAGATAATAATATAAAACTAATCCTGGGTTACTTCAGATACACAGTTTGTGTAGAATTAATCCGGGAATACTGCAACCGACACAGTACAGAGTTAATCCTAATTGGCACACCGTTTTTGTGTAACTAAATCCCAGACATTTTAATTTACACAGAGGTTGGTGCAGAATTCTTAACACTATCTCAGAATATTTTTTCTCTCTCTCAAGCATGCATTATTGTTGTTAGATTTATTTCAGAAGCAGAATCAGAAATCAGGTTTATCATCACTGACTAAAATGTCGTGAAATCTGTTGTTTTGTGGCAGCACACGTTAATTTAAGTTTATGTTAATTTAAGCTTGTCCTCGTCTTGTAATGTACGGTGCTGCTGCTGCAAAAAGCTCATTTTTATGGTGTTTCTACCCTGTGCCTGTATGCATATGACAACAATAAACTTGAATTCAATTCCAGGAGAATGTAACCAGCACAGAACTGGTATGGAATCGGCTCACTCATTCTGTGTAATTAATTAAACCCACTGTTTCCCATTACTGTAGTTAATTACAGAATGTTCACAGCACTGGAAGCCATCAGCTCTCAGTATCCATGCTGGTCAAAAGATGAGCTACATAGTGTAATCCTGCCTCCCAGCACTGAGTCTGCAGACCTGCAGGTCACGCGTGCTGCAATTACACTTCCGAATACCTTCAACTTGGAGGTTCCTGCCCCCACCACTGTCTGAATGAAAAATCTTTCCTCATCTCCGACCAGCAATTATTGTAAATCTCTGAGCCCTCGTTTCTGATCCCCTGCTGAGGGAAATTTACTCAGTGCAGCTTCCTCATCATTTTACGCTCAAGTTAAGTCTCCCCTTCAGCTTCCTCTGTTCCAAAGAGAATGACCCCAGCCTGCCTTATCGTTCCTTACGGTTACGATTTTCCAGTCCTAACAACATCCTTGCAACATCCCCTCCAGTTCAGTTACAACTTTCCTGTAACAGACCAGAAAACGTCATGTAGTGGTCTCACTAGTGTTGTACACAGTGCTAGCACAACCTCCCTGCTCTGTCGTCTGTGCCTCGGCTAAAGTCCCCATATGCTCTTTAACCAGCTTAACAACCTGTCCTGCTATCTGTGAGGATCTGTGGGTATTCACTCCAGGGTCCCTGTACTCCAGTCTCTATATACTCCCATTTATTGTGTATTCAGATGCCTTTTGCGCCTTCCCAATGCATCACCTCACACTTCCCTGCATTAAAATCCATTTGTCATCTTTCTGTGCACAGACCAGCCCATCTTTTTCTTCCTACAGTCTGAAAGCTCTCCTCCTCCCCCTCAACCACACTGTGAACACCATCGTCCCCTCAGTACTAATCAACAAGCTTCAAAACCTAGGCCTCTGTATCTCCCTCTGCAACTGGATCCTCAACTTCCTTATTAGGAGACCACAGTCAGTGCGGATCGGTAGTAACATCTCCTCTGCGCTGACAATCAACGCAGGTGCACCTCAAGGATGCGTGCTTAGCCAGCTGCTCTACTCTCTTTACATTCATGACTGTGGGGCTAGGCACAGCTCAAACGCCATCTATAAATTCGCCGATGACACCACTGTTGTTGGCAGAATCTCAAAAGGCGATGAGGCGGCGTACAGGAGTGAGATAGATCAGCTGGTTGAGTGGTGTTGCAACAACAACCTTGCACTCAACGTCAGCAAGACCAAGGAATTTATTGTGGACTTCAGGAAGGGGAAGTCAGGAGGACACGCACCATTCCTCATTGAGGGGTCAGCGGTGAAAAGGGTGAGCAGCTTCAAGTTCCTGGGCATTAACATCTAGGAGGATCTATCCCAACACATTGATGCAATCATGAAGGCGACATGCCAGCAGCTCTATATTAGGAGCTTGAGAAGATTTGGTACATCAATAAAGACTCTTGCAAATTTCTACAGATGTATGGTAGAGGGCATTCTGAGTGGTTGCATCACCACCTGGTCTGGAGGCTCCAATGCGCAGAATCGAAAGAGGCTGCTGAGAATTGTAGACTCAGCCAGCTCCATCATGGGCACAGCCCTCCCCACCATCGAGGACATCTTCAAGAGGCAGTGCCTCAAGAAGGCAGCATCCATCACCAAGGACCCTCACTATCTGAAACATGCCCTCTTTGCATTACCACCATCAGGGAGGAGGTACAGGAGCCTGAAGACCCACACTCAACGATTCAGGAACAGCTTCTTCCCCTCCACCCAGATTTCTGAACGGTCCATGAACAGTACCTCATTATTCCTCTTTCTGCACTATTTATTTATTTTTGCAACTTATAGTAATCTTTATGTCTTGCACTGCACTGCTGCCACAAAACAAATTTCATGTCATATGTCAGTGACAATAAACCTGATTCTGAACTGTTTTGCATCATCTGCAAACAATTTCGTCGTGCCTGCTACATCTTTGAATTCTTTGAGCAGGGAACAGGATGGTTAATGTGGTCAGGGCTCTGAATGTAGTCTACATGGATTTTAGCAAAGCTATATAATATACATTAAAGAGTGACACAGCACAAACAGGCCCTTCGGCCCAACTGGTCCATGCTGACCAAGATTCCCATTTGCAAACCATTATGTAAAAAAGCAAGGGAGAAAGTATTGAGCTCTGTGAACACCGGTCACAGTCACAGATCCCCTCAATAATTATCCTGTTTCCTGTCCCTGAGCCAATTTTGAATCGAATTAGCCACTCTCCAACGGACTTAATGGGTTCTTACCTTTTTGACTAACCTGCCACATGAATTTCAACAAAAGCTTTCTACATCAATATCACTGCCCTCGTTAACCCTCCTGTTTCCTCCTCAAAGAATTCAGTCCTTGGTGGGGTCCCTGTACAGGCCTGACAGGTGAAGTACTTCACCAGAGAAATGTTACCATTTACTTGTCGAGGACACATTAAGGGAGCCCCAGTTTGGGCACCCTATGTGGGTGATGCAGTAGTTTGCTATGCTGGTCTGGTCAGGCTGGTATAACTATTGGTGGGAAGCTCCCGTAATCAGGGAGACAAGATGGTTTTCTGTGAGTTACAAGTACATTGGAGCACATTCAATGCAGAGGGTTGCGAGGAAGTCATATTGATTCTCAGGTTACTAGTTTGGGGAAGGAGTTATCTCAACACGACAACTTGGTTAAAGTGGCTCTAGACAATGGGAACTATTGGATCTCATGGATGGCAATCGGTTTATTATTGTCAGATGTACTGAGGTACAGTGAAAAACTTTGTTTTGCATGCCATCCATACAGATCATTTCATCACATCAGTGCACTGAGGTAGTACAAGGGAAAACAATAACAGAATGCAGAATAAAGTGTTACAGTTACAGAGAAAGTGCAGTGCAGGCAGACAATAAGGTGCAAGGCCATGACAAGGTAGATTCTGAGGTCAACAGTCCATCTTATTGTACTAGGAAACCATTCAATAGTCTTATCACAGTGGGATAGAAGCTGTCCTTGAGCCTGGTGGGATGCGCTTTCAGGCTTTTGTATCTTCTGCCCGATGGTAAATGCTAACTCTGATTGGTTGGCCCAAATGGCCAGCTTCCATATTTGAATTCCTATCGTCCTGAAATTCAAAACGCATCATTTACGTTTTCCGGAGTGAAGCACAAAATCCGTTCCCAGGACATGCCGCATCACTCTGGAAAATTTTCCTTCCTGATACAAGACATCCTTGCAATCCCAACACATTTTCTGCAGCATGTCACAGGGATGACACCATTCCCATATTAAGCTCCTTCTGGAACTTTGCAGGGCAACTTGGAGCATGCTGTCCTAGGACCACTCATTGTAAGCACTCCCAGGACAGAGTGGCCTTATTAAAACTGAGACAGGTACTAGGTATGTAACTAACACCCCCATATCCATGGTGCCTATGCCCCACGACCCAGCGTGCCTCCCTGATTTCCTGCCAACTCTCCCAACACAAAAAAAAACCCTTTTCCCAATCCCAAACCCATTCCAGCCTTTTTCCACTCCATTTTCACAACATGTCAATACCTACCACCCCGCCCCACCCATGGTCTGAAATGAAGCAGAATTGACAGGAGTCGCATATGGAACATAACCACCAGCTGGGTCAAGCAGCCTGATCCTTGGCTGCAAATTTCACACAAAATCCCACAGGAACTCCAAGGAACAGTCACAGCACAAAAAAAGAGGGCCATTCAGCCCACACACCCATGCTGACCTTGGAGTTATTTCATTGCGACTTTGTTAAACAATTGGATCTTGATTACCCATCGTCTGAGACTATTGCATTTTCCGTTTTCTGCTGCTCTTTTAACGGGTCTGTCATTTAGTGGAGGCAGCCCCTCTTTATCAAGGGCGCTGGGGAAAAGGTCTTCACACTCTGAAATCATTGAAGGTTTCCTGACCGACTTCCTGACTGGTTACATCATGGTCTGGTACAGCAATCTGAACGCACAGGAACGCAAGTACCTGCAGAGGGTAGTGGACTCAGCCCAATATGTCACGGGCACATCCCTTCCCACCATCGGTAGTGTCTATAGGAGACGATGCCTCAAGAAGGCAAAATCCAAAGATCCCCACCATCCGGGCCATGCCACCTTCTGGCAGCTACCATCAGGCAGGAGGTACAGAAGCCTGAAGTCCCACACCACCAGGTTCAGGAACAGCTACTTCCCTTCAACCATTCAGTTCTTTAACCAACCAGCACAACCCTAATCACTACAGCTTAGCAACACCGTGACCACTTTGCACTAAAATGGACTTTATTTTGTTCTAATTGTGTTCTTCCTTGTAAAAAATTGTGCATAGTTTATATTCATTTAGTTTTTTCTTGTGGATGCTGCTGCTGTAAGGTTTTCATTGCACCCGTGCACACATGGACTTGCGCAGAAGACAATAAACTCAACTTGAACCGTGAAGGAGATGCTTTGCTGAGTATCGAATGCCACACTTGGGCAGATGAGGAAATGTAATTTCCAAGTCACTGCCTGATGTCGAAATAAGATGGGCGTTTGTCTGTGCAAGCTGATAGTGTTGGATTATCATCCCATTGGCCGAGGCAAATGTGAAGACCCAGCTCCTGGCACCGCAAGAACAAACAATTGGTTTTGCATTTCAAAGCCGGATTCCCCTCTAATTACCCCCATTCTAACCCCGACTCCAGACTTAAGTTACCCCTTGTCTAGAGGGGTAGTGGGAGAATCAAGGGGGAGATGGTGATCATGAATAGGTTGCAGGGAAATCAGACTGATTGGATTACTCCAAGGGCCAGCACAGATGAGAAGGGCCAAAGAGCCTCCATCCCCAACACAATGCAAAAATCCCATTAGATTCAAAGAATTATACAGCAGGGAAGCAGGCCACTCGGCCCCCACCAGGTCCATACTGACCAATGGGCACTTGTCTACATTAATCCCATCCACCAGCACTCGGTCCATAGTCTTCTATGACTGGGCGGCTCGAGTACTCGTCTAGACGAGTCTTAAATGCTGTCAGTGACTCTGCTTCCACCACCTTCTCGGGCAGTGTGTTCCAAAAAGGCACCCCTCAAATCTCTCACCCCTTACGCTGTATCTGTGTCCTCTTAGTCTTATCTCCCTCTGATATGGGGAATACTTTCCTGCAGTCTCCCTTATCGATATCCCTGATAATTTTATATACCTCAATCATGTCCTCTCTTAACTTCCTCCGTTCCAAGGAAAATAGGCCTAGTCTCTCCTCATAACTGAAACGCTCCATCCCAAGCAACATGCTGGTGTATCTCCTCTGCATCGCTATCATCCATTCTCTCCCACACCCTTCTATTCCCATTGGGATAGCAGAATGGTGGTCACAGTTACATTACTGGAGCCAGGGCCAGAGATTGGAGTTCAAATCCCACCACAGCTTCTGAGGAATTTAAATTCAGCTCATGAAACAAATTATTGAACTTTTAAAAAAAGCATAACCATGGAACTATTGGCTTATCACCGAGACCCCCTCTGGTTCACTAAATGCCCTTCAAGGGAAGGGATCTACTATCCTTATCCAGACTGGACTGTGTTTATGTCCAGACCAACGAATAGCCTTGAATCTGAACTGCCCTCAAACACAAAAAGGGCAATTAGGGATGAGTAATAAATGCCAACCAGCGACGCCCTCGTCCTGAATAATAAAAATGGGACGTGGGAGAAACTGGAGCTCCCAGAGGAAACCCATGTGGTCACAGGGAGAATGTGCAGACTCCATGCAGACAGCACCCGAGGTCAGGATTGAACCCGGGTCACTAGAGCTGGGAGGCAGCAGCTCTGCCGCCCTCACTGAACTGCACAGATCAGGAGAAGACCATTCTACCCATCTTCTCCAGCTCAGTCCGCAGTCATATAGGTTCAACGCTGATCCCTGGGCAGCCATCCAACCATCAGTCAGCCACAGATAACAAGTCCCCAACGGGCCTCGGTGAACACCTCCCACCCCACCCCCAAAATTGCCCGATTTCCATCACACATTCTACAACAACATTTAAAAGACATTGGATAAGTGCATGGGTCAGAACAGTTCAGAGGGATATGGGCCAAATGGGACTCACTTAGGTGGGCACCTTGTTCAGCATGGACAAGTTGGGCCAAAGGGCCCATTTCCGTGCTGTGTAACTCTAACTGTGAGCAGGGGAAGAGAAGCCTTTAGTGTGAATCTCCTAGATTCCTTCACTGACAAACATTCACTGGCCTGTCTCACACACTGGCTGGGGACACACCCATTGAGGTGCAGACAATGTCCCCGTGGTGAACAGGACATGACTTCCTCACAAGAAGTCTTTTTTTTAATAAAAATATTCCTTCAGGAAAAGGGATCTGCCTCCCTTGCCCTATCTGGGCCCTCGCGTGACTCCAATCACAAACCAACACAGTAGACTCTTAACTGCCTCCTAGTGGTGCAGCAAGGCACTCAAACTGCTACAATGGTCCACTCTGAGTAGGAGGTGAGCAGTAAATGCAGAAGCTCAGACATCCTGAGCAAACACTGGTAATCTCATAGGAGGCTTCTCAGCCCACAGAGTCTGTGCCAGTTCTCAGCACATTCCCATCAGTCCCATTCCCATGTATCCCATTGTTTCCCAAATGCCCATCGAAACCTCCTTGACTCTCCCATTACCCACTACACTGGAGATGATCTACATTCACCAGTTTACCTACCAACCTGCCTTCCCTGGGACACACCAGAGGGAAACACACAAGGTCAGAGAATCATACAGCACAGAAACAGGCCCTTCGGCCCAACTGGTCCATGCCAACTAGGATTCAAATCTAAACTAGTCCCATGTACCTGCATTTGGCCCATATCCCTCTAAAACTTTCCTATCCATGTACCTGTCCAAGTACCTGTTAAATGCTATTGTACCTGCATCCACCACTTCCTCTGGCAGTTTGTTCCATGTACGGACCACCCGCTGTGTGAAAAATTTGCCCCTCAGATTCCTACTAAATCTTTCCCCTTTCACATTAAACCTGTGGCCTCTAGCTCACGATACCCCAACCCTGGGAAAAGGACCACTTCGACCAGGTTACAGGGCGAATGTGCAAGCTCCACAGCACCAGAGGTCAGGATCGAACCTGGGTCACTAGAGCTGTGAGGGAGAAGCACTAACTGCTACACCACCATGCCACCCACTCAACATGCAGTAGATTAGGACCACCTAGCAGTCTGGGGCTGGCCAGTCAGTCCACCACTCTGTACACCGGCCCTGTGCTACGCTTCAGGCATAAATAGTTCCCGCAACCTGGGTTAAAATTATATTGCATTTATGTAGCGGCTTTAACAAGTCTGTAAGAAATTGCAAAGAGTTGGGAACGCAGCCCAGTCCATCACACAAACCAGCCTCACCTCCATGGACTCTGTCTACACTTCCCACTGCCTCAGTAAATCAGCCAACATAAGCAGAGGAGATTTACCAGGACGCTGCCTGGATTGGAGAGCATGTCTAATGAGGATAGGTTGAGTGAGTGAGGGCTTTTCTCTTTGGAGGAGGAGGAGGATGAGAGGTGACTTGATAGAGGTATACAAGATGATAAGAGGCACAGATCGAGTGGACAGTCAGAGACCTTTTCCCAGGGCGACAATGGCTAACACAAGGGGACATAATTTTAAGGTGATTGGAGGAAGGTATAAGGGGGATGTCAGAGGTAAGTTTTTTATTCCCCCCCCCCCCCCACACAGAGTGGTGGGTGCTTGGAACGCACTGCCTGCAGAGGTTTTGGGGACAGATACAATAGGGACATTTAAGAGACTCTTAGATAGGCACATGAATGATAGAGAAATGGGGGGCTATGTGGAAGGGGTTAGATAGATCTTAGAGCAGGATTAAATGTTGGCACAACATCGTGGGCCGAAGGGTCTGTACTGTGCTGTAATGTTCTATAATCAAGGACCCCACCCACCCCAGTCACTCTTTTCTCCCCCCAACCATCAGGGAGAAGATACAAAAGCCCGAGAGCACGTACCACCAGGGTCAAGGACAGCTTCTATCCCACTGTTATAAGACTCTTGAACGGACCTCTCATACGCTGAAAGATGAGCTCTTGATCTCCCAATCTACCTCGTCGTGGCTCTTGCACTTTGTCTACCTGCACTGTACATTCTCTGTAACTACAACACTATACCCTGCATTCAGTTTTCTTTTTACTACCTCAATGTAATTACGTAAGGCATGATCTGTCTGGATGGCACGCAAACAAAAGCTTTTCACTGGATCTCGGTACACGTGACAATCCATGGGAAACCATCCCACAGGGTTTCATAGGAGCTCTATCTAATAACACAAGTCTGGGATTCAAATAAGGAGAGGTTAGGAGAAAAGTTTAGTCAAATTTTTAGATTTTAAAGTGCGTCTTGAAAGAAGAGAGGAAGGCAGTGAGATGGAGGGGTGCCCATAGATTAAGCAGCAGAATGCACGATCACCAGAGTCGAGGATATTGTGAGTGGTACGTTCAGATCTTGTGGCGAGGGTAAAGAACAGGAGATAAAATTACTTAATAAATACTCGCAGAGGAAGAGGAACCATCTCATTAAGAAAGCATCAATTTCCCCTTTAAGCAGCGTTCAGGCTTTGTGAACTGTGAGCAAGTAAATTAGAGAGAAGTCACATGGGGGCTCCAGATGGTGGGGGCTGGGTAGCAGGAGGTGGTGAGGGAGAGGGACGCGAGGATCTGGGGGGGTGGGGGGAGTCACAGCGGGATGAGGCAGCTGTCAGAGGACAATCGGAGGCAGGTAGTGACAGATGGAGGATAGGGTGCGCAGAGAGAGAGAGAGAGAGAAAAAGAGAGAGAGAGAAAGAGAAAGAGAGAAAAAAAAGAAAGAAAAAGAGAGAGAAAGACACACACAGATGAATAAAAGGTTCATCACAGGAGTGGTGTGGTTGGAATTACTACAATGGGATTAGCAGAGGGAATGAACACTAGACAAGAGTAGCAGCCATCTTCTGGAGGGTTCAGCACAGACACAGGCCCTTCAGCCCACCTTGTCCATGCTGACCATCAACCACCCATTTACATCAGCCCTACTTTAATCCACTTTCCCATCAACTCTCCCCCTTCCCCTCCCCAGATTCTTCCCCTCACCCACACACCGGGGGTAATTCACAGCGGCTGACTAACCCACCAACCCCGCACATTGTTGGGATGTGGGAGGAAAAGTCCACGCGGTCACAGGGAGAACGTGCAAACTCCACACACATCCCCACAGAGACAGTGCCGGAGGTCAGGGCGGGATCGAAGCTGGGTCTCTGGTGCCAAGAGACAGCGGATCCACCAGCTGCCTCAACAGGACAGATCTGACCTGACCAATAGGGACACGATGCTGAACCAACCCCTAGGGTGGGAGATTTCCCTCACCACCACCGTTCCTCATCCTAACCCCCAGTCAATGGGTCTCTCCCAGCCTCCACCCAGTCCTTTCTGCAAAACCCCTAGAACAGTAACCCCTCCATCCAACAACCGCATTGCTTTCCGAGGCTGTCTGGCTCATTCCTACAAGGGGGAATCACCTCCAACGCCCAGTTAAAAAGGGACGTAGTGATACACGTTGTAATTACAACACAAACAGGCCACCTGGGCCTCACCCTGTACCAGCTTACAGCCCCCACTCACACCTCAACCCTGATCTCACGTAGCAGTCTCTTCCCTTGAACCACAACAATCGAACGCGATCTCAAAAATTAACCCATGGCGTAGGATGTGAAACTGCTCTCCCCTGGGGTAGGCCAACACCCAGGCACCATTTTATTTCAGTGTTACAAGGAGGAAATTTCTGGTCAGAGGGCTGGCTGGCTTCATCGTTCTTGCCTTGTCTGATCTACGCCAGAAGTGGCCACATCGCTCGTCCTAAGGTAGGACCGCAGAGTGGCAAGCTACCTTGCCTCTGGTCCATCCAACTCTCTCTATTCACTCAGGGCGTGGCAGACCCTGCAGTTATCAACACTCTTCAGAACTACACTGTTAGGAGGTAGTTACAGACCATCTCTCAATATTTATTAGGATCCTTCCAACGCCGAAGAGCAGGGATATTTTACTCATTTACATTGACTCAGTGGCAAGGAACAATGTCATTCCCTTCGGTGACAGAAGATATCGTCAGCTTCAGGCCCAAGAGGCTGAGAGCACCAACGAGCAGTCCGTCAATTTGTCTGTTCACTGTACGATCGTCTCTCATCCACCCTCTTCATACCAATGCAGCTCACCTTGCCTCCCGTGGCCTGATGTGGGATATTTCACTCGCAACACAGGCCGGCCTCACCGCGCATGCAAGGAGGTGATCACTGCGCCTTTTCAACAGGAATTAAGACAATCAAATTGCAATAGGAAGGAGTCACAAATAGGTCCCGATTGGGGAAGGGTGCCAGATTCCTGTTTCTGGAAATTATAGAACTAGAAGGGATTTTACAACAATCCTGTAGTTTCTATTGCTCATGATATCCTTCAGTAAATTAATGTTACTTTATTTCAGTAGAACTTGTATTGTCCAGCTTCAATGATAGGACTTGAACATACCAGACTGCTCGTCTACATTATGAGGAGAGTAACAATAACCATAGTGCTCCTTATTTTTTTGCAATGATACGATGTTCTAGGACGGTACAATACAACATGATATGACCGTCCTCTGCTTGACATTGGACCTGCTGACACAAACCTTGTACAAAGAATGGAAAGAGTAGCAACTGCTGCTTGGAATTTGGCAGCCACTGTAGAGCAACCAACCCCACCCTCACTGCTGTCTACAGTGACATGGAGGCAGCAACCTGGCAGCCCTTCCTCAGAAACTTCCAAGACAGAACAAACACATCTGGATCTTATACAAGATTAGACCATGTAAACTCTTCGAAGCAGCTGGTACAGGCTCAACGGCCTCCCCATCTGCTGACCAAACTGTGACTTCTATTTCCCATGGGGTCTTCAAGGAGCTTACACAGGGCAGCAGGTATTCCAAGTTTCCCATGCTCCCACTCAACAATTTGCCACCTTCTGGTGGTCCTCAGTAACAGGCCTGGCATCACAGTTTGGCCTCAGGATCATGAGAAATGCCAACAGCCCAAGCAATGGGTAACCCCAGTTTGTAGAAAATAACCTGCCCATTTCCTTTGGAAACCAACAGATATCAGCTCACTGAGGATGTTGTCAGACTATTTCTTTTCTGGGTCAACTTCCCTCATGCTTCAGCCAAAGGGTTTTTCTACCCATGAAAGTCAATCCACACACAGGACAAGTTGAGTTTACGGTCATGTGCACAAGTACAGTGAGGCAGAGGTTGAACAAAAAACTCACTTGCAGCAGCATCACAGGCACGTAGGTACAGACAACACATAGAACGTAAATTAAACATGACAGTAAAAGAAAAAAAAACTGCAAAGCAAGACCTTTGTGCAAAATAAAACACAAATCAGAGACAAGTCCGTGGCAGTGTAAGAGGTGGTCCATAGTGTCCCGCTGCTGAGATGGGGTTAGGGTTGTGCAGGTCGGTTCAAGAACCTGATGGTTGTAGGAATATAGCTGTTCCCGAACCTGGTGGTGTGGGACTTCAGGCTTCTGTACCTCCTGCCTGACGGTAGCAGCGAGAAGATGGCGTGGCCCGGATGGTGGGGATCTTTGATGATGGATGTTGCCTTCCTGAGGCAGTGCCTCCTGTAGATTCTGTCATGGTGGGGAGGGCTGTGCCTGTGACGGATTGGACTGCAACAACTACTCTCTGCAGCCACTTGCATTCCTGTGCGTTGGAATTGCCGTACCAGGCCTTGATGCAACCAGTCATGATACTTTCAACAGTGCATCTGTAGAAGTTAGACTATTTGGTGACATCTCCTTAATCTTCTAAGTAGAGGCACTAGTGTGCCTTCTTCATGACTGCATCTACGTACTGGGCCCAGGACAGGTCTAAGATGTTAACACCAAGAAATTTGAAGCTGCTAACTCTCCACCACCGATCCACCAATGAGAATGGACACGTCTCCCAACTTTTACTTTCGACTTCGATGATTAGTTCCTTGGTTTTATTGACGTTGAGCTCGAGGTTGTTATCGCAGCACCACTCAGATGTTCTAACTCACTCCTGTACGTTGACTCATCACCACCCATGATTCAGCTAACAACAGTGGCGTTGTCAGCAAATTTGTAGATGTGGAGCTGTGCTTAGCCACACAGTTGTCGGTGTAAAGAGAGTAGAGCAGGGGCTCAGCAAGCAGCCTTGAGGTGAACCTGTATTGAGGATCAGTGAGGAGGAGGTGTCATCCCTGATCTGTACTGATTGAGGTCTGCTGATGAGGAAATCAAGGATCCAGTTGCAAACAGAGGCCCAGATCTTGGAACTTGGAGATAAGTTCGGAGGGGATGATAGTGAAGTCTGTAGTCAATGTATTACTGTTATCCAGATGGTCCAGAACAGAGTGGAGAGCCATCTGTTGACCTGATGAGGCGGTAGGAAAATTGAAGCAGATCCAGGTCATTTCCTAGGCAGGAGTTGATGATTCGCACCATAACCAACCTCTCGAAGCACTTCATTACGGTGGAATTAATGCTACCGGATGGTAGTCATTGAGGCAGGTCACCACGCTCTTCGTGGACATCAGAACTATAGATGCTCTTTTGAAGGAGGTGGAAACCCGGCCCATTGTGTCTGCACTAGCACCAGAGCGACTCCCGTTCCATCCAATCCGGTCCTCTGGAACCTTCTCCACCATATATTTGTCTAATTCCCTCTCAAAGACCACAATGCAACCTACCTCCACCACATCTGCAGGCAACGACTCCCGATTCCAACCACACACTGTGCAAAGATTTTATTCCTCGTTTACTATTAGTTTATATCTGAGACTCTAGTCCTCTGGGCCCCTCCACCAATGGGAACAGCCCCTACTATCCACTGTGTCTGGACCCCTCATCATTTTACAAACCTCGATCAAATTTCGTCTCCAAAGAGGACAGTTGCAGCCTGTCCGATCTCTCCTTGTAACTGCAGCCCCTCATCCCAGGAACCATTCTTGTAAACCTTTTCAGGACCTGCTCTGATGCATTCACACCCTTCCTATAAAGTGGTGATCAGAAATGAACGCAATACTTCACTTGAGGCTGGACCAATGGTTCTTATAAAGGTTCAGTGCGACTTCCCTGCTCTTTCACCCTGCGCCCCTATTCATGAAGCCCAGAAGCAGGTAAGTTGTATTAACCACTTTATTAACCTACCCTACCTTTCAATGACGTGCACTCTTCCCCAAGGTCCCACTACTCCTGCACCCTTTAACAAAATTATTGTCTCTCCTCATTCTTCCTACCAAACTACATCCCGTCACATTCCTAGACAGTTGCGTAACAAAGGGACTTTCACCGTGTATCCAATCCTCTGCTTGCCATAAACCAAACACCCTATCGACAGGGAAACTGGTTGGTCCCAGGGAGAGCAAAGCAAACTGTAGACACTCGTTACCCTCCACAAACCCTCTAATGCTTGCCCAAAGGACAGGTCCCGAGTGAGCTAGAAATCTTTCATTCCTAAACAGGGCACTTGGGGGAATTGCCGAGGCATCGAACATCAATTAACTATGGTAAAGATTGGAGGACTTCCATTTCCGCCACCTCTTCCACGATGTCGTAGAGCAACTTACAGCCAGTGAAGGATCCCCGGAAGTGTTGCTACAACAATGTGAACACAGCTCAGCATCCTTTTTCGTACAACGGGTTTGAGGAGTAAATACTCACCAGGACACAAGGGAGATTTCCCCCAACCATCTTCAAAACACTTTCATGTCCACTGGAGAGAATAGACAGGACAGCACCTCCTGTAATGTAGAACTCCCCCAGCACTGCACTGCAGGGTCAGCCCAGACCTGTGCAATAGGACTCTACTGAAGGGCCTGTTTCCATGCTGTGTTACTCCTCGACTCTGTGGAGCGACTGTGTGCAGGGAATGAATGCTTAGCAATAGTGGATGGGGAGGCACGACGAGAGAGTCGAGAGGCAATAGGGAGAGCGCGGCAAAGTGGTGTTAAGGCCAAGACCAGATTGGCCACATTATTGATTCTAGAATGGGAAAAAAGGAGCCAAGTGGTCAATGATTTTCTTATGGCCTTATCTTCAAATGCACTGCATTGTCCTGCTTGAATGTAGGTCACCTGACGATCATGAAGCCATTTTTTGATGGGATAACTTAGGAGGGCTGATGGGTCAACTTACTTTCCAAGAATACAAGGGTAAAGCTCTATTAACCACTTTGTTAACCTACCCTACCATTGTTATTCAGCATATCTTCCTTAAACTCCTGTACCTATGTCTCATTACTTCCCAAACGGTCCTAGGGATTGCATTCCCACAACCCTGCTCAAAAGTCCCGTCTGAAGGGTGAACACATCCTGCGAGAAGGAGACATCGGCCACAACTCGGGTCGTGAGTTCAAGCCCCACTCTGGAGACCTGATCACATAACCCAAGCTGATACTGCCAGTGCAGTACGGAGGGGTGCCAGTGTCGGAGGAGCGTTTTCTTCTGTTAAACCAATGTCTTGTCTGCCCTGAATGGAAAGAACCCATATCACCTTCTCGAGAAACACCAGCAAAACTCTACCCCATGTCCTGCCCAATACTTATCCCTGAAGCAGATTTGATCAGGACCATGTTGCTGTTTGTGGGAGCTTGCTGTGCAATCAATATCACAACAGTGGCTACACTTACGATGCAGACCCTGGACAGACAGGCTGATTTTGTGTAAGGGTCAATATTAATTTCCACTAATTCACTCTGAAGTTACCTGCACAAGTGTGTGCATCGAAATCCCAGCCCGAGGTAAAGGTGAATTGAACAAGCCCGCATTTTTATCCGAGGAAAGAGCACCGCTCGGCCAACTCAGTCAGGAGCTAGCAAACTGGCATGGTACTGAAGTGTGGGATCAGCCATTAACAAGTGAGGAAAGCTCTCGACTGCGAGGTATCCAGACTGCGAAACAGCCTTAACTTCCTGTCTAGTGAGGCTGTAGATGCTCAGCTCCTGAGAAGATTTAAAGGTGAGGTCAATGAACCTTTTGGACTCAAGGGATCCAGCACAGAAGTGGTTCAGGAACACCAAGACCTTATTCAATGGTCTCGGTAGCCCGTTCTCCAATTTCAGGTAACTCCCTCTTTTCCGTCTCCCTGATCTACCCAGTCCCTCTGACACCCACCCCAGCCCCCCATCACCCTGCTTCTCTCCCCTCCTCCTCCAACTTCTGCCCGTCACCCACATACCCCTCCCACTGGGTCCCCTCCCCCCACTGTTCCCACCTGACCTCCACACCTCCCTTATTTGGTTCCCTGCTCCACCTTCCTCTCCAATCAAATCCCATCCTCTGCAGCCCTTTGTTGCCTCCACCCATCCCCTCCCGGCCTCCGTCACTGTTCCCACTCTCCCCTCCCCCTATCACCCCTCCTCACTTGGATCCACCTATCACCTGCCAACTCTGCTCCATCCCTTCCCACCGGCTACCTTCCCTCTAGCTTTCAGTCCAGCTGGAAGGTTTTCGACCTAAAATGCCGACTGTCCATTCCCCTCCACGGATGCTGCCTGATCTGCCGAGTTCCTCCAGCAGCTTGTTCTTGCTCCAGATTCCAGCATCCGCAGTTGACTATTTCTCCGGCCTCCTCCTTCCCGTTTCGGGATTTAACTCTCAGGTAGGCAAAGTGAATTAATTGTTACAGGTCAGTACAGGCACTTAGAAGTCACAGAGGGCCAGCAGCAGAAAGAAATGATGCCAATAGCAAAGAGGCCTCAAATCAAAGTGTCCAATAGACTCCTCAAGCAAAATCAAGTTACTCTGTGGGATCTTTGTGTGTAATTGGCCCTGCCTTTTGTAAACTGAATGTAGCCGGACACTATTCCGACCATTGGCCCACTGGCTTCAGTTTACTGGGGCACCTGATGCCACACTTGATGGAATGACATCAAGGACAGTCACTCTCACCTCACCCCAGGAGTCCAGCTCCTTGGTCCACGTTTGGACCAACGCTGTGATGATGCCTGGACCGAGGTGGCCCTGGCAAATCGAGCAGGTTACTGCTGAGTGCGGTGGTTGATAGCACTGTCGGCGGCACCTTCATCGCTTTGTTTAGGATTGACAGTAGACTGATTGGGCGGTAATTAGCCAGATTAGATTTGTCCTGCTTTTTGTGGATGGAATGTAGCCGGGCAGTATTCCACATGGTCGGAGAGATGCCAGCGTAAGGGAATAGCTTGGCTGGGGGCGCAGCTAGTCCTCGGGAGCAGGTCTTCAGTACTACAGCTGGGGTGTTAAGGTCCCAAGACCTTTGCTGTAACCAGTGCTCACAACCACTTCTCGATCCCCTGTGGAGTGAATTGAATTAGCTGGAGATTGGCTTTTGCGTAGATGCGGATCTCAGGCAGAAACCATTTGGTATTGGTATATTATTGTCACTTGTACTGAGGTATAGTGAAAAGCTTGTCTTACAAACCAATCGTAGGGCAATTTTAGTTGAACATTGTGGTGACTGCTTCAGTACTCACTTGCTGGGCCCCACTGAGGATAAGGATTTAATATGAGATTCCCCTTCCCAGGAGATGCTTCATCATCCATCACCATTCACGACTGGATGTGCCAGGAGAGCCCAAATTTGATCTGTTGGTCGCGAGATCACTTGCCTCTTGTCTACTGCGTGCTGTTTAACACGCGTGTCGTTCCGTGTTGCAGTTTCTTCGGGTTGGCTCTGGTGCTGCCCTCCTCATTGAACCCTGATAGACTTACAACTACTGGGCCACGGGGTTACTGAGTTCTGCTGCCTCAGAGAAGACTAATTTCCCAGGTCCCAAATCTGTCTCAGTCCATTCATTTTGCATAACTGCAGTGCCACACAACATAAACAGTGCCCTTGGTTATGCCAGATCTATGCTGTTTAATGTTCCCAAACCAAAAACTAATGCAGTGAAAGAATGCAAGATACAGAGTAATATTGGACAAGGACTCTCTAATCCCTCCTGCACAACATACAGCTCAGCATCCCTCTGAAACAATCTCATCTCCTGGGATTAAATCCCCAATTAAGGTGAAGCAAAGACAGGTGAAATTTCTCTTCAACGTTAGGTGATGAAACATGATCCAGACCATGCCTTGGGGAAGGAACAATGCCTCAGCGGCAGATTTTAAATGTCTACTGAGCTGAAAGGAAGAGCAACATAGAGTGCTTGGGTGAACTTGACCCAACCCAAGGACAAGTAATTTTCATACCCCATCAACCACTGGTGCAGTCACCTGCAGGAACTCTAACAGAGGCAAAAAGACTTGCTATAATGATTTATTTATATACTACTAAGTCTGCAGAACCCAGCACCAACCTGGTGGTATGGATCAGGCTACACTCCAGGCTTATAGTTTGACCTATTGGGCTTGAGTTAGATAACTGAGATTTGGAGCAGTGGGCTTGGAAAACAAAAAGTTGAAAGTTACCAGAGCAGACACAGAGGGCTTTTGAGGGCCAGAAATTCAAAGAAATTCCTGGAATCCTGGGGGATTGTCTTACGAGGAGAGATTAAGCAAACTGGACCCATACTCTCCAAAATTTAGAAGAATGAAAGGCGATCTCATTGAAACATACACAATTCGTACAGGACTTGACAAGGTTGATGCAGGGATATCTGCCCTGGTTGGGGTGTCTAGAACTAGGGGTCAGAGTCTCAGAGTAGGGGATCAGCAAGTCAGGATAGGGATTAGAAGATTGTTTTTTTCCACCTGGGGTTAGTGAATCAGTTGCTGAATATATTCAAGACAGATCAATGGATTTTTGGATATCGAGGATAATTGGATATTTGTTGTATGCAGAGAGATTACGCAGACTGGGTCTGTACTCTTGAGCTCAGAACAATGAGACATGATCACAATGAAACATCCATTACGGGGCTTGACAGTTTAGCTTCTGGGTTGATGCTTCCCCTGGCTGGGGTGTCTAGGATCAAGGGGTAAGGGGTTAATGCAGGAAATTGACACCAAGGTAAAAGTCAGCTGTAACCTTAGTGAATGATGAGCTGGTTGGCCTATTCCTGCACCTATTTCTTGTGATATTAAGTTTGTCCAGACTGGTAACACTAAGTTGCAATTGACACCAAAATCGGTGGTACAGTGGACAGTGAAGAAGGTTGTCTAAGGTTACAACAGGATCTAGGTCACCTTTGACGGTGGACGGGGAGGAACTGCAGATGGAATTTAACTCCGATAAGTGCCAAAAAAATGCATTTTGGGAAGCTAAACCAGACCAGGATGTACACCTTAATTGACAGGGCCCTGGGGAGTGTTGCTTAAGAGGTACAAGTACATAGTTCTGCGAAAGTGGTGACACCGGTAGACAGGGTGCTGAAGGCACATGGCATGCTTGCATCCATCAGCCGTGCCATTGAGTACAAGAGTTGGGAAGTAATGTCAGTTGTACCAAACGTTTGATAGACCACAGCTGGAGTATTGTGCGCAGTTCTGGTCACCACGCTACAGGAGGATGTGATTCAGCTGGAGAGGATTCACAAGGATGTTGCTGGGACTGGAGGGCTGGAGTTACAAGGAGGGACTGGATTGGCTGGATTATTTTCCCCTGGAGTGGAGGCTGAGGGGTGACCTTATGGAGGTTTATAAAATAATGAAGAACACAGATAGGCTTGATAGTCAGAGTCTTTCTTCCACGATAGGGGAGTCTAAAGGGCATAGGTTTAAGGTGAGAGACAGGTGCATGGGAACACCACCGCCTGCCGGTTCCCCCTCCAAGTCGCACACCGTCCTGATTTGGAAAAATATTGTCATTCCTTCATTGCTGGTGGGTCGAAACCCTGGAACTCCCTCTCTAACCGTACTGTGGGAGTACCTTCACTGCATATCCCACAGCAGTTCAAGGCAGCATCTCACCATCACCTTCTCAAGGGCAACTAGGGATTGGCAATAAATGCTGGCATTGCCAGCAACATAAGAGATCCCAAAAAGTAAATAAATAAAATGGGAAGAAACAAGGATAGTTTGATCTGCAAAGTGCTTTAGTAAAGCAATGTTATTGTAATGAGACACTTCACTTAACCCAGTACAAACTGGCAAATTCCTAGTGGTCGAGACTCAGGAGTTGAAAAATGTGATGCATGAATTTTTTATGACAATGTGTACTCAGGCCTCAAGATGCAATGCTCACCTTGAACTGGTATTTGTAAATCACCGTGTCTGGGACGTGGAAGAAACAGCACTTACTCAGGGGAAGAACAAGCCCTCAGAAAAATCAATTTCTAAATGGTGATCCATTCTACAAAAGAAAGATCAGGAACCAGGTTCACAACATACAAGCACTAACTTTGAAGAGAAGAGCCATGTTTGACCATGTGTGTCTGGGACATAGAGAACATCTTAAACAAGTAGCACTGAATAAGTAGCTCATTGACCAAGATCAGATCAGACATTGTGACCCCAAGAAAATTAAGAAGCAAATTTATACAAATCTTTAGGGAAAAAGTAGAGGCAGCATGATTGGAGTGAATACAAGAACAAAGCAGAGGAATGGTTGCAGAGTGTTTAAATTATCGGACCAATGAAACAGGCACCTGGACTACCCTGAAACAAGAGTTCAAATCCCGCTACAACATCTGGATAATTAAATAAATTCCAGAATTAATATCCAGCACCAGGAATGGCAGCCACAAAGCTACTCATAGAACAATACAACACAGGAACAGGCCCTTCGGCCTACGATATCTGTGCCAACCATGATGTTTCTTGGACGTTATCGGCTCTGTGCTCATCCAAGCAACTGAAGAGAGTGTTCCATCCAAATTTTTGACTTGCACCTTAGATGGTGGCAAGACCTTGTCATGTCAGGAGGTGAGTCACTTGTTGCAGGATACACAGCCTCTGACCTGCCAATGACGCTGGTTAACAAAGACCCCTAGGATATGATTGTTGGGACTCCATGATAATATCATTGGAGTGTCGAGTGCAAGTGGTTGAACAAGCCCTTGTTGGAGATGTTCACTGCCTGGCATTTTTGTAGCATGATTGTTACTTGCCATTTATCAGCCTCTACCTGAATGTTGTCTAAATCTTGCTGTATGGTGGTACAGACTGCTTCGTCGTCAAGGAAGAGGAACAGCAAATGGAATCCAACATTGAGCAACCATCGGTGAACATCCCCACTTCTGACTTCTTGATGGAAGGAATGTCACTAATGAAGCAGTCAAAGATGGTTGGGCCTCGGACGTTCCCCTAAAGAACACCAGCAGTGAAGTCCTGGGACTGGGTTGATTAACACACGACTACTGCAACCATTTTCCTTTTTTTAAAGGAGGTGTGACTTCTTAAAAACTCCTTAAGAATTGCGTTCAGTTGTGGTCACCTCACTATAGGAAGGATGTCGAGGCTTTAAAGAGGGTGCAGAGGAAGTTTACTAGGATGCTGCCTGGATTCGAGGGCATGTGCTATCAGGAGAGGCTGGACAAACTTGAGCTCTTTTCTCTGGAGCAGCAGAGGCTGAGGGGTGATCTGTTGGAAGTGTATAAAATTATGAGGGGCATAGATAGGGTGGACAAGCAATATCTTTTCCCCATTATTGAGCAATCCAATACCAGAGGGCGTGCATTTAAGGTGAGAAGGGGGAGTTTCAGAACAGACGTGAGGGGGATATTTTTTTTACTCAGAGAGTGGTGGATGCCTGGAATGCATTGCCTGATAGGGTGGTTGGAGGCAAATTTATTGGGGGCTTTTAAGAGAGGCTTGGATGGACACATGAATGAGAGGAAAATGGAGGGATTTGGGCATTCTGTAGGAGGGATTAGCTACGTCAGCACAACATCATGGGCTGAAGGGCCTGTTCTGTGCTGTACTGTTCTATGTTCTAACCACTGGAGCATTTTCCTTTTGATGGATTTCAGTTTTATTATGGTGCCTTGATGCTATAAAAACATCTGGCTTAATAACATTGGGGAAGGATATCTGTCACTTCAGCCTACACTTGACTCCAGTCAGATAACAAGGCAGGAGACTGCTAAAATGGTCCAGCAAACCTCTCAACTCAAGGGTAATTAGGGACAGGCCATAAATGCTGGCCTTGCCAGTGATGCCCACTTCCTGAACAGCAGGTTTAACATTATGAGGGGCATAAATAGGGTGGATAATTGGAGTCTTTCTCCCAGGGTAGGAGAGTCTAAAACTATAGGGCACAGGTTTAAAGTGGGAGGGGGAGAAATTTAGAAATCTGGGGGGTAAGTTTCTCCACACAGAGGGTAGTGGTTGTCTGGAGCTGCCAGAGGTGGTGTTAGAGGCAGATATAATGACGATGTTTAAAAGCTATTAGGAAGGTTATGTGGATGGGAAGAGAACAGAGAGATACCAGCCTAATGCAGGCAAATGGGATTAGCAGAGATAGGCATCACGGTTGGTATGGGTGAGTTGGGCCAAAGGGCCTGTTTGTGTGCTGGTATTCCTCGTGTACAAACACCAGCACAGGCAGAGAAATGGCAGATGGAGTTTAATCCGGCCAAGTGTGAGGTGTTGCACTTTGGGAGATTAAATGTAAAACTACACAGTTAATGGCAGGACCCTTAACAGCGCTGATGAACAGAGGGATCTTGGGGTCCAAGTTCACAGCTCCCTCAAAGTGGCCTCACAAGTCGATAGGGTGGTAAAGGCGGCGTATGGCATGCCTGCCTTTATTAGTCGAGGTACTGAGTTCAAGAGTCAGGAAGTTACGTTGCAGCTTTATAAAACTCTGATTAGGCTGCATCTGGAGTATTGCATTCAGTTCTGGAATGCGCTGCCAGGGGTGGTGGTGGAGGCAGGTACAACAGAGGCATCTAAGAGATCGGCACATGAATGTGCAAAGGATGGAGGGATATGAACCACGTGCAGGCAGAAGGGACTAGGTGTCATTAGCTTAATTAGTTCAGCACTACATTGTGGGCCGAAGGGCCTGTTTCTGTGCTGTGTTCCATGTTCTAAGTTGTGGCTCCCAGTGGGGGAAAACACAACTCACGCTAGAACGTAACCACGTTGTAAACATTAGAGTCATCAGCAAGGAAACAGACCAGCGATTACCCACTTACACCGCCCCCATTTTATTCTCCCCACAGTCCTATCAACTCCCCCAGATTCTACCCCTCACTTACACTTTACAGCAGCCAACTAACCCACAAACACGCCATCTTTGGGAACGTTGGAGGAAACCCACGCAGCCACAGGGAGGACGTGCAAACTCCACACAGACAGCGCCGGAGGTCAGGATTGAACCTGGGTCGGTCAAGCTGGGACTCAGCAGGTCTACTAGCTGTTCCACTGTGCCACCCCACACCGAGTGGGCAGGCATTTCTGACTAATACTTCGGTGAATACAAGTCTATTCTCACCTTCACGGACTATCACTCAACTTCTGCTTTTATTTATAAAAACAACCCTAAATAGAAAGCGAGTGTTGGAAGAAAAGTGACCAAGAAACTACTGGACTGGGATTAAAACCCCACATCTGAGGGAGAAAGCTGCCTTTATCCCAGGTATGAATAAAGACCAAGGACGTACACCAGATGAGAAATCACATCTTTTCTTAATATGCTCTCCCTGAACGTATAATCCCCACTCGGAACACTGCCCGAGAGAGTGGTGGAAGCAGAGTCACTGACAGTATTTAAGAATTGTCTAGACAAGCACTTGAATCACCTACACACTGAAGGTTCCAGGCCCAGTGCTAGAAGATGGGAGTAATATGAATGGATGACCAGTGCTCACATGGACATGGTGGGCTGAATGGCCTGCTTCCACGTTGTGTGACTGGCAGCCTGCATCATGGCAAAATAGTTCAGTAGTTAGCAATACAACTCCAGCGACCCAGGTTCGATCCTCACCTCCAATGCTGTCTGCGTGGAGCTTGCACCTTCTCCCTAGGACTGTGTGGGTTTCCTTCCACATCCCAAAGCTGTGCTGGTAGGTTAACTGTCCCCTGTAAAGCTTCCTTCAGGGCAAGTAATTTGCAAAAGAATCAAAAAAAAAAGGGAGAGGATGGCCATGTGCGGAGAGAATAGGCTGCATGGAAGCAAGGAGAGAACAAGCCCAATGGGATTTCTCTGTTGGGAGCCATCATGGATCTGATGGGCCAAATGGCTGCCTTGGGTGTCATACTGAATAAGAAAGTCCACTATGCAAGGCAGTTATAAAGCAGTAATCATTTACTTCCTCTGTCCCAGGAAACATCGCAGCCTTCCTGGCAGAGAACAGCTAACCCAGCACAAACTGGTCTGAATATGGAGGAGAAAGTTCCATTGGAATCAATTGCACACAATCTGGCCACAAGTGTCTGCACGCCAGGTTCTAAATAATGAATGGGATCAAGAGTTTCTTCTTAAAACAAAAGATCTTGATCTACAGGATGTGGAGATCACCAAAGGCAGCATTTACTGCTTATCCCTAGTTACCCCTGAACCAGGGTCAGGAGTCATGCACATGCCCAGATTGGGTAAGAACAGCAGGTTTTCTTCCCTGAAAGACATGAGAACCAGATGGGTTTCTGTGACAGTCCAGTAGTTTACTGAAATGAGCTTTGTTTTTTTTTAATTAAAATACAGATTAGTTTAATTCTGAGGTTAAACCCCCAGCTATCCCAAATGTCAGGTCTTCAGAAAAATGATGTAGAATTTTGGCTGCTAGTTAAGTAACCTGATCACACGACTGTACCCAAAGTGTCTCGTGACTGACCAACACTGCTGGCAATGTCTGGTTTAATGTTCTTTTTCCTACTCTCTCACTCCCTCAATCTCCTGCCCTGTGACCCTCAGCTCCCTGCATTCCTCTAATTGCAGCCTCTCACTCGTTCCTCAAGATCACAGGTTTGATTTCCCTGCTTCTGTCAGGTTAGCGGATCGCCAGCCGGGAGACAGATTATCTCCACCAGGTGGCCCCAGCATCTTGCGAGGGAGGGAGGGTCCTGCTCTCCACCCAACTCCATCACGCTCACTGAACCTTGGGCAGAACTCAAGCACTGTGACCCAAACCACCATGCACCATAGATAGACCAATGCACAAAATACAGACTCAAGGTCACAACAACTGAGAAGCAGCTGCAAAGAGCAAGGGAAAAATTATTCAAGATGCAGAGACATAATTAATGGCTCCACCACTGGCGATCATACTTCAGCTGTCTGGGCCTCAAACTCTGGGAATTTGTAAACATCGCCAACAATCTGTCCTGGTCCAGTCACATGGATGCTACAGCCAAACAAAAGTGTACCACACGTCTACTTCCTCAGATGGCTAAGGAAATTCAGCATGTCCATGATGACTCTCATCGATTTTTATAGATGCACCATAGAAAGCATTCTATCCAGATGCATCACAGCTTGGTATGACAACTGCTCTGCCCGAGATCATGAGAAGTTGCAGAGATGTGAACGCAGCTCAGTCCATCATGAGAACCAGCATCCCCTCTGCGCTGACTCAGGAAAGCAGCCAACACAATCAGGGACCTCCCACCCTGGTCATTCTCTCTTCTACCTCCTCCTGTCGGGCAGAAGATACAAAAGCCTGAGAGCGTGAACCACCAGACTCAAGGACAGCTTTTATCCCACTATTAGCAGACTCTTGAATGGACCTCTCATAAACTTAAGGATGAACTCTTGATCTCCCAATCTACCTCATCATGACTCTTGCATTGCGCTCTCTCTGTAACTGTAACACTATATTCTGTTACCTCAGTGTAATTATGTAAGGCATGACCTGTCTGGATGGCACGTAAAAGCTTTTCACTGGATCTCAGTATGTGTGACAATAATAAACCAATATTTGTTATCCAACCCCTCCAAATCTCTTTCCTTCCTTAAGATGCTCCTTAAAATTCTTTTGAGCTTTTTGATCATCCTACCCCCTAATAAATTGGTAAATACAGTGAGAAACTTTGTTTTGCATGCCATCCACACAGATTTCATCACATCAGTACATCGAGGTAGTACAAGGGAAAGGCAATAACAGAATGCAGAATAAAGTATTATAGTTAGAGAAAGTGCAGTGCGGGTAGACAATAAGGTGCAAGGCCATAACGAAGTAGATTGTGAGGTCAAGAGTCCATCTTATTATACCAAGGGAGCGTTCAATAGTCTTATAAGAGCAGGATAGAAGCTGTCCTTGAGCCTGATGGTACATGGTTTCAGGTTTTTGTCTCTTCTGTCCGATGGGAGGGGGAGGAGAGTGAATGTCCGGGGTGGGTGGGGTCTTTGATTATGTTGGTTGCTTTACGAAGGCAGTGAGAATAGACAGTCCACGGAGGGGAGACCGGTTTCCGTGATGTGCTGAGCTGTGTCCACAACCCTCTGCAATTTCTTGCAGTCCCGGGCAGTGCAGTTGCCATGATAGGATGCTTTCTATGGTGCACCTATAATACCACCTTCTGAAGCTCTAGTGTCAATGCTTCTTTAGCAAAGGCACATCCAAACCGTGTTATAAATTGTTGGTTACTCAGCCATACATGAACACAGGTATACGGATGTATTTTTAAACTTGATAACTGCCATCCTACTGCAAGTTGAAAATCAAAGAAAAACTGCAGATGTTGGAAATTTCAAACAAAAACACAAAATGCTGGAAATACTTAGCAAGTCAGACAGCATCTGTGGGAAGAAAAACAGAGTTAATGCTTCAGGTCGAAGATCCTTCATCAGAACTGGGAAGGAGATAAGAGAAGGTTAAGATGCAAGGACAGAGGTGCATGTCTCCACTCCCAGAGGGAGCCACCATCTCAGAGGGACAACTGATACAGACAGAAATCGAGTTATCTGAAGTTATAGAATTCAACATCATTTTCCTGCTCTGCATTTCACAAGTTCTATGTTCTTTTCTTGATGTTCTCACACTCTAACTGCTCCCATTCACTCACTGACCAGATAATGTTGTCTATAGCTCATCCCCATAGTCACCCTGGTTTTTATCCCATCAGAGACACCCTTGCAACTTAACAAGCGTTACATACAAAGTCATAAATCGACATTTCCCTCTCCTTTAAATCTGTAACTAAACTTCAGCAATTCTAGACCAGCCTCAAGCAACAAGAACTTTGATGTACATAGCACACAAAACATCCCAAGCTCCTTCAGAGAAGCATCAACTGGAAAATTACCCTGAGCCACACATGGAGATTTTAAGAGAAGAAATGAGGGTGGTTTTATGGAAGGATTTCTGGAGGGAGTTCCAGAGTCTGGGACCTCAGCCACCATTGGCCTGGTGATGACATCACAGAACACACAAGGGGCCAAAAACGGAGGAACATGGAAGTGGAAGGGAGGGCACAGCACTGGGAGGAGGGTAGAGAGAGAGGGAGAGGGCCAGACCAGGGAGAGAGCTGGACATCAGGCCGAGTTTGTCGAAATGGAGGCTTTGTCGTTCAGGAGCCAGGATGGGTCAGTGTGCACGTGGATGCAAGCCGGAGCTGTGGTCAGCACAGTTCTGGTCAAACACAATATGGGATGTCCCAAAGTTCTGAGTAGAGCTGAATAAATACAAGCTCCTTCCTTTACCTGTTCCAAGAGGATTAATCAAAAGGGAACCAGTCTATTGAGTTGTTCCATCAACTTGCTAAAGGACCTCTATTCATTGGCACAGCAGTGTCCAAGACCAGTGAGAATTTATGCACAGATTTTATGCCATGACCTTGTTGGTTTTTTTTGGCCCACCCAATTTATTCTTAAATCCAGGTCTGGACATGGGGATCTTTCCATTTCAGACACCATGTCAACAAACCTAGCTCAGATGCAGTACAGTTCGACACATATACGGTGGTGAGCATCCTGACTGGTTGCATCACTGCCTGGTATGGAGGCTCCAATGCACAGGATTGCAAGAGGCTACAGAGGGTTGTAGACTCAGCCAACTCCATCACGGGCACAACCCTCCCCACCATTGAGGACATCTTCAAGAGGCGGTGCCTCAAAAAGGCAGCATCCATCACTAAGGAGCCTCACCATTCAGGACATGCCCTCTTCTCATTACTACCATCAAGGAGGTGGTTCAGGACCCACACTCAACGATTCAGGAACAGCTTCTTCCCCTCTGCCATCAGATCTCTGAACAGTCCATGAACCCCACCTCATTATTCCCTTTTTTTGCACTATTTAGTTCTATAATTTATAATTTTAGGTCTTGCACTGTACTGCTGCCGCAAACCAACAAATTTCACGTCATACGTCAGCGATAATAAATCTGATTCTGACGTACTCAAACAAGATTCTCAACAGCAAATCCAAAGCATAATTGGATCTGTGCTGCCAAAGATCCAGGTTAAAATTCCAGTGCTTTCATAGCTGCCCTGTCACCTTTATCAAAACCTCTTCTCCCCATATTCACCTTGCCTTGTCACTTGCCCATCAGTGCCAACCCCCTGGTCTACTGGTTGGCCACACCTCAGTTCTAACCCCTCTAGTCCTTCCCCAGAGCTTTACTCTCTTCCAGCACACAACCTCATTAAGCTAGAAAAGTGCAAAGATTGATGGGAATGTTGCCAGGATTCGAGGGCCTGAGTTATAGGGAGAGGTTGAGCAGGCTAGGACTTTATTCCTTGGGGCATAGGAGACTGAGGGGTGACCTTATTGACGTGTATAAAACCCACGAGGGGCATAGATAGGGTGAATGCACACTTTTTCCCAGGGAAAGGGAATCAAAAACTAGAGGGCATAGACTTAGGGGAGAGATGTAATAGGAACCTGAGGGGCAACTTCTTCACACAGAGGGCGGTGGGTATATGGAACGAGCTGCCAGAGAAAGTAGTTGAGGCAGGTACAATAATGACATTCAAGAGATATTTGGATAAGTTCATGGGTAGGAAAGGTTTAGAGGGATATGGGTCAAACGCGAGCAAATGGTATGAGTTTCGATAGGCATCCTGGTGTCATGGATGAGTTGGGCCGAAGGACCTGTTTCCATGCTGTATCACTCTATAACCTTTCCGCTCTAATTTGAGTCTCTTGCAAAACCAATGCTCCTTCCCTGCCCTCAGTTGCCTCAGCTCCAAGCTCTGTAACCCCCTCCCTGAATCCTTGCTGCCTCCCTCTTTAAACGACTCCTCTTCGATCAAAGCTTCCACCCTACCATCTCCTCGTGGTTCGGTGACCCCGTGGAGCAGCTGGGGACTTGCCGATCATGCAACGCAAATGCAGGTGTTGAATTTGGGGACAGATTCATTTCACAAAGGCAGTCTGGGTTCCATCCGGTGCTGCCTGTGTGCAGTTTGCACCTTCTCATTGCGACCTTGAGAGTTTCCCCCGGGTACTCCAGTTTCCTCCCACATCCCAAAGACATGCGGGTTGGTAGATTAACCAGCTGCTGTAAGTTAGCCCTGGTGTGTAGGTGAGGGGTAGAGTCTGAGGAGAATAAAATGGTGGACGGAATCTAGTGGGCCAAAGGACTTGTTTCTTTATGACTCACAACAACATTTAAAAGACAGTTGGACAGGTGCATGGATAGGAAAGGATATGGACCAAACAGGACTAGCTTAGACAGGCATCTTGGTCAGCACAGATGACTTGGGCCGAAGGGCCTGCTTCCATGCTGTATGACTTTATGATACGTAACCAGTCCATCCTATCAGAGTTTAAACTTTAGCTTCCAAAGCGCAAGGATTAAGTTTGTCTCTTTGCATCAAATCAGAGCTCAAGCAGAAACATTAAGCCCCCTTGATCCAATATATTGATGGGGGGGGGGGGAGGGGGAGGAGTTCGGAGCAAGATGATTCCACATTAACCCATCCTCAATTGAATCCAAGCACGTGCTGTTCATGCAAAGACTGTGTAATATACCTTGACTATGCACTACAATTGTGGAGGGAAAGTCATAATGCAAGATCATTAAACAAGAAACTGTACCCGTTAGCCATACAACCAATGCCTCCAACATCTACTGGAAATGATCTAGAAGCTGACAACTGGCCACCTTTTGCAGAAATTTGCCTGCTGGAACTTTTCTAATCCCCAATATCTTATCCCTTTACTAATCTCAAGCTTATCCTGAATCTCTGGCACTGTGTAGTAACTCCTCTTCCATTGTGAGCACTGAAGCAAAGCATTAATTTAGTTGTTCTGCTTTGGTATTATCCTCTAAAACTGCCACACTGCTGTGATATTTAGCTTAAATCCTCTGCCAACATATCCTTGTGTGGGGTAGTATAAAAGGGGACATTCTGAGATTAATTGCAGGTCAACACTGTCACTGTTTCCAACATCTGTCAGAACATTAGTTGCTTAACTCCTGCAGTTGAAAACATTTAACAAAACAATTAGTTTCCAACAGTATACTTTTTTCTATTTACAAAAATTAAGAATTATAAATTAAGATCTTAGATTATGACAGAATCTGGATATAATATTTTGAGACACAGAGGCAGACAGGAGTTTACATGAAACAGACTACAGCTGTTGAATGGATCACATCGTCACCTCTGAACCGCAGAGTTGAGCTGAAGTTCATGCTTCAGTGCAATTCCAAGTTAATGCTGCGTAATGGGAAATACCAATCTTCACATGTGATATTATAACCAAGGCTTGTTCTGCTCTGCAGGTGGATGTGGAAGCCCCTCCACCCTCAAACTTGTGGTACTCTCCCCATTTATCATGAGAGCATAACAAAATAGGAGACCATTCAGCCCCTCAAGCCTACCCTGCCATTCAATATGATCATGGCTGATCCATGCTGGCCTCTTTTGTTGCATCTTTTGTATATTTATCCATCTCCAGCTTAATTTTATCTAACGATCTGGCCTCTACCACCCACGGGGGCAGAGAGTTCAGAGATTCACTACCCTCGAAAGAAGAAAGTTCTACTCACCTCAGTTTTAAGTGACTGGCCCTTTTTTCAGTAGCTATGCCCCCTTGTAGGCGACTCTCCCACTAGTGAAAACATCTCAACATCTACTCTGTCATGTCCCCTTAGGATCTTGTATGTTTGAATAAGTTCACCCCACTTTCTTCCATACTCCAAGGAACATAAACCAATCTGTCCAGCCTTTCTTGATAGAACAACCCTCATATCCCAAGAATTAGCTGGTAAATCTCCTTCGGACTGCCTCCAATGCTTCTATATCCTTGTTTTAGATAAAGCGATCCTTAGCTTCAGAGGGAAATTATCAGGACAGATGAACAAAGGCTTGGTGAAAGAGGTACTTTTTAAGAAGACCACTTCTTTTAAAAAAAAGGCAAGAGAGATGAAGGGATTCGACGAAAGAATTCCAGAGCTAACTGTGCACAGCATTCCAGGTGTGGTTTCAAAAATACTCTGCACAACTGTAACAAAACCTCCAACCCCTTCACGATAAAGGCCATTTGCCTGGTCGTCACTCATCCAAAAAAAAAATCACTGAAATAGATCCCATTGCCTGTGGGATCTTGCTGTGCACCATTTGGCCACATTCCCTACACTGGAACAGCAAAGGGATTCCTAAAGTACTCCATTTTCTACAAAGCGATTTTGAGGTTGAAAAACGTGCTATTCTATTGCAAATCTTTCAGACTAAATTTTACTTACAAGTAGAGCCTGTCGATGTTTCCTGTCATTCCGTTGGGGTGGATTCCCTCCGCCCCCGTCACCCCAACTCTTGGTAAAAATAGAGCATTTTGATTAGTAGAAAATACTTAACATTTATATCAACTTGGCTGTAACCAAACCAGCAACAGCATTTATACCAGTTTAACTCCAACATTATTTTCTTTGATGTTCTCATGAACACAGTTTACTCCTCACCCCATTTCCTGCCTTCACTCTTCTGACCTTTCCCACCACTGATCAGTGCACTCACACACAGGTTTAGACCAAGCACATGGCAGCAGTTTAAAGGCTAAAGCAAATTGAATTAAAATGCAAATCCTGTATGATTGTCATTTCCAGCCAGCACAGAATTTCATTGGAGGCAGACAAACAATTTTCCAAGGAGGCCGTTCGGTGGCAAGTGTGGAGGGTTTCATATTTTGTAATGAAAATTTGTCAAAGCCAAAACAAAATCATGCCCATTTAAAAATTGTTAGTGTTTGAAGTAGTGCAGAGAATGTGCTCAAGGCAGTAACAGACAATGCATTGTTGTTCAATACACTTTTAATATTTTAAGATACCACAATGCACAGGTTGTTACAGAGAACATTACAGCACAGTACAGGCCCTTCGGCCCACGATGTTGTGCCAACATTTTATCCTGCTCAAATATCTATCTGACCCTTCCCTCCTACTTAGCCCTCCATTTCTCTATCATTCATGTGTCTAAAAGTCTCTTAAATGTCCCTAATGTATCTGCCCCCACCACCTCTGCCAGCAGTGCGTTCCACACACCTACCACTCTGTGTAAAACAAAACTTACCCCTGACATCCCCTTTATACCTTCCTCCAATCACCTTAAAATTATGTCCCCTCATGTTAGCCATTTTCGCCCTGGGAAAAAAGTCTGACTGTCCATTTGATCTATGCCTCTTATCATTTTATACGCCTCTATCAAGACACCTCTCATCCTTCTTCTCTCCAAAGAGAAAAGCCCTAGCTCACTCAACCTACCCTCATTAGACATGCTCTCCAATCCAGGCAGCATCCTGGTAAATCTCCTCTGCACCCTCTCTAAAGCTTCCACATCCTTCCTATAATGAGGCGACCAGAACTGAACACAATACTCCAAGTGTGGCCTAACCAGAGTTCTATAAAGGTTCAACATTACCTCACAGCTCTTGAACTCAATACCCTGACTAATGAAGGCCAAGTAAACATATGCCTTCCTAACAACCCTATCAACCTGTGCAGCAACCTTGAGGGATCTATGGATGTGGACCCCAAGATCCCTCTGTTCCTCCACACTGCTATGAGTCCTGCCATTAACCTTGTATTCTGTCTTCAAATTCGATCTTCCAAAGTGTATCACTTCAGTTTTCCAGGTTGAACTCCACTGTTGTTGTTCTATAAGGGTTCTTCAACTTCACCCCAAGAGCAAAAAGAAGACCTTGATTTAACATCACGTCCGTGCTGAAAGGCAGTACTGCTGGCAATGCAGCCTTCCCATAGCACTGTACCAAGTGCACTGGCCTGGAAGACAAGTCTCTACAGTGGGATTTGAACCCATGACCTGTTGGCTCAGCAGGCAAGAGTGCTACTGAACGAGACTCAACTGACCTGCATGAATGTTGTAAATAACATAGGTCTAAGGAATTTTAAAGAGTTTAATTACAGCAAGTTAAGTTTGACAAACGTGACTGTAATGCAAGTTTCATTTGCTCTGACAATCAATTCATTTCTCTCACCAAGAGCACCCTGGCGTTGGAAGCAGCACAAAACAAATCCCTTTCTTTCCCCACAGTAAAACAGAAAAGGCCACAGGCCAAATCGGAAAAGATGCTCTCAAGTAGTTAACAAAGTACCAGTGCTGGTGCTCATGACAGATCAGGAAGATGCCTTGCTTGGTCACCACGTGCATCTGCAACAGACACAATACAATGTGCTACGAAAAAGACCAACCCAAACTGCAACCACCTTGTGGACAAGACAGACACATTTGCAGAAAAATTTTGAATTCTTTTTTATTTCCAGCAGTAACCTGGAAAAGTTTGTCGGGATTTTCTTTCTGCGGAGGACAGCAACTTAAACAACATACTTCTTCTTTTGTGGCTCTGATGACCTCTGGTTCACTTCCACCCTGGGCTGGGATAGCCATGACTACAACAGAATCACACAGTAGGGAAACAGGCCCTTCAGCCCACCAAGTCCATGCCGACCAGCAAGCACCCATTTTTAAAAAATTCTCCCTGCATTCCCATCAACTCCCCCCACCTTTCCACCACCCCCCGAAAAGCCGGCACCTGAGAGAAACTACTAAAGTAGGACTATGCTGGCCTAAACTTTGTGTGTTCTCAACGACAGTTCTGTTAAAGTTGGAACATGTGGCCCTTTAAAGCTACATAAACCTGTGAGAGGTTAGACCAGTGCCGACTGTGTTCAAATTAAGGTCAAAGGGGCACCCTCTATTGGAGTTTTTAAACCGAGGCTCTCTCAAAGCCAGAATTCTCCTGGTGTCCTGGCCAATAATTACCCCTCAGTCCAGCTTCACAAGAGCAGGCAGCTATTTGTGGGAGCTTGCTGTGCACAAGTTGGCTGCTCTTGTGCATTGCAACGGTGACCACATTTCTAATTTGCTCCAGGTTTCAGCAACTGCAGTCTCTTGTGTGTCCACCACACTTCTAAAGTACGTTACTGGTTCTAAGGTACCAGGGCAGCCCCAAGATGCTGCACAGGTTCACACCTGCTCTTGTTCTGCATCTACTGAGGGGTTGCAGGCATTGTGGCTACAGGATGTATTCAAGTATTTGTCTGTGTATTCCAATAACCACCTCTATTTCCTCAACACAATTCACAACCCCAACCAAGAGAAATCTGCAGCAGGCAGTGTACGACATCTGAAATGTGACAGACAAGTACTACCCTAATAAATTATAGATAAAATAATTGATAGCTGCTCAATATCCCATTAACAGAGTGTGCAGTTCACATAACATTAGATATATGTCCAGTACTACAATGACAGAGGTTCCATTATATACTTTATATGTGCTTCTATATCATATTGACAGATCCTGCAGTGTGGATGTGAAATGCACAGGCACATATCACACCAACAGGTCTTGTATTCTGGGACTGTGCTCCAGGTGACAGTGTGCACTTGAATATATATCCCACATACCATTGCTCAGTGGTTCGTTGTGAGCTGTAGATATCAGCATGGGCTGGAAGTGTGTGTAAATGGACAAGTCTAGCTACCAAGTTTATATTCTGGAAAGAAACAATGTCACCGTAACTTTTGGGCTCAACTCTGAAGGGACGAGAACAAAATAGTTTCCCATTTTTAAAATCATATGGTAATTATAAGGGGAACATTTTGCAGATATGCACCCATGCACCCGTGCACACACTGGGTACACCACACATGCACCCGTGCACACACTGGGTACAACACTGGACACCACACATGCACCCGTGCACACACTGGGTACACCACACATGCACCCGTGCACACACTGGGTACACCACACATGCACCCGTGCACACACTGGGTACACCACACATGCACCCGTGCACACACTGGGTACACCACACATGCACCCGTGCACACACTGGGTACACCACACATGCACCCGTGCACACACTGGGTACAACACTGGACACCACACATGCACCCCTGCACACACTGGGTACAACACTGGACACCACACATGCACCCCTGCACACACTGGGTACAACACTGGACACCACACATGCACCCCTGCACACACTGGGTACAACACACATGCACCCCGACACACACTGGGCACAACACTGGACACACCACACATACACTCCGACACACACTGGGTACAACACACATACACCCTGACACACACCAGGCACAACACTGGACACACCACACACACACCCCGACACACACTGGGTACAATACTGGGCACACTACACATGCACTACTATATCCACTGAGTCCAATAGTGTATACACAGCCCAATATCCACGCTAACACTGGATCCAATACTGTGTACCCTACATATACAACGCTACAGTCAGTCCACCAATATTACACCAGGTAGATCATATATAGATATGTATCCCATCTTATAACATACCAGATATTGCACAGAGTACGGTATATTACACATAACGGTCTATGTTATAAAAATCATAGAAATTTATGACACAGATGAAGGTCATTCCGTCCACAGTTGTTATGATTGAGATACACAAACATACTCCAAAGCCCCACAGATAAATATATTCTGCACCGGTTGTATTTATATTCCGACACGTCCTGCGCTCTCTACATTGTTTCTATATGGTTTATATTTCACGTAGGACCATTATACCGCAACACTGGTCTGTAATACGTCCTGGCCAGTTCCCTTCTCTCCCCATCACTTCCACAGACAGGGGCTGCACCGTGTGCATTTCCTTGCGGTTAACGCAGAGCCTCGAAGCTCTTCCCTCTGCAATCAAGTTCCAAATCAATGCTCTCACAATCCCCAAACAGCACCGGGCAAGCCCAGTCCAACCGACTGAGACAAGGCGAACATCCATGGAAATACACTGAGCACTCGAACCGTTCTAGGCTTCATTTACATGTAATTTTAAACTAACTTCCCGGGAACTTTAAAAGGACCCTTTCCCCCCATATGACGTATACCCTTTAATATACATTCACACACAGTGTCATCATAAGGGATCTATAACTCGCTGCTACAATCTATTCACAGCATTTAAATTTGTTTGAATCACTTTGGAATATAAGCAACCACCCTAGATTAATTCAATTAAACAACCAACTGAGTAGAGGAAATCTAAATATATATATTAATCAATTTATTTCGCTGTGAACGCAATCCAAGACAAAAAAAAAATTTTTTTCCTTAGGTCGGCGTACAGGATTCAAAATGCAGAACGATTTACTTTCAGGAAAATTTTGCAACTAAAAATATCCAATGCAACAAAAAAAATCAAACTGAACCCCTTTAAAGTTCTAATTAAAAACCCGCACGCTGTAAACGCTCCCTTTATTATACAGTATCCCTGCAGGATGCGTCCGTGGTGGGGAGAGAGAGTCGGTCTGTCACAGCTCAAAATTTAAAAAAAATGAGGCTCAAATTCAATCACTATTTCTTTTTGTTTCATTTTCCAATCAATTCTTGGGAATAATGCAGGGGTTTATACAAAATAATTAATTAATTGATAACCCCTGGTCCTAGAAGTCAATTGACACAAATCACCAGCGCATCCTGTCGTTCAAGGGTATACCAGTAAATCAATCTTACACTGAAACAACACAATGAAACCTCTATGCAAAACGTTACATTAATTGATTGTTTTTTCAGCTCCGCCACAGATCAAACAGGGGCAGTGGTTTGCATTGAAACACACAGATCATCATCATCTGCATAACATCAAATAAATTGTTCAAAAATGGTTTCAAACCTGTCTGCCCTTTTCCTAGCGTCTTCTCAAGCCGGTACGGTCCCACATATTGTGCACAACCTGCTTCTTTTGTGGATGTTGACATTGTCTCGATTTAAGCTCCCTTTTTTTGGCTCTTAGGATCTAATTTACGATTTGAAATTATATATATAAAAAAGACACCCCTTTTTTCTCCTGTCTCCCAACCCTCCCAAGACCCTTGGGTTAGTTAGACAAGAGACACAGGGTATCCTATGACCCTGGCGGCAGCATCCTCTCGCTCTCTCGGTACTGCGAATCCAGCCTCCGCTCTCAGCTAATCACACAACCTGCTCTTTTTTTTCCCCTTCTTTTTAAGCCTCCATCCGGGAAACCTCGGTGACACCAATCCCTTTTTAACCCTTTGACTTCCTGGGGATATTGAACACACACACACACACACACACACATTTGTCCAGACTAAGACCATCATGACACAGGAACAAAGACATATTCGTTGCTGCAACATGCTTTATATTCACTGCTATGAGTTGTCAAATGTGATTTTAATATCTGGCAGAATCCAATACTTCAGGTTCCTGATTTATTCCTAAAATTTGCATTGTTTCAAGACTTAACTGGTCAATGGTGAGGAATCAGAGGATTACAGAGGTGCAGCTCATGGGTGGACAGATGCTCTGCCTCATGTCTCCGGTATCTGGGTTCAATCCTGACCTCTGGTTGTGTCGGTGGGGAGTCACATCATAGAAACAGGCCCTTCAGCCCACTGAGTCTGTGCTGGGTATTAGCCACCCATTTACACAAATCCTACAGTAATTCCATATATTCTCCCCACATTCTCATCAACATTACAGCTTTATAAAAAAACTCTGGTTAGGCCATATTTAGAATATTGCATTCAATTCTGGTAACCTCATTATAGGAAGGATGTGGAGGCTTTGGAGAGGGTGCAGAGGAGGTTCACCAGGCCACTGCCTGGTTTGGAGGACGTGTGCTCTGAGGAGAGGTTGGACAAGCTGGGGCTGTTTTCTCTGGAGTGGTGGAGGCTGAGGGGAGATTTGATAGAAGTTTAGCAACACGGTAGTGCAGCGGTTAGCGTGACGCTATTACAGCACCAGCGACCCGGGTTCAATTCCGGCCACTGTTTGTAAGGAGTTTGTATGTTCTCCCTGTGACTGCGTGGGTTTCCTCTGGGTGCTCCGGTTTCCTCCCACTTTCCAAAGATATACAGGTTAGGAAGTTGTGGGCATGCTATGTTGGCGCCAGAAGCCTGGCGACACTTGCGGGCTGCCCCCAGAACATTCTACGCAAAATATGCATTTCACTGTATGTTTCAATATACATGTGACTAATAAAGAGATCTTGTCTTATAAAATTATGAGAGGCATAGATAGACAGACAGTATCTTTTCCCCAGGATTGAAATGTCTGGTATTAGAGAGGATGTATTTAAGGAGAGAGGGGGAAGGTACAAAGGAGATGTGTGAGGCAAGCTTTTTTTTCCACACAGGGAGTGAGGTCCTAGATAGAACTGCCAGGGGTGGTGGGGAGAGGCAGATAGCACAGGAGTGTTTAAGGGAGTCTTACGAAGGATCTGGTCAATGTGCAGGGAAAAGGGATTAGATTGATTAAGAGTCATTGGTTTAATTAGTTCAGTACAGACATTGTGGGTTGAAGGGCCTGTCCTATGCTGTAGTGTTCTATGTACCTTCTAACTCCCCCAGATTCTGCTCCACACCAGTGGCCAATTAACCTAACAACCTACACATCTTTGGGATGTGGAAGGAAACTACGTGATCAAAGGGAGAACATGCAGACACCACACAGACAGCACCCGGGGTCAGGATTGAACCCGGGTCTCTGGAGCTGTGAGACAGCGGCTCTACCCGCTGCGCCACTGTCGGTGAGACCACACTTGGGGTATTGTGCGCAGTTCTGGTCACCCAGCTATAGGAAGGATGTCATTAAGCTGGAAAGGGTGCAGACAGGATTCACGAGGATGTGACCGGGACTGGAGGGCTCAAGTTAGGAGAGGCGGGATAGGCTGGGAGATTTTTTCCCTGGAGCGTAGGAGGCTGAGGGGAGACCTTATAGAGGTTTATAAAATCATGAGGGGTACAGATGAGGTGAATGGTCACAGTCTTTTTCCAAGGTAGGGGAGTCTAAAACTAAAGGGCACAGGTTTAAGGTGAGAGGGGAAACATTTAAAGGGGAACCGAGGGGCAACTTCTTCACACAGAGGGTGGTGGGTATGTGCAACGAGCTGCCAGAGGAAGTGGTTGAAGTGGGGACAATTAACAGCATTTAAATGGCACTTGGACAGGCACATGGATAGGAAAGGTTTAGAGGGACATGGGCCAGACGGGGGCAAATGGGACCGGCTTAGAAGGGCATATTGGTCGGCATGGACCAGTTGGGCCGAAGGGCCTGTTTCTGTGCTGTATAACTCTATGATTGTGCCACACACTTTTGCAAATTCTCCCCGTTTCCTCCCACATCCCAAAGGTGTGCAAGTTGGCAGGTTAATTGGCTGCTGTAAATTGGCCCTAACGTGTACGTGAGTGGTGGGATCGGGTGGGGGGGGGGTTGATGGGACTAGGAGCAGAATAAAAGGGGATTGGTGAAATGGGTGATTGATGGCCAGCACAGACTCAGTCGGCTGAAGGGTCTCTCTATGACTCCATAGAATGGTGGGGCTGAGGGAGGCATTCACCCACATCATCGTTACAAAGTACCTGGATGGACCAGGAGTGATCAAGAGCTGGGGGGTGGGATTACCCCAGGCAGCGGGGCTAGCACAAGAGGTTCAACAGCTGCACTGGAAATAGAGCCACCATCCAGCTCCTTCAATAATGTGCTGTTGCCAGCAAGGTCTGAGAGGACCTAAGGTTTATCCAGAGCAACTGCATAACACAGGACTCTGTGCTGTACAGAGCTGTTCCCAGGGACACACAAGCACTAACACACCCACACCCACACACAACAATCAACAGCGGCTTGAAAACATCAGCACAGTGAAGTACACAGTATCTTCTGGTCTGTCCAAAACTCACTGGTCTTCTAGACATCATTGAGAGCTTCTAGCTGGACATTGTACGATCCAGGACTGAGGAAGGAGTTGTAGCTCGGTGCAGCCATTGTGAGGGCTCGATGAAAAGGATCTCCCACCATCAGTGGCTGGAATCTGTCTGAAAATCCAATGAATTGTTTGCATCCAAATGATAACCAACATCGTGCTAACATCAAGAAACTCAAATAATCTGACTTGTGATAAAAATGCTAAGTTGAATGCTCTATTATATGAATTGAAAATTTTATGAATAAAGAAAATTCATGAAATAAATAAAGATATGGACTCAATAAGTCAAACAGCATCCATCTGATATAAATTTCGAGGAGGTCATGTTTAATTGTTTGTGGAGATCTTTTTTCAGTCACAGAATGTGAACGTCACCGGCATTTCCAGCATTTACTGCCCATCCTTAATTGCCCCTCTGAACTGAGGAGACAGTGAAGAGCCGACCACATTGGCCCATACGCGACTCCAGACTCGACAGTCTGAGTAAGGATGCCAAATTCCCTCCCTCAAAGGTCACCAGTGAACCAGAAGGCTTTTACAAAAATCCAGTAGTGTCAAGGTGACTGTAACTTTTTTTTAATTTCCAGGTTTGATTAATTACTTTAATTTAAATTTCCCGTCTGCCATGTTGGGATTCGAACTCATGTCTCTGGATCAATGGTCTAGAGCTTTGGCTGCTGGTCCGGTAGTTTAACTACTGCATTGTTATATGCTTTACTAATAATACCAAGTGTAGTGTCATCTGTGGCTCAGCTGTTAGCACTCTTGCTGTTGAGTCAGAACTGCATTAGTTAATGGAACAAAAAAGAAAATGCTGGAGAAATTCAGCAGGTCGGCAGAATCCGTGGAGCGGAGATGGACAGTTGATGTTTTGGATCGAGACCTTTCATCTGGACTGGGAGCTCATGACCCACCTGAGGAGCTTGTGCAAGATAATCAAGGCTGGGAGTCCATTCGATGAATCTTCAACTGAACCCCTCCATTTGCCTTCCCATGTGGCGCCATTCAGAGAAGAACTGTGCTCTCAGTACCCTGGACAGTGTATGTTCCCGATAAAACTCATTTGGAAAACAAAAAGAATAAGGTTATAAAATCTAAAACATGTAGTTCCAAAGGGATGGGGTGGAAGGACTGTGGAGATTGGATCCAAGTGTTCATAACTCCCTGGAGAAAGTAGGAGAGCTTGAGGAAGCAATTAAAAAGAACCCTGGATCTCTAAGCAGTACACAAAGCAAAATCGAGTCTCACAATACTTAAGAGGCATCTGGACAAGCAGTTGAATCACTAAGGCACACAAGGTTATGGACCTAATGCAGGTAAATGGGATGAACATAGTGGGTGCAATGATTGCGGTGGACTGTTTCTGTACTGTACGAGTCCGTGACACGCTGAACCTCTACAGAATACTGAAAACCAAAATAAAATAAAATAAAAATAAAAATAAAATAAAATAAAATAAAAAACA
This sequence comes from Pristis pectinata, assembly GCF_009764475.1. NCBI lineage: Eukaryota > Metazoa > Chordata > Chondrichthyes > Rhinopristiformes > Pristidae > Pristis > Pristis pectinata. Next base: position 4,566,743 of record NC_067437.1, read on the forward strand.
GAAAAAGCTAGAAACACTCAGCAGGTCAGGCAGCATCTGTGGAGAGAGAAAAACAGAGGTAATGACCAGAACTAGGAACATTTTGAAGATAGGAATGTTTAGAATTGCAGAGGAGGGAGAGGGGTGCAAAAAGCAAAGGAAATATCTGTGAAGGGGGAGACCAAGAGAAGATGGTGGACACTGATTGGTGTCAACTAGGAGAGGGGGGCCAAGGTTTGGGCAGCTAACTTGAGGGAGCAGAAAGGAGAGAGAAAAATGCTGGAACTGAGGTACAGAAAATAGCAGTTTCTGGAATTATGAAATTTTAAAAAAGTGCTTGAAAACCCACCACGTCAGTCAGCATCTGTGGAGAGAGAAAAACTGAGTTCTATCAGAACCAGCAGTGGATTGAAAAGCAAAAAACTGCAGATGCTGGAAAGCTGAAATAAAAACAGAAAATGCTAGAAACACTCAGCCAGTCAAGCAGCATCTGTGGGGGTAGAACGGAGTTAATATCCCAGGCCGATGAACCCAAACCATGAGGGGTCACTGCACCAAAGTGCCAGCCCTACCTTCCCTCCCACCTCCCACAATAGATGTGCAACCCCAGCATTCCCTGCTCTTTCTGACACAAACTGGAAAGGTTGGTTATCTGAAGTTGTTGAACTTGATGTTACCGTAAAGATGAGATGCTGTTCCCTGAATGGCACTGTCCCATCGAAGCCCAGTGTACGAAAGCAAAGGCAGTGGTAAACATGGAGAATTAAAGAGACAGGCAATTGGTAACTCAGGGTCATCCTTGCGGACTGAACTTAGGTATTCTCTGAAGCGTTTACCTCATCTGTGTTTGGTTTCTTTAAAGTAGAGGGGACCACATCATGAGCGCCAAATAGAACACAGAACAGTTCCGCACAGGAACAGGCTCTTCAGCCCACGATGTTGAGCCAAGCTGATTAAACTAGTAATTAAACGCCTAACTAAACTAATCCCTTCTGCCTACACAACGTCCATACCCCGCCATTCTCTGCACATTCATGTCCCTATCTAAATGCAGCGCAATAGATTGGAAAAAGACAAGTGAATCACTGCCTCATCTGCAAGGAGAGTGTGGGCCCCTGGACGGTGAGACAGATACAAGAAGGTCACACGAGTAGGTGTTCGTGGAGATAGAAGAGTCAGCCAGGGAGTTGCAGAGAGAACCGTCCCTGCAGAATGCTGAAAGAAGATGCAAGGGGAAGATGTGACCGGTGGTGGTATCTCATCGAAGGAGACAGAAATGTCAACTCTAGAACAAATACAAGAGTGCTCACTATTGGGAGAATGGAATGGAGTCTTAAACAAGCAGGACGGTCAAGGCTGACGTGGGGATCTGTGGGTTTGTAATGGACATCAGTCGCTACCTTATCCCCCGAGATGGAGAAGGGGAAGGGAAGAGTCAGACGGGGAGGGTGAGAGCAGGGTGGGGGTTTGGCAATGACATGAGTTCTGTACAAGAGCAGGAAGCAGCATCTATACAGTCAGTCATCAACATACCGCAGCGAGAGGTGCAGGAATGAAGACTGTCCCGTGTATCCCAGCTTAACTCAGACCCACAGCCACGCTCTGGTTTGTGGAAAATGAGCGGAATTAAGGAAGTTGTTCAACGTAAGGAGTTCAACCAGATGAAGGAGGGAGACTGGTTGGGTCTCTCCAAAGGTGAAGCAAAGTCCTCTCAGACCGTTCTGATGCGGGGTAGAGGTGTAGAGCGATTGTACACCCATAGTGGAGATAAGAGAGAATCAAAGGACTGCAGATGCTGGCATCTTCCCAACCACACTTCTTCCCTTTCCTAGCCTCTCCCTCTTTTTTCTTCCCCATTTTTTTCCTCTCTCTCCTTACCCTTGACCCATCCCCCGGTGGATCTGCTCTCCCCTCCTCCCCCGCACCTGCCTATCATTATCTCCTACCTGCATCTACCTATCACCACCCTGTGCCCACCCCGCCTCCCCTCTTTTGTCCCCTTATCACTGCTCTGCTTTTCCCTCCTGTATATCGGGCTTCCCCTTTTCCTATCTTCAGTCCTGAAGAAGGGTCCTGACCCGAGATGTTGACCGCCTGCTTTTCTCCACGGATGCTGCCTGGCCTGCCGAGTTACTCCAGCATCATCGTGGTTTTCAGCACAGTGGAGACAAGCCAGTTGGGACCCGGAAACTGGAGATACCAATGTAGTGTAGGGCACGAGAGGTCCAGGGATGTAAGTGGGAAGAGATAAACAAGGGGAGAAATAACATTGGGCCTGTGTCTGTGTTAGGTTTGTAGAACCGTCTGTCCTCCAAGCTACTAACTTATCTCTCGTTGTGCTACATTGATGACTGTATTGGAGCCACTTTCTGCTCTTCCAGAACATGAAGATGTCATCAGTCTTGCTTCCGACTTCCACCCAGCTCTCACTTTTACATCAGAATCAGGTTTATTATCACTGACGTATGTTGTAAAATTTGTTGTTTTGCAGCAGCAGTACAGTGCAAGACGTAAAGACATTAAAATTACTATAAGTTACAAAAATAGGTAAATAGTGCAAAAGAGAATAACGAGGTGGTGTTCATGGAGTCATGGACCGTTCAGAAACCTGATGGCCGGAGGAGAAGCAGCTGTTCCTGAAACATTGAGTGTGGGTCTTCAGGCTCCTGTACCTCCTCCCTGATGGTAGTAATGTGAAGAGGGCATGTCCCGGGCGGTGAGGGTCTTTAGTGATGGATGCCGCCTTCTTGAGGCACCACCTCTTGAAGATGTCCTCGATGGTGGGGAGGGTTGTGCCCGTGGCTGAGTCTACAACCCTCTGCAGCCTCTTGCGATCATGTGTATTGGAGCCTCCATACCAGATGGTGATGCAACCAGTCAGAATACTCTCCACTGTACACTGTAGAAATTTGCAAGAGTCTTTGGTGATATATCAAATCTCCTCAAACTCCTAATGAAGTGGAGCCCAGGCCAACACCCATTGCAAGGGAAGGATTAGTGACCAACATCCAATACAACCCATGGACCTCCATAGCTATCTCAACTACACCTCTTCCCGTCCTGCTTCCTGCAAGGACTATTCCATTCTCCCAGTTTCTCTGGCTCAGTTGTATTTGTACTGATGACAATACCTTACATATCAGTGCCTCGGAGATGTCTTTCCCTCCACCACCATTGAAAGGGCTCTCAACTACACTTCCTCTACCTCCTGCACCCAAATATACCTTCCCCTCCAGATGAAGGGTCTCGAGCCAAAACGTTGACTGCCCATTTCCCTCCACAGATGCTGCCTGACCCACTGAGTTCCTCCAGCAGATCATTTTTTTTGCCACATCTTCCCCTCCCCTCTTCAGTAACCCGAAGGGTCCGTTCCCTCCGTGACTCTCTGGTTCACTTTCACCTGTCAACACCCACTTCCCTTCTCACGGCACCTTCCTGTGCAACCGCAAGAGACACAACACCTGCCTTTTCACCTCTTCCTTTTCCAGCTGAAGCAACAATTCACTTGCAATTTAGTGTACTGCATTTGGTGTCCACAACGTGGTCTCATCTATACTGCGGAACCTAAAAACAGCCTGCGTGATTGCTTACAATTCCATCTGCAAGAATGACTCTGACTTTCCAGTTACCTGTCAGTTTAAGTTTTAATTTCACCCCCTCTCTGTCTCTGGTCTCTTGGACGTTTTCACCAAAACCCAATGTGAACTTAAAGAACAACACCTCACCTTCTATCTGTGCATGCCACTGTTCTCAGTACTCAACGTGAATCTGATAATTTCAGATAACCCGCCTTTCCAGTTTGTGTTGGAACTGGCCAGCACTACAATAAGCAGGGAAGTCTGGGTGGATGCGGTGGCATTTGAGAGTCAGGGGCGTGGTGGGGTGGGGGAAGGTGTAGGGTTGGAATTCCTGGTCAATGATTTCACATGGTGGTGGTTTGTTGGCCTGGGATCTTAACTGTTTCTCTCTCCACATATGCTGCCCGTTCTGCTGAACGTTTCCAGCATTTTTTAAGTTTTGTTTCAGATTTCCAGCAATTGCAGTTTTTTTTTGCTTTTTAATCAGTTCAAATGTCAAGGTTATTGTCATCTGCACAAGTACATGTGTGCACAGGTGCAATGAAAAACTTACTTGCAGCAGAATCACAGGCACATAGCATCAGATAAGCAGCATTCACAAGAAGAAACACAAATTAAACATAAATTATACACAATTTTTACAAGAAAGAACACAAATAGAACAAAACAAATCAGTCAATTTTAGTGCAAAGTGATCAAAGTGGTCATAGTGCTGCCAAGAACTGATATAACTCTGTGTTTCTCTCTCCACAGATGCTCCCTGACTTGCTGAATATTTCTAGCATCCTGTGTCTGTACTGAATTCTGACTTGATGGATGGAGATTTTTGTGTCCAATTCCAGGCAGTTTTCTTTAGGAAGGCTACAGAGTGGGTGCAAAACATTTAGATGAACTTAAGGTAAAGAAATGAATGGATGAGTTTAGGGCAACAGTGAGTGAGATTAGTTAAACAATACTTGCACTGATTAGACATCCTCGTTACGATTTCCCTCGAACTGAATCACCTTCACTGGGAAATGATGTGGTAGTGGCTCACGCTTCCTACGTGCATTATTTTGAGGGACTGAATTATTCAGTTATTATTTTATCTTCCGTTCAAGTTTGAGGACGTTTGCTTCAATCCACCAGGTTCAAGAACAGCTACTTCCCTTCAACCATTCGGTTCTGAACCAACCAGCACAACCCTAATTAATACAGTTTAGTAACACTATGACCATTTTGCACTAAAATGGACTTTTTTTTTGTTCTGATTGTGTTCTTTCTTGCAAAAATTGTGTATATGTTTAATTTATGTTTTTCTTGTGAATGCTGCTTATCTGATGCTCTGTGCCTGTGATGCTGCTGCAAGTAAGTTTTTCATTGCACCTGTGCACACATGGACTTGTGCATCTGACAATAAACTCGACTTGACTTGATTATCGTGATCTGGGATTAAAAAACTTAAGGAAAATTCCCAACTTTTAATTTCTGCAATGAATTACAAACCAAGTCAGTTACAACGCCTGCCAGTGCTGCACCCCCCATTTTACTATCACAGTCACCCCACGCCTTGCCCTGCATCTGAGTTATCACAACTCCGGAGTTCTACGTCACCAAACAAATTCATTACCCAGTAAAGGGCGTGTGACATCCACATTTGTAGAGCTGTTCCGAAAATAAAATGTATGACTGATCTTAAATGTGTTGTTAATTCGAACATTTGTTGGTGTAAAAGATTGAAAACCAAATTACTTAACTCTTCGGAGTGTTTTGATTGGGTTGTAAAGTCACAGAATTACAGAAATGTACAGCACACAAAGAGGCCCTTCAGCCCACTTTGTCTATGCTGACCAGAATGCCCATGTACTTTAATCCCATTTGTCTGCATCAGGCCTGTACCCATTTACTCCTTTCCCATCTAACTACCTGTCCAAATGCCTTTTGAATGTTTTTAGTTAAAACAAAAAATAAACAAAACCTTGTTTCGTCATGGCCCTTGCACCTTATTGTCTGCCCGCACTGCACTTTCTCTGTAACTATAACACTTTATTCTGCATCTTGTTATTGTTTTTCCCTTGTGCTACCTTGATGTACTGATGTGATGAAATGATCTGTGTGGGTGGCATGCAAAACTAAGTTTTTCACCAATTTACAGTTATATTTCATGTGCAATGGTCCAACACAAACTTGTATTGATGACTTACCTCGGTGGCGCCTTTCACAAACCTTTCAGCCCATCACAGAGATACTGAAGTACCTTTGAACTTTCACCACCTTTGTAACGGAGGAAAGTTGGCAGCCATTCAATGCACAGCAAGATCCCTCAAACAGCAGCGTGATAAGGACAGGATCAGGCAAAGCAGGAGTAGGCCATTTGGTCCCTCAAGCCTGCTTCACCTTTCATCGAGATCATGGTTGACCTTCTGATGCAACACCATTGTCCCGTAACACCATATCTCTCAATTCCTCCAATATCCAGAAACTTCACTCTGGGTTTTGAATACAATCCATGACTGAATCTGAGAGCGGTAGGTGTCTGGAATGTGCTGCCAGGGGTGGTGGTGGTGGAGGCAGATATGATAGAGGTGTTTAAAGGTTCTTAGAAAAGGCAAGTGAATTTGTTACTCATTATTTATGTAAATGATTTGGATGTGAAGGTTTCTGGCATCATTAGCAAATTTGCTGATGATACTAAATTGGGGGGGTCTTGTTGATAGTGAAGCAGGTTACAGTGAATTGCAGAGAGATCTTGATCAGTTAGGGAGATGGGCTGAGGAATGGCAAATGGATTGCAACTTAGGTAAATATGAGGTGATGCATTTTGGACATTCAAACCAGGGTAGGACTTATACAGTGAATGGCAGGGCATTAACGAGCATTGTGGAACAGAGGGACCTGGGAGTACAAGCGCACAACTCGTTGAAAGCATCCCCACAAGTAGACAGGGTGGTGAAGAAAGCATTTACAATGCTGGCCTCCATCATTCAGGGCATCGAGTTTAGGAGTTGGGACGTTATGTTGCAGTTATACAAGTCGTTGGTGAGGCCACACTTGGGAGTATTGTGTACAGTTTCAGTCACCCTGTTACAGGAAAGACATTGTCAAGCTGGAGAAGGTGCAGGAGAAATTTGTGAGCTTGCTAGATGGCCTGCGTTATAGGGAGAGGTTGGCCACATTGGATCTTTATTCCTTGAAGCGTAGGAGAATGAGGGGTGACCTCATAGAAGTTTATAAAATCACAAGGGGTATGGATAAGGTGGACGGTCGCAGTCTTTTCCCCAGGGTTGGGGAGTCCACAACTAGAGGGCACAAAGACAAAAAGGGGAGAGATTTAAAAGGGACCTGAGAGGTAACTTGTTTACACAGAGGGGAGAGGGAATGAGCTGCCAGAGGAAGTGGTTGAGGCAGGTACAATTCCAACATTTAAGAGGTATTTGGGTAGGTAACGGAGGGAGAGGGGAGGTTTGTGGGTTGAATGCAGGCAACTGGGACTAGCAGGGAGGATACTGCGGCTGGTATGGACCGGTTGGGCTGGAGGGCCTGTTTCTGTACTGTATTACTCTGTGACTCCATGAATGTGCAGAGAACAGAGGGATATGGACATTGTGCAGGCATAAGGGATTAGTTTAGTTAGGCGTTTAATTACTAGTTTGATTAGTTTGGCACAACATTGTGGGCCGAAGGGCCTGTTCCTGTGCTGTGCTGTTCTAGGCTGTAAGGCAGCTACTCAAACATAGAACATAGAACAATTACAGCACAATTCAGGCCCTTCGGCCCACAAAGCTGTGCCGAACATGTCCCTACCCTAGAAATTACTAGGCTAGAACGTTGGCCGTTATTGCAAGGGTTGTGCAGCATTAAAGAACGGAAGTTTTCTTGAAACTTTACGGTACTCTGGTGAGACCATCCCTGGAATACAGTATCCAGTTTTGGTCTCACATCTAAGGTAGGATGGACTTGGAATTATCTAGCCCAGAGAGCTATGGGGTAAGAAACATTAAATATATTTAAGGCACAGACACAGACATTTGAATTACAAGGAGTCAGTGTGTGGGGAGAGGATGAGAAAGGTTGGATCAGACATGATCTTATTGAATGAGGGGCCGAATGGCCTTCTCCTACTTCTTATGTTCTCACATTGTGCATCATTCAGTCTTTCTTGACCTCCACCTGATCACAAATATCCCTTTTTACGGTCCTACCCTTCTCTGCAAGCTAACACGTGGTTAATTTCTAACTCTTCTGGGAGAGAGGCTGGGGAGGGACATTGAGACAGGGCAAGAGTGTTGGGAAACAGCGGCGATGGGGTGGGTGGGAGGAGGATGAAATTTACAATTAATGAAGTACATTTTTTATAATCAGTCACTGGGAAATGCATCTACTATTTTTTCCATTCAAGGGATGTGGGTTTCACAGGCTGAGCCAACATTTAATTGCCCACCCCTAGGCAGCCCGGTAGTGTAGCGGTTAGCGCGATGCTATTACAGCGCCAGCGATCAGGGTTCGATTCCCGTCGCTGTCTGTAAGGAGTTTGTACGTTCTCCCCGTGTCCGCGTGGGTTTCCTCCGGGTGCTCCGGTTTCCTCCCACATTCCAAAGACGTACGGGTAGGTTAATTTGGGTTTAAAATGGCCGGCGCTGACTCGTTGGGCCAGAAGGACCTGTTACCACGCTGTAAATAAAATTTTTAAAATTTAAATTTAAAATTTAGTTTCCCTTGAGAAGCTGCTTTCTTGAACTGCTGCAGTCCTTGAGGTGTGGGTATACACCCAGTGATGGTGAAAGAACGGCGAGATATTTCCAAGTCGGGATGGTGTGTGGCTTGGAGGGCAACTCCCAGGGGGTGGTGTTCCCCGGGCTTTTACTGCCCTTGTCCTTCTAGCTGGTAGAGGTGGTGGGTTTGGAAGGTGCTGTCTGAGGAGTCTTGGTGAGTTGCTGCAGTGCATCCTGTGGATGGTACAAACTGTTGCTACCGTGCGTCGGTGGTGGAGTGAGTGAATGGTTGTGGACGGGGTGCCTCTTAAACATATTAATTATATTTGATTCCAACACCTCATCTGGCCGTGAGTTCCAGATATCGACCACTCTGTGCAAGAAAAAAAACTTTCTGCTTTGTCCTGTAAGGTGTTGAGTTTATTGAATGTTATTGAAGCTCATTCCAGGCAAGTGGAGAGTGTTCTATCACACTCCTGACTTGAGCCCTGGAAACGGTGGACAGGCTTTAAGGAGGTTGGAGGCCAGTTACTCACCACAAGGTTCCTAGCTTCTGAACTGCTCTTGGAGCCACATTCTGTACCTGGCTGCTCCAGTTCAGTTTGACGACAGCTGGCTTCTACTGTCGGAACTGTGACAACCAAGTTTTAGTGACGTTGAATACAGGATTGTCGAACTCGTGGGATGAAGATTGTTCATCCAAACTCTCTGAAGGACTAATGCAGCATTTTCCCCACAACCAATGCCCTTTCCTTACCCTAGTATATTGAAAAGGAAAAGATCCTCTAGCTTATTCAGTAGGTGAGCTCCACAATCCCAAACCATCCCTTGGCCAAGGGGGATCCAACCAGGATGGATATTGCTTCCCAAAGAAAGCTCATGCTTTTTTCCAGGAAGAGGAAAGTATCCAAGGAGAACTAAGAAGGTTTCTCTACCTCCTGTCCAGAACAAAATAGGCTCTTCCCTTATGTATTGGGAAAGCAGCAGATCAAATTAACAGGACCAACTCAGCTGAGTATCTCAGCATCTGGATGTGATGCAGGGATGGGACACGGAAGCTGGGAACTGCTCTTTGGGATGTGGTGTTAGTCCCAGTGCATTGGTGTGTAGTTGGGTGGACAATTACATCCAATCTTCCTCAACAACTTTGTTAACCTGATCAACAAAAATAACATAATCTGAACTATTATTTCCATGTGTGCCCAAAGCATCACTGTCACTTCCCATCACTCAAGTCGAGAGTTAATCAGCACGGTAGTCGAGAAATCATCGCATCTGGCATACAGCATATTGCTGACGAACCACAATGGGACAAATAGTTGCTCAGACGTTGTAATAATGATCAACTTCAATTGCCTTGCTTCCCCAAGGCAACAGAAAGCCAACAACTCAAGGCAATAGAAATCTGCTCGTGCGTTGAAGGTCTTTGATCCAAGTATCAGCAGCATCACTCAGTTTCCAATCCATGACGATGAACATGATACAAAATGACTCATTTATTCAGGAGGCAACCAATGAGTTGAAAGAAATCGGGGCTTCTCGATGTTACAGCAGATGAAGCAGTGGGAAGAGGCATGAACACAGCTACAGACCAATTCACCAACTGAGCAAGAACGTACTGTCTTTAGGCTGGTGAATTGATGATGATCTTCAAAAGGGAATTGGACAAATACTTTGAGAAAGGTCCCACATTACTAACAGAGAAAACATCCTTCAGTACCCCTCCAGACACTTCTGTCAATGGCCAGCCCCCATGCTGTGAAGTATTCACTGCAAACCACTCCACAACACAATTGCCCAGTGATCTCAATCTGGCATGACTAATGTTCACTTTCCTCTCTTCTTCTCCCACTCACTGCATCCCAGACCTTCCTTTTGATTCTGGCCTCGTCCCATTACCAGGCCACTTGTTCCTTGTACAATTGTGTCCATTGCCATTGCCTTAAGTTCTTCATTCTTTTTGTTGTCTCTGCCCTTGTTAAAACTCCATTAACTGGTAACCTCCTCTTGCTCTGATGAAAGGTTATTGATCGGAAGTGTTTAAGGTCTGGCTCAATCCCTTCTAGTGAACATGCAGCAGGTTCGCTCCTTCTTAGCTGTTGAAACGGACAGGACAGGACTGCACGTCTCTCTGGCAGAAACTTCTGATAATCCACTGGATTATTGTTTGATGAGATCCTCTGAAGTTTCTCAGGCTGTGAATGCTACAGAAGAGTTGTCCTAGAAACAGCTTTCACTTGTAAACCATCTTCACACAGCTCACATCAGAAGCCAATAAAAGGCTAGTCACCACTGGAGATAAGGTCATCAGAAATAGAGCAAGTGTGGACCATTCAGCCCCTCAAGCCTTCTCGACCATCTAACAAGATCAAGGCTGATGTTCTACTTCATTTTCCCGCCGTCTCTCCGTATCCCTGGATTCTTGTAATGTTCAGGAGGTACGAGGTCAGATGGTCTAAGCCTTAGATCCCACACGTAGGCCCCACACTCCTCCTCCTCTCTGGGAGAGGAGAGATACCTTCCGAACGTCAGCCCATCAAACCCAAACTTAAGGACTGGTACTAGTCACCGCCAGCACCACAGCCACCCCATGCCTCTCCTTTCTCCAGGGAGAAAATCTCTGTCCTGTTTGGTCCTTTTGACCAGTGTTATTTGGGGTACTTTGTACAGCTCTGGTTTACCTGAACAAACTGCAGCCAATCATTTGGTCAAATGCACAACGTTCAGGGGTTTTGGAAGTGATTTGACCTTTTCAGAAGTGGATGCTGTGGCCCAACCTGTCCTTCCACAACAGGTGACTGTCCCTCATTTCATCTGCTTCCCCTGGACGTTCCTCAAAACTTGTCCAATCAAACTTCCAACCCTCCTGCAGATTTTTCTCAACCATTAACCCTGAAAGGAAATGCTAGTTTCACAGCTCAAGATACAATACTTCTTATCTTCCACTTTGAGTACAACCTTTCTCCTCCAGCCCCTTGTTCTTGACCCCTCTCAATTATTGGTACAGCAAGAGAACACCATTAACAAACAGACAACATAAACAGTAGAAAGAGTGGGTACTTAGCCCCTCAGATCTGCTCTGCTATTGAATAAGCTCATGGCTTTTACATCAGTGCTACTTTTCTGTCACTAACCCCATATCCCTCCACTCTCTTGATATTCAAAAGAACTAAGATCTCTTTATTAGTCACGTGTACATCGAAACACACAGTGAAATGCATCTTTTTGTGTAGTGTGTTCTGGGGGCAGCCCGCAAGTGTCGCCAGGCTTCCGGCGCCAACATAGCATGCCCACAACTTCCTAACCCGTACGTCTTTGGAATGTGGGAGGAAACCCACGCAGACACAGGGAGAATGTACAGACTCCTTACAGACAGCGGTGGGAATTGAACCAGGGTCGCTGACGCTGTAAAGTGTTACGCTAACCGTTACACTACCGTGTCTTGAATTTTCTCAGTCACCGAGCCAACTTGGGTAGAGAATCTGAATGAAGAAATTTCCCATCTCCATCCTGGATGGCTGACCCCTTATCTTGAGGCCGTGATCCCTGGCTCTACACACCCCAGGTGCAGGAATCAAACTCCCTGCATCTGCCCCGTGAAACCCAACATGAATTTTCTAAGTTTCAATGAGATCATCTCTCACTCTTCTATAAAGTATAGGCCGTCTGCTTAACCTCATCCAACCCCGTTCTCCACTCTGTCCCAGGGATCAGCTTGTTGAGATGCCTCTATCACAAGTATATCCTTCCTAAGGAAGCAAACAAAAATGAACTATTCCAGGTACAAGCTCACCAAGGTCAAATAATAATTGCAACAAGGAGAGCATGATCGAGTGTGAACAAAGTAATCGGACTTTCCCCAATGTGTGCGCTCACGGGTACGAGAATTTCACCATCACCTCACAAATAATCTGCACCTTTACCTTGGAAATTAGTTTATTACTGTCACATGTACCGAGATACAGTGGAAAAACTTTTGTCTGCGTGCCATCCATACAGATCATTCCATAGCTAAGTACATCGAGGTCATACAAAAGGAAAATAACAAAATGCAGAATATAGTGTTACAGTTACAGAGAAAGTGCAGGCAAGGGCCACGGCGAGGGAGATTGAGAGATCATCTTTATTGTACAAGAGGTCTGCTCCAGAGTCCTATAACAGCAGGACAGAAGCTGTCCTTGAGCCTGGTGGTACGTGTTCTCAAGCTTTTGTATCTTCTGCCCGATGGGAGGGGGAGAAGAGAGAATGTCCAGGGTAAGAGGGGTCTTTGATTAAGTTGGCTGTTTTCCAACAGCAGTGGGAAGTGTAGACTGAGTCAATGGAGTGGAGGTTGGTTTGTGTGATGGACTTCACACTGCATTCCAGAAGTGCAAAGTCATTTATAGCCCTCAGCTAACATAAGCAAAACAGTTGTGGATGGAGGCTCAAAGACTAATTATCAGAGGCACAAATAAACATTAGGGGTCTCACACTGTTTGATTAGCAGCACAAAAACTTGTGAAGTGGTGTGTTTGAACAGTGCTGCCCAAACCTCAGAGAACCCAATGCAAGAGACTCGTCATAACGGAAGCACTGTCTCACGCGCCAAACAGTTCGAGTCCAGGTCTAGCCAATGCAAAGGTCTGCTGTCTGGAAATCTTGGAAATTTACAGCACAGGAGACCACTTGGCCCATAGAGTCCACGCTGGCCAAAGTCCAATCCCACTTTGTCTGAGCAGTCGTAGGTTATGAGGTGTCAAATTCTCATCCAGGGATATTTTAACTGTGCTGAGGGACTTTGTCACCACCACACTTCCAGGCAGTGAGTTTTAAACCCTCACTGTTACTTTTTTTTAAAATATCAAGGCAGAGACAATTTTCCTGAACTCCTCCCGGTCACTTTCAGCGTATGCCCTTTGCTACTGACCTCTCCAATAGGTGAACAGAAAGGACCCATTTCACCATTGTAATTTGGCACTCCTTGATTAAATCTCTCTTCCACCTTTGTTCCAAAAAAGGATGCCAATCTTTCCTGATAACCACAGTTCTCAAACCCTGTCAGCAACCTCATAAATCTCCTCTGAACACTAACATAATCACATCCTTACTTTGAACTTCATGGAGCCCAAAGTTAGAGGTTACAAGTTCCGACATTTACCCGAGCCTTCAGAATGGAGGTGGCATTACAGAAAATTTAAGGCAGGTGACTGTGCCAGTTGAGAATGGGCTACCTAACCGAATCCGAACCCCCCAACGTTGCAGGTCACGGCTTTTCAAGTCCACACTGGTACTGTTCTCCCATCTCTCAGGTCGTGAGTTCTAGACCCACATCACCTCTTGAGGGAAATATGTTCTCATTTCCCTTCCAATCCTCCCACCAATTCAATGCTGTCTGGCTTTTGACCCCTGTGCTAAGGGAAACACATCCTTCCCTATTCATTCTATCTCGCTTAAGTCTCCCCTCCAAAGGAAACAGCCCCAGCCTCTCCAACTCTCCCATAATTTTCCAATCCTAGCAATCTCATAAATCTCTGCACCTTCCCCAATACAATCACACCTTTCCTGTAATGTGGAGACCAGAACAGCACGTGGTTCTCAAGTCGTGGCCTGTCCAGTGTTGTATACAATCCCAGCACAACCCCCCTGCTCTTATATCCCATGCTTCAGTGAAGAAAGAGCACACCGTAAGCCTCTTTAACTACTTTATTGACCCTTCCTGCTACCTTTAAGGACCTATGGATGTAGACTCCAAGGTTGCTTTGTTCCACCACTCAGTACCCTCCCATTCATTGTACATTCCTATATCTTGCTTCGTCTCCCCAAATGCACCAGCTCACACTTCTCCGAATTACGTTCCATTTTTCTGCCTGGCTGACCTGACCAACCACTTGTGTAATTTGAAGCTTTCCTCCTACCTGTCAACCACACAAACAATATCTGCATTGTCTGCAAACCTCATTATCATACCCCCAGTGTTTAGGTCCAAATCTCACATCACGAAAAGTGAGGCACCAAGTTCTGAGTCCTGTGGAAACACCACTAGCAAGTCTTCCAGTCACAAGAACATTCGTCAACCTCTACCCTTCGCTTCCTGCCAGTGAATCGACTGTGGATCCAACAACTTAACAACAGCTTCCTTTGTTACAAGGTGAAAGTGCTGGCCTTCATCAGTCGGGGTACTGAGTATAGGAATTGGGAAGTTATGCTGCAGTTAGATAAGATGTTGGTGAGACTGCATCTGGAGTATTGTGTATAGGTTTGGTTGCCCTGTTATAGGAAAGATGTTATTAAACTAGAAAGAGTGCAGAAAAGATTTACCAGGATGTTGCCAGGACTTGGGGCCTGAGTTACAAGGAGAGGTTGCAGAGACTAGGACTTTATTCCCTGGATTGTAGGAAATTGAGGGGTAACCTGATAGAGGTGTACTGTACAAGATCATGAGGGGCATAGACAGGGTGAAAGCACATAGTCTTTTTGCCAGGGACGGGGTGCTAAAAACAAGAGGCCATAGGTTTAAGATCAGAGGCGAGAGACTTGAAAGGGACATCAGGGATAGATACAGTGGTAGTAGATGGAGAATATTCTGCCTGGAGGTCAGTGACTCATGGTGTTCTGCAGGGATCTGTTCTGAGACCCCTGCTCTTTTTTTTAAATATAAATGACTTGGATGAGGAAGTGGAGGGATGGGTTTTGCAAATGACACAAAGGTTGGAGGGGTTGTGGATACTGTAGAAGGTCGCTATAAGTTACAACATGACATAGACAGGATTCAGAGGAGAAGTGGCAGATGGAGTTTAATCTGGAAAAGTGTGCAGCGATACACTTTGGAAGAACCAACATGAAGGCAGAGTACAAGGTTAATGGCAGGATTCTGAGCAGTGTGGAGGAACAGAGGGATCTTGGGGTCCACTTCCATAGATCCCTCAAAACTGCCACGCAAGGTGATAGGGTGGTTAAGGCGGCGTATGGAGTGTTGGCCTTCATTAGTCGAAGGACTGAGTTCAAGAGCCGCGAGGTGATGTTGCAGCTCTATAAAACTCTGGTTAGACCACACTTGCAGTATTGTGTTCAGTTCTGGTTACCTCATTATAGAAAGGATGTGGAAGCTTTAGAGAGGGTGCAGAGGAGATTTACCAGAATGCTGCCTGGATTGGACAGCATGTCTTATGAGGAAAGCTTGAGCAGGCTAGGGCTTTTCTCTTTGTAGCGATTCAGGATGAGAGGCGACTTGATAGAGGCATATAAGATTATGAGGGGCATGGATAGAGTGGACAGCCAGCACCTTTTCCCCAGGACATCCATTTAAGGTCAGAGGAGGAATGTTCAGGGGAGATGTCAGAAGTAGGTTTTGTTTTTAAACACAGAGAGTGGTGGGTGCCTGGAATGCACTGCCGGGGGTGGTTGTAGAGGCTGATACAATAGGGACATTTAAAAGACACTTAGATAGGCACACAGAAGTAAGTACAATAGAGGGTTGTGGGCTGTGCAGGAGGGAAGGGTTAGATTGATCATGGAGGAGGTGTTCATATAGGTCGGCACAACATTGTGGGCCGAAGGGCCCATACTGTTCTATGTTGTTCCGTGTTCACCACGCAGAGGAATTTGGAATGAGCTGCCAGAAATAGTGGTTGAGGCGAGCATATTAGAGTCATGGAGTCATAGTTATACAGCATGGAAACAGGCCCTTCAGCCCAACTGGTCCATGCCGACCAAGGTTCTCATCTCAGCTAGTCCCAATTGCCCAACTTTAACCCATATCCCTCTGAACCTTTCCTATCCATACATCTGTCCAATGTCTTCTCAATATTGTTACTGCCTCAACTACTTCCTCTGGCAGCTCATTCCATATACTGACCACCCTCTGGGTGTAAAGGTTGCCCCTCGGGTTCCGATTAAATCTCTCCCCTCTCACCTTAAATCAATGCCCCCTGGTTCTTGATTCTTGAACCATGGGAAGAAGACTGTGCGTGTTCACCCTATCTGTGCCCCTCATGATTTTAACCACCTCCATAAGATCACCCCTCATTGTCCAACGCTCTGGTGAATAAAGTCCCTGCCTGTCCAACCTCTCTCCACAACTCAGACCCTCGAGCCCTGACAACATCCTTGTAAATCCCTTCTGCACTCTTGCCAGCTAAATAGCATCTTCCCTACAGCAGGGTGATCAAAATCAAGCACAATATTCCAAAAACGGCCTCACCAACGTCTTGTCTGAACACAAAGTAACTTCTTGACACAGTACCCTGAGTGATGAAGGCTAGTGTGCCAAAAGCCTTCACCACCACCCCGGTCAACTGTGATGCCACTTTGAGGGAACCACGTAACTGTACTCCAAGGTCCCTCTGTTCCACAACGCTCCCCAGGACCTGACCATTGACTGTGAAAGTCCTACCCTTGTTTGTCTTCCTAAAATGCAACACCTTACACTTATCTAAATTAAACTTCATTTGCCATTCCTGGCCACTTACCCAGCTGATCAAGATCCTCCTGTAATTACCGATAAACATGTTTTCTGTCAACGACACCACCTATTTTAGTGTTATCTGCAAACTTACTAACCATGCCTTGTACATTCTCATCCAAATCGCTGATATGAATGACAAATAGCAATGGGCCCAGCACCGAGCCCTGGGCAACACCTCTAAATCAGGGGCCTCCAGTCTAAAAAACAACCTTCCACCATCACCCGCTGCTTCCTACCAGAAAGCCAACTGTGTATCCAATTAGCCAGCTCTCCCTGGATCTCATGCAATTTAGACCCCTGGCAGCAACTGAGCTTTCACGACTGAAGCGGCGGCATTTAAAAGCCATCTAGATAAGTACATGGATAGGAGAGATTTAGAGGGCTATGGGCCAAACGTGGGCAGATGGGACTAGCTCGCTGGGCAACGTAGTTGGCATGGATGAGTTGGGCTGTTTCTGTGCTATGTGACGAAGACACAATAGTGCCCAGACCTGCTGTTGGTTTATTAGGAGGCCCAGACCCTTCCAGTGAATTTCAGCCAATTAATCTCATTCAATAGGGTGGCACCAGTGGAGGCGGTTGCTCATTGCTCCAGTGACCCAGGTTTGATCCTGACCACTACCACTGTCTGTGTGGAGTTTGCTCGTTCTCCCCGTGTCTGAGTGGGTTTCCTCCCACATCCCAAAGGTGTGCGGGTTGGTGGGTTAATTGGCCGCTGTAAATTGCCCCCCAGTGTGTGAGTGAGGGGTAGAATCTGGGGGGAGTTGATGGGAGTGTGGGGAAAGTAAAAAGGGATTAACATAAGTGGGTGCCTGGTGGTTGGCACAGACTCGATGGGCTGAAAGGCCTGTTGCCGTGCTCTATGAACACATTGTAATACAATATAGAAAGAGAAAGCACCATAGAAGAGTGAGGAAGACAGGGGAAAGAATTAGAGAGATTAGTTGGGTGGGGGGCAAAATAAGAGATGCGCAAAAGCAGAGAAGTATGAAGGGGGGGTGGGGGGGAAGGAAGGACAGACTTGCGCCTGGAGGGTGAATTAAACAAGTCTGAATTGATCGGTTCCTCATCTCATTAATTAATTGTTTGAGGCAGGCAAGACTGATTCACAATGACATAAAAGCCTCCAGGTGTCTAATTTTACCTCTGAATCATGTTTCATAACTTTACCACTTGGCAGTCTTCACTTTTTACAGCCACGTTAGCTTGGTTGGTTTTACCTTTAAATCACAACTTGAAACTCCCCTCCAGAAACCGGAGTGCATAATCTGGATTGACACTTTGGGGGCATGACTGAGGGAATGTTATGTCGTCACGCGTTGATGTGATGAAGGGTCTTTGGCCTTGATCGTTAACTTTGCTCCTCCCTCCACGGATGCTGCCTGAATTGCTGAGTGTTTCCAGCATTTTCTGTCTTTGTTTCAAATTTCCAACATCTGCACTTTTTTTGCTGCTTTTATTATTTCTCGATTACACTGTGGGTGGATGCGAATAGTCGCAAGGCTCCGTCGGAAGAGCAGGAATGCTTCAGGACACCATTTACTCCTCAACGAAACTGGCCGGTGAGCTCGCAGACCTGTGGGATCTTGCCAGGCGCATTGGCTGCCATCTTTCATGAATGAGCAATTACCTGTGAAGCACCTTGGGGTAGAGGGGCCATAAAGATCCAAGTAATTTTAAATTATCTTTAGATTTGTGAAGGAAGCAGGCAACACAATGAGGAGGTGGAGCTGCAGAGATTTATGGCATTAAAACAATCCAACGAAAGGAGGTCACTGGAATCACTTCTGTAAAACGGTGTTGGAATGGGTTCTATAGCAATCTGTTTTGCAGGGGCTGGGGTGAAATTCTCAGGGAAACAGAAGCAGCACAGCAATGGAAAGAATGGTTCTTCGAAGATGAGGTACAGACACATTGTGCTGAATGGACTACATAATAACAATAAACACAGTGGTGGAACCTTTCCCCAGAAGAAATCATTTCATTGGATATTTTTCAGTATATACACTAAGACAGTAAGTGATTCTTCTACCCTCCTTGTCTTAAAATTCCATCAGCCTCAGCAGCAGTCTCCTCAACCAGCAGCCGATGTTTGGATCATTAAGTTGCTCAGAAGTAATTTTCAGCTCCAATTAGAATTATTCAATCAAGCTTGTCAGATGCAATCAAATATGCTGCAAGGTTAAAACTATTGCTCGAGCACAGATCCCCAAAACAAAAGAATTATTCCAGGAAATCACATTCCCACTCACAAGTAGATCTTTGCACGCTTTCTCTGAGAGTCTATCTGCTTTAGCATCTAAGTACCATAGGCTTGTGCAGTGGGAGTTACCAATGAAGGATCAGGAGACGATTTCTTCAGCCAGTGCTGATGCTCAGAGTGTTACTCATCACCTTATCTTTGTGTGTCAGTACCTCATGTGCAGGAGAGGGGAAAAAAAGTGAGGGGAAGGAGTGGCTTAGGAGACAGCATCAAAACATTTGTAGCAGGAACACTCAATGTCACTGGGATAAATTTGTGGAACTCCTTACCTGCAATAGAGTGCAAGAATGTGTTGGGAATAAATATAACCTTTCCAGTGATGGTCACATCCCACGGCAGGGTAATCTCAGGCCTTTACTTCAGGCAGGAGTTTAAAGACTAGAGTGGTGGAGAGATTGGGGGGGTGGGGGGGGGGGGAGGTGGGGAGAGGAGAGAAGCAACTGGGGGCTCACGTACAGTGATTATTCAAGAGCACACACGTGGTGGCTCATGCTCCGTACCACCCCACACCCGAATCATGATTCAAAAACTGTAACTTGGGATTATGTACACTGACACACAGTTACCCCATAAAATTAAAGGCAAACTCACACAAAGACAATATGTTTAAATTGCAGCTCTACACAATAAGGGCAATTTACAGTGGTCAATTAAACTATCAATCCACATGCCTTTGGGATGGAGGAAGGAAACCGGAGCACTTGGGGCAAACCCACCCAGCCACAGGGAGAACGTGTGAACTCCACAGAGACAGCAACAAACAATCTGCTGGAGGATCAGGTTAGAGGCTGTGGCTGGGTTCAAGCAGCAGCTGTGGGAGCAAAGGAATTGTCAACGTTTTGGGTTGAAACCCTGCATTAGGACTACGTCTCTCAGGGCGCCCCCGGGGGAGGAAATCGCCCATCTTTGTTAATGACCCTACCACCGAATACCAGACCATCATCTTCTGCGCTATCACAGATCTGATTACATTGGGAAATCTCCCCTCCGCAGCCTCAGAGCCGCTGGTGCCTCAACACCGCACTTCCCGCTTCCATCTCTGACCCAAGATCCACAAACAGGGTAGGTCCATTGTTTCTGCCTACCCGTACCCCACTGAACTTACCTCCTCATACCTCGACTCCATCCTCTCCCCCTACCCAGTCCCTTCCCACCTACATCTGGGACATCTCGCATGCCCTCCACCATTTGGAGGGCATCCAATACCAGAGTTCTTCCAGCACATTGTTGCTCCAGATTCCAGCAGCTGCAAGCTCTTGTGTCTCCACACAGACAATGCTGGAGATCAGGTTGAAGCTGGGTCACTGGAGCCACTGTGACACCCCCTATGTCTGCTTCAGGAGGATGAAATCCGCAAACCTAGCCCACAATCCCAGTGCAGACTGGTGCTGAGCAAGGCTGCGTCATTTTATTAACACTCTTCTCAATCTTTCTCACCACAATCTCGCACCTCACCTCTACCAAGATTCCTGCTGACCTACAGGACTAATGGGAAACTGTTCAACCTACATCACCTCCATTCCAGGACCAAGGTCACTCCAAGCTCAGTAGTCAAGCTGCAGTAGGCAGATGACACTTGCGCATACATGCATTTGGTGGCCAAACTCCAAGTCATCATCATCTTGTTAGCTGAAGCACACAAGAGGACGAGTCTTGCACTTAACATCTGCAAAAAAGTCCTTTATCAACCTGCCCCCACTGCAAAGCACTGACAATAAATGTCCGTAATGAGACTATGGACCATGTCTTAATATCTTGGAGGCCATCAGTAATGAAACTTACCATCTCCTTCAATGTATCAGCACAGCCTTTCATTGACTGAGGAACAGTGTGTTTGCAGATCAAGGCAGCAGTGCTCACCGTCCTCCTGAGATTTGGACCATGTACAGCAGATAGCTCAAAGCACTGGAGAGATACCTCCAAAACCCACCAGTAGAATGCGAAACAATGTTAATGCCCTTCCCTAGGTCAACAACCTCAGCTTTGAAGCCCTAATTACACTCAGTTAGCTAGGGTGGGCAAGCTAGTGGGTAGGGCAGTGTAGAGGTTAGCGTAATGCTTTACAGCGCCAGTGACCTGGGTTCAATTCCGGCCACTCTCTGTGAGGAGTTTGTATGTTCTTCCCATGTCTGCGTGGGTTTCCTCCGGGTGCTCTGGTTTCCTCCCACATTCCAAAGACGTACAGGTTAGGAAGTTGTGGGCATGTTATGCTGGTGCCGGAAGCGTGGTGACACTTGCGGGCTGCCCCCAGAACACTACGCAAAAATGTATTTCACTGTGTTTCTCGATGTACATGTGACTAATAAAGATATCTTATCTATATTATTTGCAAGGTTGACACCAGATTCCCTCAAGTCCATGCATCTGAAGAACACAAACACCTCCCAAACTATCCACCTGACCACCTGTCAGGCATCTCCTGCCACATCTATGGCTGGGTCTGCAGGTCCCACATCGGTCACCTCCGAACCCATAAAACCAAGCAGAAGCAATGTATCCTGTGGGACCAGCCAGAAAGGTTGGTGCAGCTAGTAGGGCCACTGCCACACAGCACCAGAGACCCGGGTTCAAAACCATAGAACAATACAACACAATACAGGCCCTTCGGCCCATCAAGTTGTACCAACCTTTAAACCACGCCTAAGACT
Source organism: Pristis pectinata (assembly GCF_009764475.1). NCBI lineage: Eukaryota > Metazoa > Chordata > Chondrichthyes > Rhinopristiformes > Pristidae > Pristis > Pristis pectinata. The sequence goes on from NC_067437.1 coordinate 4,588,345, forward strand.
AACTAACCCCTTCCTCTGACATATCCCCCTATTTTAAATTCCTCCATGCTTATGATCTGACTTTTCCCCATCCACTTCTTCCTCTGACCTACCCCTCTGGTTCCCATCCCCCTCACAAACTAGTTTAAACCCTCCCAAACCACCCTAGATTCTGACCTTGGCTGCTGTTTGTGTGGAGTTTTCACATTCTCCACGACCACATGGGCTTCCTCCCAGATCCAAAGGTCGCGCAGGTTGGTGGGTTAATTGGCCACTGTAAATTGCCACTAGTGTGCAGGTGAGTGGCAGATTCTGGGGGGAGCTGATGAGAATGTGGGGAGAATAAAATGGAATTAGCGTAGGATTACTGTAAGACAGCACAGAAAGAGGCCCCTCGGCCCAACTCATCCATGATGACCAAGATGTCTATCCGAGCTAGCTCCATTTGCCCATGTTTGGCCCATATCCCTCTAAACTTTTTCCATCCACAGACTAATGGTTGGTATGAACACTGTGGGCCGAAGGGCCTGTTTCTGTGCTGTCTCTCTCTGAAGACCCAAGCATTGACCTGTTGCATTGAGTGCGAGGAGGCATTTGTGTGCAAATCCATGGTGTGTTGTAAGTCAATTCAAATTGTGGAACCCCTGGTCATTAAACAAGACACTCCTTTAAGTCCTATGGTTGCTGATGTGTGATGGCCACCCACATTAACAGACATTCTTCACTCTTCACTATGGTGGGGGCAAGTCTCCAAGGGAATGACTAAGAAGTGCCCCAAGCACTGGAGATTAGATCAGTGTTTGCACATGTAACCAGGAACTTAAAAAGACAAATTCTACTTATGGGCCCATTCCATGGACTTTGCAGGGGTGTTATCAAACAATGAACTTAAATCCAAGATATATAACAATAAATTGGGTCAGGTGACCAGAGCATGGTCAAAGAACTAGGTTTAAAGAAGCAGAAAATGATTTAATGAGGCAGAGAGATCTCGGGAAGGAACTCTAGAACTCAGGGCCCAGGAAACACAACTGTCAGTGGTGGAACAATTAACTTCAGGGAACCTAAAGATGTTGGACGCTGAGGTCTCAGAGATCTGTAGATAAAAGATTGAAAGCATGGATAGATTTGAGAACAAGTTTGATAATAAACACATATCTTCATTGTATAGAGGTCAAGCTGGCATTAAACTTCTCCAGACGATTTAGGCATTTTCACATTGGAAGGTAGTTGTCTAAAGGGTTGACATCCATTGGTGGTTGTCCATGGCACGTCACATCCTTGTGCAGGGTTTGGGTGAGGGTGGTTGGGAGGGAAAGTGGGAGGAGGACAATAGTAAAAATGAGTAGAACATCAACCGAAGGATTAATATCAAAATTCAAAATGGCATTATGAACATCCGTTAGATACATCTGTCTAGTTGAAAGAATATTTTTAGTTACATGGTCCTCAAGGGTTAGAGAATGAAATCATGTCAAATGCAATCATGTCACATCTCAGATGCAGGGAGGGTAAAACTTCTGCCAAACCTCTGCTCCAAGGTAGGAAGCCCACATATTTCCCAGTCAGAGTGGGTGAGAGCATACATGTTGTGTATTGTTAGCGCTGCTACCGTTGGACAGGAGGTACAGAAGCCTGAAGTCCCACACCACGAGGTTCAGGAACAGCTACTTTCCTACAACCATCAGGTTCTTGAACTGACCTGCTCAACCCAAACCCTACTTCAGCAACAGAACACGACAGACCACCTCTTGCACTGCCACGGACGTGTCTATTTTGAACAAACGTCTTGCTTTGCAGTCTTTTTCTTCACTGTCACGTATAATTTGTGTCCTGTGTCGTCTGTGATACCACTGCAAGTTTTTCATTGTACCATATTTGTGCATTTGACAATAAACTTTACTTGATTCTATCCAAATGTAGTTAAACCTCAAGGAAAAGGAATCCATAGGGAAATTCTTACCAATTTAAGAGCAAAATTGTTGGAGCAATTGCATAACTAACCCAGAACTTTCTAATACCTTGGCTTATGGTGGACTGCTGTATCGCTAACGGTGTCACCATTAAAATCAAGATTCCATTTTCCAATGCTCAGTAAAGCAGCCAACATAATGAAAGACACCCACCCGGACATTCTCTCTTCTCCCCCCTCCCATCAGGCAGAAGATACAGAAGCCTGAAAGCACGTACCACCAGGCTCAAGGACAGCTTCTATCCTGCTGTTATAAGACTATTGAACGGTCCCCTAGTTCAATAAGATGGATTCTTGGCCCCACAATCTACCTTGTCATGACCTTGCAGCTTATTGTCTGCCTGCACTGCACTTCCTCTGTAACTGTAACACTCTATTCTGCATTCTGTTATTGCTTTTCCCTTGTACTACCTCAATGCACTGACGTGATGAAATGATCTGTATGGATGGCAAGACGAAACAAAGTTTTTCACTGTACCTCGGTACATGTGACAATAATAAACCAATACGACATAAGTGGTCATTTGGTCCATCAAGTCGAGACTGGCTCAAAGAGCAATCCCATTCTCTCACTAATTTACCCTGAAAGCTATTCTCCCCACATTCCCATCAATTCCACCATCCACCTGCACCAGAGGCAATTTACTGTGACCCATTAACCTACCAACCTGCACATATTTGGGAATGTGGGAGGAAACTGGAGCACCAGGAGGAAACCCACGCGGTCACAGGGAGAACGTGCAAACTGCACACAGACAGTGCCGGAGGTCAGGATCGAACCCGGGTCGCAAAGTTGAGAGGCAGCAGCTCTACTAGCTGTGCCACTGTGCTTCCTAGAGTCTTGGCTTGCATTCATCCTCAACCAACTACATCAGGACAAGACTAGTTATTCACCTCATTATTACCTGTGAAACCTTAGTGCACAAAATAGCAATCCAATTTCTCTAAAAGATCTCTCCCATCCCCACCTCTCACCCTACGTTGATAGCTTATAATGGGCCAGGCCTTCAAGATTAAGGCCAAAGTTTGGAGACTTCTGATCTACATATATTGGCCTTTATTTCTCTTACAGCCAGGAGGGCTGTGTTGCTTAAATGGAAGGAAGTTACTCCGCCTACTCATGTTCAATGGTTACGTGATGTTATGTCATACCTAAATTTAGAGAAGGTCCCTTGTTCAATTTCTGAATCTAACTTAGACTTTCAAACATTGTGGGGACCTTTTTTGAACTATTTTCAAAACCTTTGATTTGGTGGTTAAAGTACAGATATTGGCTGATATCATTATGTGTTAAGGGTTTCTCTTTGTTTTTCTTTTTTTTAAAACCAAACAGCTTCGGTCTTGGTAGTGGGTTTAGATTTTTTTTAATAATAAAATTATTCCAATTGAATTGTTATTAATTATCATTTTTAATTACCAGTATGGGGTTCTGTGTTTTCAAGTATGATTCAAACAATGTATTTAGTGCTATTTTATCTTTTTTCTAATTCATGTACTCTGTATTCTCTATGTGGAATCAATAAAAATATTGCAAAAAAAATTCAAGGCCTTTAGTGTTATCAAAACACAATGCAGCTGTTTTATCCTCAATTTCAACCAAATTTGGCAAAACCTCAACCACAGGAAAGGCAGAGGAAGAACCAACCACGCTGAAGGTGTATGTTATTGGGAGCTTCGGAGATTATTGATCAACTCCAATTCTCAGCTCATTTGTCAATGCAGCATAATTTTTTCCAACCAATTGTCTACAGTGAAACCACTGGCCTTTTTCATCTTTCAACAGAGTAAATATTCAATAATCCTTTGAAATTGATAGAATATTTTATTACAACAATCAGGTTTGTACAGCCCTACTAACGTGTTCAAGTCTGTACAATTCTGGTATATAAACAATAACATTTCTCCTAGAATATACGGTTACTTTTACAACAAAAGAAAAATGCTTTAATAGATTCTCTCTCTCTCTCTCACGCTGTCTTCTCTTTTATTTCAGTGTTTGTTACCAAAAGAAACAGTAATCAGCCAGACAACTGCTGCAGTTTAAATTTTATTACGATTTGCTGCACACATCAAACATCAATAATCTTAAAAGAGACAGGATTTGCCTTACGTCAACCCACCCTGGCTGGATTTCAAAACTTTTATTTTGTGCCAATTATGAATGCCCACTGCCTGTGCCACTGGGTTATTTTCAGTGAGTTCAACTGCCAATTCTTATATTAATCTCACAACTACATCCCAATTAATTGTCTATCGAAGAAGTCAAAAACCTGGTTTAACATCGGCTTCCCAAGTGCCCTGCCTCTGCCAAGGGAGGAAAGACAAAAAGGCTGACCTATCAACTTGCTTCTCAAATGTTCTCCCCCATCTTGGACACTTCTGGGGGTAAGGCTTTACAGTGGCTGAATGACTGCTACGAGCATTGCTATGCCTCGAACAGGCCACCGTGTCTCGGGAGGGTTCTACTTAAAGGGAATAACCACTAGGCTTCCTAGGCAGCAACCTTATTTTGGACACAACTGCTGAATCCTCATCCTTATGGCTTAAGACATTGTTTGAAGCTCTTGGAGTACCCGTTACACTGTTAATATTTGTTACATGAGGTATAGCAGAATAAGAAAAAAAGAAGTTTCTGAAATAACAAAAACAAAGTACTGCTCCAAAGATTTGATTTTTACTTTTAGGCGGTGAGACTGTCAAAGGTAGGTGTTGGTGGCAGTGGAGATGTCTGGACTGGCATAACAGCATTCACTGGATAAACTGCTGGGAAACAGCTGATGGAGCAGCTGCCTGCTGCACACTTCTCCACAGCTCACTAGCTGCCTCTTGTGGGAGTGCTGAAAGCCTACAGCAAGACAGCGTGGAGCTGTTAAGTAAAATTCCAAAGGTCATTCTCACAGAGCTGGGAGATTTTCCAGGCAATTAAGCTGGCATGTACAATGACAGGGCTTTAATCATCCAGCACCCAAAGTTGAGGGTTGTTTGAGAAATTTCCCAAATTCTGGACACAACTTGTAATCTTCCTTGGGTTTCTGTAGCATTGGCTCCTCTAGCATTTGGCCAAGTCAAAGGGAAACTCTGGAACAATTCTCATTTTGTGAGCAAATTTTAACAAAAGAAAACCAAAACATCCTCAACGTTGCCTTCAGCTATTGCTGGATCTCTGAACTAACACATAATCTAATGCAGCATGTCAGAGAGCTTCTCTTTCTCCATCATTTGCAAAGGATGGCATAAAATTCAACGCTGCACAAGAGCGATGAGGAGATACTGGACTACAGAAGTTTTTGGGAAGGCTACCGAAATTACCAACCAGACCACGGTAAGTGAGGTTCCACTTCCAGAGCCAAGTTACCACTTGCTTCAGGAAGTGTTCCTCACCAACCTGCCCTGTCAACACAATAATTCCTCCCCTGCAGTAAAACACAAGCAGCCAACATACTTGCAGTTAGCTGGACAGGACACTTGGCCTGTTCTACAGTTGGCCGCAAGTTTGCAGATAAGAAAGTGCAATTTCTTTATGGTCCTATTAGCTTTAAGCCACTTTAGTAGGAGAAAAGTAAGTTCATCGCACCCTTGAGTTTGAGATTTGCATCTCTATCCTGGCTTTTATGGGACGCTTGTCCGTTTTTCCAGCCATCACCCTCCCAACACTGCAACCCCCACCCTCAACACCCCACAAACCCAGGCCTGGGTGGGCTGTTCTACCCATGCTCACCACGAGGTATAGAAGCTGGTGGTGAGAATTCAAGTGATAGGACCCCCTCTGCAACACTGCTGCACAGGGGCTTGCCAATTGCAAAGCTCAACCCTGACCAACAACTGTTGCTCTTCCAACCTGAGACCCAAGCTGCAATCAAGCAACCAACCACTTTTAAGGCGAATGGGCTAAGTGGTCTACTGTGCTTTGAATGTCTGCAATTCCATAAGCACCAGCAACAATTTTGCCACTCACTTTTCAGGTCTTTTGGAATCCAGCCAATCTTGGGCATGGAAGATTAAGTCCATCTCTTCCTAAAACATCATTTTGCACAAAAAAAGTTTTCTCCATATGAAAATATAGATAGCTCACCATTTAATATTTAACACTGATCAGCTCATGGCATCAAAGACCCCAAAAGTTTTGAAACAGTAGCAAGATAGAAACCATATGAATTACGTGAAGCATTTTTCTTAAATAAAAATAGATGAACCATAGATGTTGATTACAGCTATACTGGTACTGGGTTGAAAGTAACTATCTCCAGGCCAGTGTCCAGACACTGGTTACTTGCCTTTGGCCAAGGCAGAGGTATCTACAGATGTACTCCACAACACCTGGAGTACTGGAAGAGTACAGCCCTTCCCTGCCAAATAAAGGGCAAACGTAACAGCCTCCTAGACTCCCCCACAGAAAGTGCAGTCAGCAACTTTTATTTGGCCTTGTCTTGTCGTTCAAATGCAACTTGAGTTGGAAGAGCTTTGAGTGAGAAGAATTCTTCTTTAAAACTGCTGCGGGGGCGGGACTGTTAAGCCTCAAACACAACATAGGTCCAGTTCCCTGAAGTGACGTCATCGTTAAAGCTTATAAGTACCAAACGGGCAGAACACCATCCTCTCCACACCATCGTGGCTGGAACTCTCTACAGCAAACAGCTGCTTCTGATCTGGCAGCAGAGCAAGAATTCTCGTTGGGGAGGGGTGGGGTGGGGTGGGGGGGAGTGGGAGGTGGTGTGTGTGTGTGTGTGTGTGTGTGTGTGAGTGAGCGCACTGATCTTAAATACAAACATTTTGCTGATTTGATTCAATACAAACGCTTATTTTGTAGCACATAAAGAAAGTGACCTGTTGGAAGGGTAGGTGGGTCAGTCAGTCCCGTGTTTTTGTTTCAGTTTTACTGGCTCTACACAAAAATGTACATCTACGGCAAGATTAAGCAACTCAGTTCACTCACCTCCTACAAATGCAAATTTGTCCTCATTCCTTCCCGGTAATTTTGAGAATTCTAGAATCTGTTTAATTCGTCCCAAACAGGTCACTCTTACTGTAAATAAAAGAGCTGGGATTTTGCGGTTTATGGCGCTTGTATCTTCCAGGCACATCTCAATGAATCAAAGAATGAAAGGTAAGAAATGCCATTAATCATTGGATTAAGACCCAACAAATTCACGTACTGTACCTAGGGGGCCTTAAATAAATTATAAATCTCTACACTAATTTGTCTGCAATAGACCAGGATCTGAAAGGACAACGTAAGATGCTACTGGCCCCTCAACGAGATCTGAATTTAATTAATCACGATTGTGGCGTGGGGGATGGTGATGAGCCATGAATATATTAGGACCTACAAGGACTGTTCACCTTCACTGAGCAGATGAATACTTGTTTAAATTTAATCTTACTACCTGCCCGACCCCATCCCAACTACCGTATTAGAGAGAGAACATTTATTCCCTCTTTACAAACTCATCACAGGGAACAACGCTCTGTCCACACACACGCGCGCTCACACACACACACACAGACAGAGACAAACATTTCCTTGGATTCCATGAGCTGAGTTATATATATTGTATTGCTGGTTTATAATAACTCTTTTCCCTTGCCCACCCTCCCACCACCCACCCGCCCCTCCCCACCCCTCCCCCTCATTTGTTTGTCGAATCAGTGCAGCCGAGAGGTTGCCCCGGGAAGGTGAAGTCTTGACGGCTTTCACGGCGATTCTCCGCTGAGCAGCGGAGAGCGAAGAGACCAGCTCCCAAAGTGGAGTGGGCACGGTCCGGGGGTTTCATTCAGGGATGCACCGAGAAGGACCTTCCTCATCGCACTCCACAGTGCTACCTAAGGAGGAGAAGAGGGGAAAAAAAACAAACAAATTGATTCATGTTCCACTTAACGTTTAATTTCCAGTGGTCTCTCTTGGACTCTTGCCAGGATAAGGGTCCATGAAAACAAGCTGCCAGTTAAAAATCAAACACCATAGATTCCAAGGGACAGCTTGGTCTCAGACTCTTTACCCAAATAGGTGTCTCACCATTTTCCCTTACATTACTAGCACTATATATCTCACTATCCTTGGGATCAAAATAAACTAACTGTATTTGCAGGAGCAGGTCAGAGGCCAAGTATTCTGTGGAAAATGACTCAGCAGATTCCTTCCATCTTGCATAAAGCATAAATCAGAAGTGAGAAGATGTACTGTCCATTTGCCTGGATGAATGCAGCTCCAACATTCAAAGCTCAACACCACTGACAAGGAGTCAGGCCTCCCAATCAGAACCCCACCCTCAATTTATGGATTAACATTTGCCACCACCACTACACTGTGATTAAAATCTACAGGATTTTAATCAACTCACCAAGCCTTCCACACCCCCCAAACCTACAAATTCTACCATCAGAAGGGTAATGGCTCCGGGCCTCCTCTGATAGGCACCACTCCTGCCCACTTTCTGACTTGGAAATATTAGTGCTGCTCGTTCAACATCTGTAGGTTTGCTCTGTAGAAGGACGGCAGTGGTTCAAGGTGGCTCATCACCAACTTCTTGATTATGAATGGGTAATAAAGTCTCGACCTGCCAGCAATGCCCATACCCTGGGATCCAACTTATCCATCCTTACATGGGAGCCTGGGTAATGAAAATCAGCAGGCCATTAGAACAAAGTCTTTCAAAGTTAATGTCAGGAAAGGGTCACAGCAATTCGGAGCTTTCTCCATTAAAAGCTACTTAGGCCAGGGGTCAATTGAAAGTCTGGAAACAATGACTGTTAAGTTCAGTAGGTAACATTGGCAGGTCAAAGAAGGAGGTTCTGCATAGTCAGTATGAGATGCTGGAAGCACCAAATGAAGCTGAGTCTGAAACGTAGCAACCCTTGGATTACTACTCAGGCAATGTGCAGATTGGCATAGGCTAATTAAAGATTGAGCCGTGCATTCATTTCTCCAAGATCTGATAGGGTAGAAGCAAGTTCTGGTTCATGGAGCACTGACACCAATTCTGGGGAAAGGTGGAGTTCTACTATTAGGGATGGTTTACACCTGAACCAAACAGGGAGCAGTGCAGTCGTGGCTGTATAACTAGGAAAGTACACAAGATTTTGAACCAAATATTGAGGGCAAGAGATCACAATACAAAGATAGTAAATCACATCGCAGAGAAAGGTGTCAATATGAGAATTGATAAACAGGCTGTAACAGGAAGGGATAGAGAGTACAAATCTAAAAGTAAATTGTAGACAAGGCTGGAGATAACAATAATAATGGACAAAACCAAAGGACTTAGATCTAAATGCATGTAGCATTTGAAGCAGATAAACTAAGAGTGCAAATAGAATAAGGTCTGACAACCATTACAGAGGTATGGCTGCAGGTTGACATGGACTGGGACCTGAATGTTGAAGGTACTTGACCATTAGAAAGAACAGGAAGTGAAAACCACTGCTGGACAAACACAGTGGGTCAGGCAACATCTGTGCAGGGAAATGACAAAATCCAAGTAAAGGGTCTTGACCCGAAATGTCAACTGTCCATTTCCCTCCGCAGATACTGCCTAGCATCGAGCAGTGTTTTTTGCTCCAAGTTCCATCATCTGCAGTCTCGTGTCTCCAGAAAGAACAGGAGAACAGGGAGGAAGAGATGGAGGAGCGGCTTTGTTAATTGATAATGGTCTTGGATCAATAGGAAGGGATGACCTTAGTTCAAGAAACCAGCATGTAGAAGTGGCTTGGACAGAGTTAAGAAATAATAAAGACAAGAAGTTCCTTGTGGGAGTGGTATGCAGGCCCCATCACAGTAACTACAAGGTAGGACAGAGTATGAAGGAAGAAATAATGGTTTTCAGAAAAGTACATGGTAATCATGGGGGATACTAATCTACAGCCTACAAGAGGAGGGATTGCACATTTAAGATAGATGAGGGGAAATTTTCTCTCCCAGAGGACTGTGACTTTGGAATTATCATCCTCAAAGGGTGGAATAAGCAGGTGTGAAAGATCAATATGGGTGGAAGGGAATGCAGAATTGTGGTTACAGTATGACTAGCCATGGTCTTATTATATAGTGGAGCAAGCTTGTGGGGCCAAGTGGCCTATCTTGCTCTTAATTCCAATTTACATTTTGGCAATTGGTTTATTATTGTCATATGTCCCTAGATACAGTGAAAAGTTTTTGTTTGCATACCATCCAGTCAGATCATTCCACACACAATTACATCGATGTAGTACAGAAGAGTGCAAGTAGAAGCCACCTACACACAAGTAATGTTGGTTAAAGAAAATAGCCTGAGCTCCCCCAGCACACCAGCTGTGGAAGAGGTTATCAGCTCATTAACTTGTCTCACATTGTCTTCATCCACGATAATGATCTTCAGGAACTAATCCTATCATGAATGGTTCTGCGGAAACTCTTGCAGTTACCTATCACCACTACCTTCCCCCAGTCCTGGAAAAGGCCAAAAGCTTCAGGAACATTGGTTCAAACCAAGAAGTAATTCCAGTTCCAACACCCTAACAAAACAAAAACCTTCAATGGGAAAAACTTAGCCAGCATCACAACACATAGGCATTTACTAAGTTATTAATAACCATTGGTTAATTAATTGTCTGCATTCAGCATCCGTTATGCCCTTGAAAGGTTGGGATAAGCGAGGCAAATTCTGAAGGGATTACTCAGTCCTGAGCAATGCCCACTTTATACCATTACATTTGGTTCACGGAAAACAAGTCTTCCAAATAATATCAATGGAAAGTTCTAGCCAATGATCAACAGTCAAACATATAAATAACCCAGATGCTGGCACCAGGCTTTGGTGCATGTGTCTCTTGGATCAACAATTATCCAGAACTTATAGAAAATGGTGCTTTTGGTTAATTATATTTTACAGGTAACAAAAAGCAGAGCACACATTTGGATTCGTCCAGGAATCAGATTACTTCCCCAAAGACTAGAGAACCTCATGGAACAAGGCATTACCACTAATCACAGTCCCATTTTAAGCAAGTAATCTTTCCCATCCTTTGTAGTTTAAGCAGGATCTTAATCACTGCAACCATCCTAATATTATTGGATCTCTACGAGAGCAGATCTGTGTTACTGGTGGGAAAGCTGACAGGGTGAAGCAGGGAGGACCTTCAGCGAGAAGCTCTCGAGTCAGAACTTGCTATTCAGATTTTTTGGGGCAACATAACATTTTCATGCTCCGGGGTTCTATCAAATGGATGCGCACCAGCTGTTTTGCCTCTAAAGTAATCCCACTGTAGGCTATGAACACTTGTGACTTTGGGGTTTGGTGGGCACCAAAAGAGAAAGTGTTGTGAGCTTGCACAAAATGAAACTGGCCATTCCCTTTCGATTGATGGGGTGGTTGGAATTTGGCCCAAATTAAACTGGGATGTGTACTTGGCAAATGACACTTTGATGTATCTTTCTGGAAACAGACCAACTTCTGGAATAAATTTTGGATGGAGCACTGGAGAGCACACAATTATGCCTACTCATGACATCCACAGCATGGGTAAAGAGAAAGGCACTGGAGAGGTGAGCAAACAGAATGGATCAAGGGGAAGAACTTTCAAGGGAATGGAGCTGACGGATACTGCCTGCCCTGACGACCCTAACAGCTCACAGAATGGAGCAAGAAAGGAATAAAGCCACTGATGCGTTACTGTGCAGGTTTTAGCAAGGACCATAACTTCTACTTTGGGGTGAGAGAGGAGGGGCTGGGGCACATTGGTCACGAAACCAAACGTTCTTTAAACTGCATGTGATTAGCATACATTGGTGCAGACAGCACCATAAAACTTTGGGCACAATTAGTATAATGTTTATACTCCTATATTTAATAAATAATGCACTCCCAAGTAGTTTCTAGATAACAACTTTGTTAGCCTTCTGACTTGATTCAGAAAGTCACGGGCTCAAGTCCTGATCCAGGGAACAGAAATACAAGGCAGTAATAGAACTGCAGGTCTACAGATGAGACACAAGTCTTTCAAGTGGATATAAGATTTCATAGCTTTATCTCCTGCCCATGATTTTTCTCTCAAATCAATGTTATAAATAGAGTAATTGGTCTTTATTCACGTTACTCTGAGGGAGGTTGAAGTGTACGAACTGGCTACCATGCTTCTTATATTTCAACTGTGACTGCATTTCAAAGCATTGCATTAGCAGCAAGACGCTTTCAAATGTCTGAAAAGATGTTAAAGGTGTTATTTAAATGCCAATCTTTTCTCAATGTTCAGAAGGCCAAGGTACCACAGGGCTGGCCAGTGGTTCCAGGACTCTTGTCTTAAAAAGAAGTTAAATGTCTTTAAGAGGCATTAAAATTGCAAGGAAAAAATCTTGCTCCAAAAAACTCAAGTTTGTTCAAAACAAAAGTAAAGCCTGGAAACTCCCTCTGCCCAATTTACCACTAGTGTTGAGAAATGTTCCACAACAACAGTCTGGGAGAAAGCTAACAGGCTCTTGGCCAAGTAGAGACTAATAAATGAGATCCAACACTGATTTATAGAGGTAAATGGTGTTTGATTAAGCCAATTAATTCTTTCATTGAAGAAAGGGTGTGTGGGCATGACCGAACGAAAGTTGATGGAATTTTAAAAGCCAATTGATTAAATCTCACACATTAGGCTTGTCAGCAAGTTTAAATTCCAGGAGATAAAAGGGGCAATGGCAGTGTGAAAACAAAACTGACAGATTGAAAACAGCTGTGGTGAATGACAGTTTCCTAGACTAGAGAGAGATACGAGGGAAATCGAGTACAGCACTGGGAACTCTGCTGTTTATAATCAGGGCACAATTTTACAAATGAAACAAAACTGGAATAGATAAACTGCGAGGAAGCTAAAATTAGACTTCAAGAATTAAACTAGTGGAATAACCCGAAGCTTTGGGGATGGCACAATAATGGAGCATACACAGCAGTGTGCAGTCTAACCGCATGCCTTTCTATGAGATCAGGGCTGTTCTGTTAGCAAGCTCCAAGTTACTGCAAGTCATTTATCTGAGATAGTGACTCAGTTTTTCTCTCTCCATTAGCACAGCCCAATCTACATGGCACGTACCACAACATTAGGAACATATGACCTTTGTTTGTGATATCACACTGCAACTACCCCCATAAACCCAGACAGCCCCAACAAGTGATTCCCACAACCACCCCAGCCTCACCCTATCAGATATTCCCTTTGTCCTGTCCATCCCTCCCACCATCTATTCTTCAATCTGAAACTACCCTTTTTATCTCTTTTCCAGTTCTGAACCTTCTTCAATCTGAAATATTAACTGTATTTTTCTTTCCACAGGTACTCTGACTTGCTAAATGTTCTCAGCATTTTCTGCTTAAGTTTCAGATTTCCACCATTCACTGTATTTTAAATTTTTTTTATCTATCCCCTGTACCACAGTATCTTGAAATCCCGGTTGCATTATCCCCAACCATCTAAATGCTTGGAATTTTAACCTTAGATTGTGTGATCTCGTCCAATGATTTAACCACCATTACGCAGGAATCATTCAAGTAGGTCTATACCCCACTATCCTTTCTAAGGAATGGTGCCCAGAAATGCTCACAGTATTTTAAGAGTGGCACAACAGGGGCTATGCACAGCTGCAGTTCTCCAGATATAAAAGCTAGCATTCCACTAGTCCTTTTGATAATATTCTGTACCTATCCATGATCCTCTAATATACAGGGACCCAGCCCCAAGAGATTTTCGGCTTCTACTGCTAACTTTTCGCAATTTAGAAAATACTCTGCTTGAACATTTTTACTGGACAAATTTATGATTACTTACATTGTAATCAATTTGCCAGAGCAATATACATTTGCTCAATCACTTTGCAATTTATTGCTTCCATCCAAACTTCTTACAATGTTCCACCAGATAAACCTGGCCATGTGGCTTTCTGCTTCATCATCCAAGTAATGTATAAAGCTTCTTCCCAACACCGGTCCTTGCAGGGATGATACCCCCACTTCCTGTGTCACATACTATCAATTCAAGTATATGCCTAGGCTTGAGGGACTACAGTTACACGGATTGAGTGGATAAGATGGGATCTTGGCTCCAATCGGCAAAACCCTAATCACTACAGTTTAGCAACACTATAACCACGTTGCACTAAAATAGACTTTATTTCTTACTTGTTCCAATTGTGTCTTTTCTCATAAAAACTGTGAACAGTATGCTTTTCTTGTGAATGCTGCTTATCTGATGCTATGAGCCTGTGATGCTCTGCAAGTAAGTTTTTCATTATACCTATGCATTCATGTACTTGTGCATGTGACAATAAACTCATCTTTGACTTTCCTACAAGAATAAATCAGAGAAATTTAAGAGGGGATTTGAAAGGAGCATTTAAAGACATGAAAGCTTAAAGTAACTGTTGCAGGTGAAGTAATGGCAAGAGCATAGATTTAAACATGTGCGATCAAAATCTAGAAGCAACACAAAGAAACACTTGTACAACTACTGATGAAGATTTAGAATGTAGTGCTTCATAGGATGATGCAAACAGATGCAAAAGTGGTTGGGTAACTACTTAAAGGAAAATAAATATACATGTGAAGAAATGAAGTAAAAATAACCATATTGCTATTCAAAAGAAAAGTTGGCACAAACTTGAAGCACTGAATGGCACTTAATATCTGAGTTTGCTGCACTAATAGTATGAACAAAGATAAGCAATTCTGGCCAGAACATCTTAGGTGTGGATTACGTGACCACTGGTGTCATGGGAATTGGTTGGTAAAAGATATTTAAATCACTCTGCTGACCGGGGCTGTGCACCAGTGTCACCTTCTCCCTCCAAACTCACTTGCTTTCCGTTTTTGCAGATGTCTCATCCACAGCACCATTTAAAACCGGAGAGAACGTCTTCTGACTCCTTGCCTCGTCATCAGATGCCTTTGATATGCTAATCACAACAGAAACCAAGTCATTACGTTGTGGGGTTAAAGGAACTCTCCACCCTCTAACTGCACCCACCTCCCCGATTCCTGATGTGCTCTTCAATCCAGATGGAAGGATTGTTTTCACTTGCATCCACCTATGGCCCAAAGCTCTGAACTGGAAAGGTACGAGCTAGGTGCTAAACTCTGATTCCAAGAGGCCGTGCTGACACCTCAAACTCGAAACCACTGGTCTCATGATAAATCTCAGAATGCAAGATTTTACAACCCAAGGTATTGACAGCAGAATGCAACATATTCAGTCACCAATAAACCAGTGCTATCATTGTACATGGGTGCAACAGGGTCCTTACAATTCTGGTTTAAAACGCTCCCGAGTCCCTTGTAATAAAAGAGGTATTTAATTTATTCAGCCACTTTAAACCAAGAGCTCCACTCATCCTCATATCCTTCTCAGTGGTACAATATGCCGGATGAATTAGCAGCATCAGAAACTCCTCATTAAGAATGTGCAAAATAGTACACATTTCACAGTGAGTTACCTATGGCCTCCTCTCTCGGAATTAAGCTGAATCAAAAGTGCAGAGGTGAAGTGACAAATACCTAGCCGAAACATAGATTTAAAAAAAAAGATAATAATATACATACTCTGGGAAGTGAAAAAGTTATACAGGATGTGATAATAAAATACCCTTTAGAAAAATAAAGGAATGATTCAATAATAAAACCAAATTGTAGATTTGACAGTATATGGAGCTTCAACTTAGATCAAAAACTGAGAAATACATGATCAGGAAAGTGAGAAATAATAGGGATTTTTATCCAAATATAATTCACGTAAACAAATGCATCCAGCATGAGAAATTAAACAAAATTTATGTTGTAACTCATTTGGGTGAAAGGAATTAAGATATTAAACATTAAAGGGATCTGGGTACAAACTAGACATGATTGGTAGATAAATATTCCACACCATAGGATCTTCTGAAAGGATAGGGGAGCAATGTTAAGATGAGACAGCAGTGGGTAGAGTGAACAGCTAGCAGGAAAGAGTATGAGTGGAATTAAGGAAAAGGTCCAAAATGCAAGTGGTCTGCAGCCCTCTCGTGAATGGTAATAAAGGGAGGGAATCCTGTGGCAGGAATAATGGGGTTATGAGACCGTAAGACATAAGAGCAGAATTAGACCATTTGGCGCATCGAGTCTGCTCTGCCATTCGATCATGGCTGATTTATTTTTCCCTTTCAACCCCATTCTCCTGCCTTCTCCCCATAACCTTTGGCACCCTTACTAATCAAGAATCAATCAACGTCCGCTTTAAATATACCCAATGACTCGGCCTCCACAGCCGTCTGCGGCAACGAATTCCACAGACTCACCACCCTCTGGCTAAGGAAATTCCTCCTCATCTCAGTTCTAAAGGGACGTCCTTCCATTCTGTGCCCTCTGGTCCTGGACTCTCCCACTACTGGGAGCATCTGCTCCACGTCCACTCTATCCAGGTCTTTCAATATTCGGTAGGTTTCAATGAGATCCCCCCTCACCCTTCTAAACTCCAGCAAGTACAGGCCGAGCCAACAAACACTCCACATACGTTAACCCTTCCATCCCCTGGATCATTCTCGTAAACCTCCTCTGGACCCTCTCCAATGCCAGCACATCCTTCCTTAGGTATGGGTCCCAAAATTGCTCACAATACTCCAAATGTGGTCTGACCAACACCTTACAAAGCCTCAGCATTACATCCTTGCTTTTATATTCTAGTATTCTTGAAATGAATGCTAACATTGCATTTGCCTTCCTTACTACCAACTCAACCTGCAAGTTGACCTTTAGGGAATCCTGCACTAGGACTCCCAAGTCCCTTTGCACCTCTGGTGGAAAGTGTGAATTCCTCCATAGAATTGTATTGGCACAGAAACCAGCCATTTGATCCACAGAATATGCTGGCTCCTGATACTTAAGACTCCAACACTTCATTGAAGTACTTTGAACCAGGAAAGAAAAGCTATACTAGACTTAATGACGAATAACAAATCAGTCTTGGTTAATGAGCTAATTATCCTGTGAATAGCACCCATTATATGTCTGGAAAGCAATGATCATTTCAAATTTATTTCAGCCTGGGAAATAAACTGATCACAAATAAAATAGCTCGAGTCTTTAATGGGTAAATCTATTGTTAGTGGGAAATATTCCAAGTTATACAAAATAAAGCTAGTTCACATGTTAGAAAGCAAAATGTCTTCCTATGGAGATTGGAAACCATAGTCAACAAGATTATCATGGAGTTATTAAGAAAAAAGACTTTCACAAGCTCAACAGAAAGTGAAGACATCGAGACTGCAGATGCTGGAATCTAGAACAAAAAGAACGCTGGACGAACTCAGCAAGTCAGGTAACATCTGTGGAGGCAAAATTTGTACATCGACATCTCCAGTTGGGGATGGGGAAGATTACCAGTATATAACGGTATAAGAAACGGGTGGGGCAGAGGCTGATGTGATAGGTGGAACCAGATGGGGAGAGAGGCTGACGTGCAGATGGAACCAGGTGGGTGGGGAGGGAAAGATGAACAAAGAGAAGAAACCTAGGTGGACAGGAGGGTGTGTGTGAGAGAAGAACACCTGGGGTGTGGGCTACCTGAAATTGGAAAATTCAATGTTCATACCATTGCCTTGTAAGCTACCCAATTGGAATACAAGTTGGTCTTCCAATTTGCGTTTGGCCTCTCTGTAGCAATAGAGAAGGCTGATGTGGCAGTAAGGAGAGTTAAGTGACATGCACCAGAAGCTGGAGATGGCCGTTGAAGACAGAGCGCAGGGGCTCTGCATTAAAGGTACTTAGGTTTCTCCAATGTACAGGAGGCCACATCTTGAGCACCGAATGCAGGAGACCAGGTTGGAAGAAGTGCAGGTGTACTTTTTCCTCACTTGAAAGGGATGTTTAGGTCCCTGAATAGTGTCAAGGGAGGAGATGAAGCAACAGGTGTTACACCTCCTATAGTTGCAGAGGAAATTGCCAGGGGACCGGGAGGGGTGGGTGGGGAGGGACAAGCAGATCAGGGGTCGTGAAGAGTGGTCCCTGCGGAAAGCAGAAAGAGGGGAGAGGGAAAGGTGTGACTGGTGGTGGGATCGTGTTGGAGCTGGCAGAAATGGCGACTGATAACGCGTTGGGTGAGGAGGCTGGTGGGGTGAAAGGCAAGGACCAAGGGAATTGTATCGCTGTTCTGTCTGGGGGTGGGGGGAGTGAGAAGCAAGTGAAACTGCAGTAGACGGGCAAAACACAATGTAGGGATTGAGAACAAATCCAGGGAACAAACAGAAGGTATAAAAGGGAACCCAAAAATAACAACTAGCGGAGGAGCTCAGCAGTCTTTGGTCAATTGTTAACCAAGAGTATCAAGTCCTTTTGATAAGGGTGGAACTGAGGGACTGAGCTGCCATTATCAAATGGTGACACAGGCTCATTTGTACAATTAGTTGCAGAATAAACATAACTTCCTACGTAGATCACAGACCTAAAAAATGGATTAGAAGGGGAACAAGACAGAAGTCAGCAGAGTATTGTGGATATGTCTCAATTTCCAAAGTCACTTTCCAGAGCAAGTACGCCTGGTGTTTACATCAGTCTGATAGCTAAAACTGACCTCACCCAGTCTCCCCATTCTCATCAGCAACTCATGGTGCCAGCCCTTCTCAGTGCTGACACTTGCTAGGGTACAGTTTCAAAGTCATAAACTATCTCAGTCCACATCTCTTCATGAGCACATAAGAAGAGCAGTAGTTGGCCAAATGATCCCTCAAACTAACTCTGTCATTCAATATCGTTGTCGATCTTCTACCTCAACCCTCATGTTCCTGGAATTCCCACAGGTTGTGCAAGGGCAGTAGTTGAGGCCAATGCAATCTGTTTGACATTTTGAAGTCCAGTGCCATCAAGCTGTTTGATTGAACTACTGCCCTGGTTTGATTCACCACAGACTTAATCTTCATGACAACCCTCATGCAATACCTCCTGATACAGCAATACTCTCCTGCACAGCCTCAATACTTGCATGCTTTCGAATACGCTCCTGCCCCATCCCACAAACACTAAGTTTCAAAAGCACAGCACTGAAAGGTCAAATGGAAATATGTCAATCTGACCCCTTAATTTCACCTGACAGGTACTGGGCTCAGGGAAAGGGAGCACTTCACAATGAATGAAGTAGTTTTGAGATGCAGTCACTTTAAAAATACAAGAAAATTCAGCAGCTAACTGGAAGACAGCAAAGCCCCCAAAACAAAATAAATAACCACTCTCATTTTAAGTGTAAAAGTGATACTGTTTGAAGGTTAACTGTTAGTAAGGAGAGTGGAAGAACTCCACCCTGCCATAATTAGATGGGACCTCAGTGTCCTCCCAGTGTAACAATGAAATGTAAGAGTAAATTATGCACACAAATCTCTTGGGTGGGGCCTGAACTCATTTACCCAATTTTCTCCAAACTATCTCAACCACTTCCTCTGATAAAACATTCCCTGATCCAGCACTGCCATGTGAAAAGTACAACCATGCTCCTCGCTCCGTATTGACATTATATTGAAGATCTTTTACCGCAGATTCTCCAACCTATGAAAATACTTCTATCAGTCACTACGTCAAACTGATTCGTCAATTGTAAAATCATTTAATGCATGCATTCTTAACTTCCCAGTGGAAACAGCCACAGAATTTCAAGCCTTTCCTACAGGAATTTTAGGCATTTTTCTTATTCGGTTTATTTCTGCTTCCCGAGCCTAATTCCAAAATATTCAAACATACAAAAAATGAAAATGGACCTAGTACTGACAACAACAATACACCCGTTTAATCCTTCTCCAGTTACAAGCAGCATTAACACCCTATTTCTTTGTTAGCTGCCACTTTGAGCAACTTTCTATTTACACTGCTACATTTCCTCATACCATGCCTGAATTTTTCTAACCCTCACATGACACCTTATCAAATACCATCTGAAAATCTTATATACAACCTCTGTAACGTCCCAACTTATCCAGCCACATCTCCAGAAGGAGCTACTTAAAATTTGTTAAACAGGACTTTAATTAGTGTTGACTATCAACTCGATTAACCCACGCATTGCTCAACACTCACTAACTGCATTCGGAGAAACGGATTCCAAGAACTTGCGCACAAACAAATATTAAAAACTTTTATTCATTTCCTAATCAAAGACATAATGTTAGTTATTTAGCAGCCCTGAGACACAGTGAACATGATGAGTATTAATTGAGTGGTTATAGTTGCCTCTACGATCTGTTCTCTGATCATAGAGTCATACAGCATGGAAAAAGGCCCTTCAGCCCAACTCGTCCATGCTAACCAAGATTTCTACCACAGCTAGGCCCATTTGCCTCTACATACCTGTCCAAATGTCTTTTAAACATTTTAATTGTACCTGCCTCTACAGGTTCCTCAGGCAGCTCGTTCCATGTACCCCAGCATCCTCTGTGTGAAAAAGTTGCCCCTCAGATCCCTTTTAAATCTTTCCTTCCAAGCTCTTTGCCCTTATTCATTAAGTTCATACCTCTGTTCATGCCGCTCAGATTCTGAAGTTTGGGGAACTGGACTAGCTTTTGAGACCTCGGAGCTGTCCCGTACACTTCCTGCAGTAGGTCCAACTTCGGAGGTAGTTAAGAGTTCTTCCTCACTGCACAAGAAATTTAGACAACTGAGCTTCACTAGGGAGAGAGATTTCATCTTCCCTTTCAGAAACTAAACAATTGCACAATTCATTCATTGGTAATTAATATTTACATATTATGAGTGCACAGTAGGGGCTTGAGCACTCAAAAGCAAAACAAAATTGCACAGTGAATGTAGTTAAGTGGTTACAGTCTGCCTCTACAACCTGCTCTCTGATCATAGAGTCATAGAGTTATACAGCATGGAAAGAGGCCATTCAGCCCAGAGGGCAAGACAGCCTCTGGCATGGAACCATTGAGAACCACGTTTTCACTGCCGGGTTTTCCATGCCTGCGTGTGACATCATACCCGTCTTCGTGGCATCTGCCACTTTTTCATTTTCTCCACTGCTCTGCATGTCTAGTGGAGGCAGGGTCTTAAACGGAAACAAAAATGGAACCTGCCTCTTCACTATGAAATACTGTCGAAGCTGTTACTACTTCCCAGTAGGTGTTTTCTCTTTTACAAGATGAACAATTAATCTTCATTAAACTTTTTGCATTGACAAAAATAGTTTTGTGAATTCTGACAGCACAATCGAGAACAATGATCAGAACAAATTAAAAAGTTTTTTTTGGTAAGGCTGAGAATTACATTTTCCCCTCACTGTATTCATGTTGACTTTCTTGAGACTACAACATGTGGGGAGGGTGCACAATCTCAACATAGTGTCTTACACTGTAGTTGGAGAAAATACCCCACACTCCACAGTGCAGTTATGGAATCACCTTCAGAGCTGCCACAGCCTCCACCAGCCAACAGTCACAAACTCAGATTGGATTATTTTGCCAAACCTTTTCTGATCCAGAAAATAATTTCAATACATTCCTCAAATGTACCAAAACATGCATACCTCTCTGAAATAAAAAAATAACTAAAGACATTACAGATTTTTATTAATAAAGTAATTCCCTCTTACTTGCAAAGGATGTGAATTTAAAGGGGTGGGAGTTATCTTTTAATCAAGATAACCCGATGAACTACTCTCAGCTGTCCAGGATTTAATAGTTACGAGGCAAAGTATGGAAATTACTGAAGATTACTCTCATCTAATTTCCTTCTCATGGATAATCACCAGAGTGACACTGATGTTGGATATGGAAACTCTGATTTCATCATTGTGCAGCTCAGCACAATACACCCTATGACTTTAAACGGCCTCCACAAAGGTATTACTACCAAATGCAATCCCATTCATCTCCCAGACTGGAGGGGCAGCACAGTGGCTCATCAGTTAGCACTATTCTCTCAGCTCCAGGGACACAAGTGCGATCTGAGTGGTGTTTGCATGTTCTCCCTGTTTATCACGTGAGTGTCTTCTGGGTGCCCTGGTTTCCACCCACATCCCAAGGTTAATTGCCCACCGTAGATTACTCCTAATGTAGGTGGGTGGTAGAAGAATCAAAAGGGAACGTAGGTAGGCACGTGAGGGAGACCAAGTTACAAAGCCACAGGGGAATAAGAAAAGGTTGAATGGGACCAGGATTGATGAGACTACTCAAATGGGGAGACAGCATGGGTCAGCGGCTTCATTATGGGGTTGTCGTAAGTATATGGTAAAGGCTTCAGTTAGCTTTACAAGCTTGAAATACGAGTGACCTCAATCATCCAAAACCACTTGTGATGGTGTCAGATCCATGAACAGTTCAGGGACCTGAACCCATCATGGCTTTAACGTCCTTCCTCTTGCTTTGCTAAACGCAAGCCAAGCCTCTCTTAGGACATGTTCAGTGACTTACATCTTCCAATGCAGTTACCCCAAAATAATACCTTTTTTTCATAAATACCTTGTGCGTGTTTTAGCTTCTGGATCGTTCACCTCAGAGGGCAAGACAGCTTCTGGCATGGAGCCGTTGAGGACCGCCACGTTTTCCGTTGCCGGTTTTTCCGTGCCTGTGTGTGACATCCTACCCGTTTTCATGGCATCTGGCACTTTTTCATCTTCTCCACTGCTCTGCACGTCCAAAGTTTCTGCACAATCAATGTGGAAATGAATTTTAACAACATTGAGCCCTGTCCTCACCACAGTCCATTCTTCTTGCTTTTGAATACCTTCCCCTCTGTAGCCTTGAAGGCAACGACATGCCAGGCTTAGACTCCAGAAAAACGGTTGCTGGCAGCAAACAGCATGTGTCGGCAGTTCTGTTCAAAAACAGACTGTATAACAACCTTGCAGCGATTCTTCAGAAATGTCCCCAAGAGAGCAAGTTGTATAGTCGTTAAGTTTATGAGTAATGCCCAATTTATCATCTCCCTGGCCCAGCAGGGTCTGGAGTAATCCTTAAATGCTCTTATCATGCTGACCACAATTATCTGACTGGGCACTGACTGTGCATCATGCTTAGGCTTTCCTGGGCTGTTAAGAAGCTGAGCCGAGACAGCTCATTTAAACTAGTCAGAATATTTCTTCTTTTGTTTTAACATTCATGCCCCAGCTTCAATTATTAATATACATTATCATGGTTATAAGGGTATAGGTATACCTTTCCCCTCTCACTCACAGAATAGTGTAGTGTGGTAGACAGAAACAGATACCAGGTCTCAGCAGCAGCCCCTGCAGAAGTGGGCAATGAAGGGGCCAAGGCATAAAACTAATTCATTACCAACTCTTCATTGGTTGGCCAGTCAAGTATTCAATCTCCATTATGCAGATTAGAAGAGAGATGCTGACTTTGTGTTTTAAAAGCCTGAGATGTTTAGAGAAGAGCAGAACTGGGACAGGATAAAATCCACCTAGAGGAACAGCAATGTTAGACAAGGGAGTCTGGGTTTTGTCTTCTTTGCATTGTTGTATCCAATCCTACATCTGCCCAAGTACAAATGATACCTTTTTCCAAGAATAATTTCCTTTTAATTATAAAAACTGAAAAAAATTGATCACGTCATGTGCTACATCAGTGACGGCACTACCAAAAGTACTTCATTGGGTATAAAGAGCTTTAGGACATCCTGAGGGAAGCGCACTATGTGATCGCTTTTGAAAAACCATTACTTAAGCTGCTGTGGAAGTAGTTATGCGTGTAATTACAGCCCAAAACTGAATGGTTTTTATTACTTTTAATTGTATCCTGATTCTGGCACCTCAAAGATTAAACCACAAAATTATCCCACTGCTATTGTTTTTGCAACAGGCATTCTCTGTAGGTAACCACACAGCCCAAATGCTAGTTGAATGGAGCTTTGCATCTAGTCCAATTATCCTTAGGTTTTCTTGTCCCCTTTCAAATCCACTCTTTGAATGACTTGGAATACTAGTCAAAATGAACGACGATAATACCTAGGGAACAGTCAGTTACGACATGTAAAACCTGCAAAATCGCAGATTATGATTGAGCAACAGCAAGTGGGAGTTACCATAGAAGAGGGTAGACGCAAGGTTGGCACCATTACCTCAAAACCAGGCCCACCAGCATGATCTGCGCAGTAACAGTTATAGATCATGGATTAGTCTCACATTACACGAAGGATTCATAGTTGAACGTGACCTATCTTGATGATGGCTCTGTCCATAAGCAGGTACTCAATTACATGTACAAGCTGATTTATCTTAAAATTCTGGACAGTGGAACTGTTTCCAGAGACAAGTATTTTAGTTCCAAGTTTCTGCTTCAATCAGCATATCTCCAATTGGCTTTAAAAACCTCATTTAAAAATGGTAACTTAGTAAATCTTATTCAAATTGCTGAAAATAAGCATTTATAAGAAATCAGTATCAATCAAGCACCTTTGAATAACCCAATTCTAAATTCAATTCATAAAAAGGAAAAAAACAATCCAGTTGAGGCACATTGGTCAATTCATTGGAAAATTAAAAGCTCATGTTTAAAAACTTTTGGTCTTGTACACAGAAGCAGCAGCTTAATGTTTTGTGCCTTTTTTAAGAGGCTGCAAACAAGCAAACAGGGGAAATTCCCAATGGTAATTAACTAGTTTTTGTGATGTGACCTGCTCAAAGCAGAATGCTTTGAAAATACCACAAGAGAGGCAAATGCAAACCGCACTTTAGATTTTGCAATCTTCTACAGTGCTTCTGCTGATTTTAAACTGACCGGGCTGAATAAAAAATCCTAATACAACTAGGCTGAGAAGCTCAGGGCAGGATGTACAAGAAACACTTAAGTGACATGAGATTTGCCTTTAAGCTCACTTTCATAGAATCATTGAAATGGAGAGCACAGAAATGGGACCCTTTCAGCCCCTCTCATCCATGCCGACCGTGATACTGATCTACACTAATTCAATTTGTCCACATTAGGTCTGCACCCCTCTCTGCTTTTCCTACCCAAGTACCCATCCAAATGTTTTTAAATGTTGTAATTATATCTGTCTCTACCACCTCCTCTGGCAGCTCGTTCATATAACCAACACCTATTTATGAAAGACGTGTCACTCAGATCTCCTTTAAATTTCTCCCCTCTCACCTTAAACGTGCCCTCTAGTTCAAGACTCCCCTGCCCCAGGAAAAAGTCTCTGACTATCTATGTCCCTCATAATTTTATAAACCTCTACAAGGTCACCTATCAGCCTCCTATATTCCAGTGAGAATAAACACAGTCTATCCGATCTCTCCTTGTAACTACAGCCCTCCATTCCAGGCAACATCCTGGTGAATCCTGGTAACTACCTGTTACCACACCCTTCCTGTAGTTGGCAGCCAGAACCATACAATACTCCTAACAATGTTTTGTCCAACTGCAACTCTTATACTCTATGCCTCTGTCTATGAAACCAAGCTTGTCAAATGCCTTCTTCACTATCCTATCCACCTGTGTCGCCACTTTCACGGAGGTATGGACTTGTACCTCAAAGTCTCTCTGTGCATCAACGATCCTAATGTCCCTGCCATTTATTCTATGTGCTAACAGAACATGACTTGTCCAAGTGCATTACATCACACTTCTCTGGATTAAATTCTATCTGCCACTGCTCCACCTAACCTTCCAGCTGATCTCTGTCTCGCTGTATCCTTAGACAACCATCTTTGCTTTCTGCAGCTCCATCAGTTTTTGTGTCCTCTGCAAACTTACTAATACTACGACACGGAAGCGCGGCGACACTTGCGGGCTGCCCCCAGACCACTATGCAAGAAGGTGCATTTCACTGTGTGTTTCGATGTACATGTGACTAATAAAGATATCTCATCTCACTTACATTCTCATCCAAGTAATTTGTATGTATTACAAGCAACAAGAGGTCCCAGCATCAATCCCAGCAGTACACCACATGTTCTTAGTTTGATTTCTTAGCTTGAATTGAGTTTTGAACACTGAAGGTGGCTAAGATAGAAATCGAGGGCCAAGATTTAGAAGGCCTTTTGTGGCAGGGAAATTCTGCAATGCAGAACTCTGAAGTACTGCAAGATATTGTTAGAGTGTACAGAATACTACAGCACAGTGTTTGAGGTTAACACTGAGAATGGAAAGAGGCCAGCAGTATGGAAGACAGCAGAGTCACAGCCTCCAACTGTGACTCGTCCTTAACTGTAAAGCACTTCCACATGTCCTCTGGAAAAGAGGAATATTGAGAGGTTGTGGTTGAATTGCCTCACGCGTCAGCATAAGCCTTTTACAGATACCAAGTCCGTACCAACCAATGAACATCCATTTTTTTTTAACCATAATCTTCCCCTAACCTATTTTATTCTTCCTCAAAGGGAGGACGTGCAGACTCCACACAGACAGCTCTGGATGTTGGGAATGAACCCAGGTCACTGGAGCTGTGAGGCAGCAGCTCTACCAGCTGCACCACCCACTATTTGAGAGTATGAATAGATTATAATTGTCTCTTCAGATTTGGGTGAGTACTCAAATCTTTGCACACATGTTGTGTAAAGTTTAGCTAATAAGCCAAGTTTAAGTAACTCTGACAAAAACCAAGATGCAAAGCTGCAGCAATCCTGAAGTATTACTTATGGTTGGGTAAAAGTAGAATAAACTAATTAAAGCAAAACATTTTTCAAAACAACAAGTTATGGTGCATTTTCCTAGCTTTGACCTTGAGGCAACAGATTTAAGACATAATTAAAATAATAAAACTGTGCCCCGCTCATCACACACTCACTCTTTTGTTCCTACGGCAGTTCAAAGTGAAGAGAGCACAAATCAAATAACAACACGGAAGATATCTGACTTGTGGCACAGAAACTCCCACAGGCAAGCAGCCTCGGACAAGTACAGTTCAGTTGGAGGAATTAAAGTGCTGCTACAGAAATGACAGACACCATAGAAATAAAATTTTCCTTAAAGCAACTATAAAAACTGGGCTAAAAGATTGAGAGCAAGGGTTGCAGGGGCAGATAAAAGGATCAAGTTGGTGGAATGAGATAGGAGCAGGGCAGGGGGAAGCGAGGGAAAGGGGAAAAAGAAAGAAAAACGGAGGAGAGAGAGATAGAAAGGGAGAGGAGAGAGAGAGACCGAAAGAAAAAGGGAGAGGAAGAGAGAAAGGGAGAAAGGGGAATGTGAAAATGGGAGAGAATAAAACTAATGTTCTCTGGTGGGAAATTCTGAAACTGGGGCAAAATTATTTGGGTTTGTCTCAAAGATGAATCATGTCAAAAATCACTTTCGGTGAAAGAACAGTGGAAACCATGGGGAGCTGTTGGGCCAGCATAATGCTCTTGGTTCTTGATTGTATTTCTTCAGCTGATTGCTGAATTTTATTAAGCAAGTACACCAAGGATTATGAAACCAGGTGAATGGAATAAAGGTGCAGATCAGCCACAAAAGGCATGAAAAGGTTCAAATCACTGAATAATCTGCTAATCTAATGTTTCTGACATTCTGAGGAAAAAAACATTCTCAAGACTTGTCAATATCTACATCTGATTATATAATGGAACTTGAGTGAAATGAAGTGCATACTCCACTGGAATCTAACGTACAATGGGATCCAATGGGAAAGGATGCTTACTTGGGTCTGGAGTTCTATACAATAAAAGATCCAATACGGCTGGTAATCCTGAACTGTGCAGTATTGAAGATATTGGACAATACTCACTTTCTTCTGATGTTTTGCTATGTCCGTCACCACTACTCTGGAGCTCGTCGGCAGGAGCAGAATTTGTTTCCATAGATACAGGAGAGTTTGTTCGCAAGCGTCCAGAGGGGCTGAAAGAAATTAATTCCAATTAACTGAAGCTTGGATGGGTGCCACTCTTCTCACCAGGACTACTTTGGCACTCCCACTGCTTCTCTTTTCTGCTTTGTTGTTTATCTGTAATGACGCATAGACATTCCCAAAAACAAAAAACAGCAGATGCTGCATATCAAAATGTACAGACATTCTGACAAGTCCTAGGCTATCAAAGTCAAACGACAATCTGTTTAAAGTTGGGGAGGCTCCAAGTGTTATTTTTACCTACCCACATACAAAACCAATTATGGTAATCTTCCTGTCTCAGCCTGCATTGTTCCAACATTCTTTTACCTACCTACTTCCCCCCCTTTCACCTGAAGAGGAACAGAAGGTCAAAAGGACCTTGCCAAGAGGCCGACCTCATTGAAAGAGGCTATTATTTATACACACACCCAGACTGGACTTAAAGGGAGTTATCCATCTGTGGAGAGCATTTTTGTTGGCCAAATTCCATTCTTAACTATCACCAATGACAAGTGCATCTTCCATGAGACTGAGCAACCTATTTGACTATACCCCTTGCTAGCTCTGGAGCAGGTATGGTGGCAGATGAGCTGTTAACCAAGAAAGAAATGCAACATCCATGTGTGGAGGCAGCAAAGGGATAAGTGAGTTATGGCAGGTTGAGGCTGAAACGGTTCTACAGAGTTAGGGGTGGAAGCAGAAGGTGCTTTGATGGTGAAAGATAGATCAGAAGCTCAACCCAGCCACTTTAAATTATGCAATGGACTGTGCCACCTCATCACCCTTCAGGAAAACGTTTTTCCTCAGAACTTAGCCACAGATTTAAAGTATGACGACACTGGGGTTGCAACACAGCCTTGTGCTCTCAGTCAGTGCATTAATATCCGCAGTTGATGGGCTGAAAGAATCACCGGTTGCACTTAATCTTTACCCCACTGAAACACATACATTGACATCAGGAAAGGTCAGGATCTACCATTGTTGTGATGGCCTCCTCGGTCAGTCAGTTAGTTCAATGCTGTGTTCTAAGCTCACTCATGAAAGGAACTGAAAAGGAAGAGAAAGGAGAAAAGGAAAAGCAATTGGAACAATATTTCCTTGCAGTTGTATTACTCACCCAGCCTGGGAGGCAAAGCTGGCGAATACTGCCCATCCTTCTATTGGAGGTGGTGACGTTGCGGGTTCTGTGCTGCCCCACGCACTAAATCCAGCATCTGCAACACTCTGGCTCCCACCGCTATTTGTCATAGGTACAGTATCAAAGTTCGCTGTCCAACCAGCTTCTGAAGATCAAAACAACACTTCACTGGTAACACATCTACATTACACAGGACTCTCCGAATTAACAGCAGAATTGAACCAGAATACCCCACATTCCATTCCTCATCTGTTGAGTTAACTGCAGCAAGCTACATCCCAGCAGGTATACATTATGGCCATATGAAATTAAAGTACTGACTGTACATGAGTGTAAAATAGCTTAAATGTGCAAATGCGTGTTTAAAAGCTTATGCTTTCTGAACACCCCGTTTAATTGATTTTTTTTTACAAGAGTGTGTGTTGAGCTCACCATACACATAGTAGCGACTTAATTTTAAAAAGTGCTGCCTTCCATCTGAACTACATAGAGTAAGGCATCAGTTTTAGCTAAGGCACTTGAAAATAACCCATGGATCACAGCTGAGCTACTGACTAAACTAATGTGGAGAAGCTTGCTTTACTGTACATCTGTCTTCTATGCCTTATTGGCGAGCTTCTGAAGCAGAAAGTGTTACAGAGATGAAAGCGTTTTACTCACTAGCATAAACATTCCTTATCTTGAGAAGCACAAGAGAAAAAGCAGAAAATGCACTAATTTTCTCACAGGATAGGGGACTGGTACGGTCAATGTCCTTTTTAGGAGAAATAGTCCAAGTAGTTGAAAATCCTAAAGCATCTGATGCGCAATTGATATAAAAACACTGCCCCTCTTACCTTTCTACACAATTGGATAAACTATGTAAGGTGACCACACGGCACTCTGTTGCATCAGCTCTATCTCCCCCATCAGTGTTAACAGACACAGAAGAGAACTCATCAGCTGGACCAGTAATCTGCCATACTCTAATGTAAGTAGACCAACTGCCCCATCATTCATGCACCTTTGTTTGGGTCTACTTCCATCCTGGTGTCCGTGGGTTTTACAGTCGTCTGCCCCCCTTCTTCATCTTCGTCTTCTTCTGAGTCTCTGCTTCCTTCGCTGTCTGTACTCCCAGAGCTCCTGCAACACCAGCACAAAATTTAAGTTTTTATGTTCCGATTCTCAGAAGTAAACAAGTGCTAAAGACTCGGTGAGTATTTGGACAGAGTTGGACTTCAGTATCAGTGAAAATATGAGTTGCGCAGCATAGCTGCTGGGAGGAATCACTGCCCAACAGTCATTAGCCAGGATAGAACGAGGATGAGGGAACATCAGATCTGTCCAGCAGCCAACCTTCAGGCCTCAGCTTAAACA
Source organism: Pristis pectinata (assembly GCF_009764475.1). Lineage (NCBI taxonomy): Eukaryota > Metazoa > Chordata > Chondrichthyes > Rhinopristiformes > Pristidae > Pristis > Pristis pectinata. The sequence goes on from NC_067437.1 coordinate 4,618,511, forward strand.
GGGGGCTTTGTGAGTTTATAGAATGGTTGCCAGAGCTTCCAAATCCACACCACTCTGCACGCAGGAGAGGAAGGCGAGGACACTCTTGCGCTGACAAAGAACATACCTAGTAACACGCCGAGCATCGGCTGCAAAACGCAGGTCCTTTTCCTGCCACACTTCATCCTCGTCTGAGCCTTCATCATCATTGAACTGCCGTATTCGCTCCTTCCAACACTCCTCAAACAGGTTGGTGTTTGGCTGAGAAGCAGAATGAAGAAAATTGCGCTTGCATCCCAGTATTACTTAAATATTTCAATTAAGCAGTGACTATTAGCAATTTCCATGAAAAGGTTTAAAAACAGGAATTAGCAACAGTGCTTATTATTTGGATAAATGATTTCACTTACTAATGATTTCGGACTACTCACCTTCACTACTGGTGAATCAGTGAATTAACACACCCACCTGCCACAAGTAACCAATTAAGTTCCTGCTGTAATTTTCATTACCTAACGACGGATAAGATGCTGGAATGAAATTGAAAGCTACTTCCTGGTTAATGAGGGCAGGAGGTAAATGACTTTAAGGTTTATCCTTCTAATTACTGCGGAGACCATTATCAAATACATGTCGGCTTTTGGCCTAACTGCAAAGCATCTGCAGTTGAATGGCCCGAAACCTTTCATTACTTGGGCTTGCAGTCAGTGATCAGTCACAGAGACTTGTACTGCAGAACTGTGCCCCGGCATTGATCAGTGTAGGAGACATCTGGGGAAGGGGTTTGGATCTTGTCAACTCGAATAACAGATTGCTAAATTCCACTGTTCCATTGTGTGAAATAAAGCACATGTCAAGCAAATATAATGAAGATAATTAAGAAAGGCACTGTACAATTCCTTTTACAGTACTTTACGGGATGTCAGCTTTACCAGGTTGGTATTCTGATCCTTCAAAATTTCACTTTCATATACTTCGGATTTATTAAAACCTTCAAATTATATTTTCAGGAAACCAAAAGACGTCAAGCAAAGATGTATAGTCATACATATTAGCCATTACATATTCGTACGTGGCATTGTTTAAAGTATCTAGAAGTTATACTCACACTGTCACTGTTGGCATCGAACACAAAGCTGATATTAGCTGCTCTCTCAAAAGGGGAGCTGTTGATCAAATAGCAAACAGATCATCAATATTTATCTCTGTGAAGGAAGAAGTGGCCCTTGTCAGCTCTGAACATGAAATGTTACCTTGCATGAAACTAATTTCCAAAACTTTAAGCTATAACAAGGTGGAAAAACAGAAACAATGAGTTCTAGCAATTCCACATCTTAAAATGCACCACTGGACTGTCACGGACACAAAACCAGCACAATAGATGGCCTGATGCCCGCTGTGCTGAGATATCAGAGGTTGTTGGTGTACAGCTCTGTCTTTTCTCCTCATCATTGTCAATTGACGACATTGTCAGCACGAGTTGGAGATGGATCATGGCATCACAAGCAATTAACTGTGCAGCAAGTTATGTTGATTTACTTAGAAAACAGTCAATTTAAAGAACTTACAGTAAAACTAAAGCAACTTCCCCCAATAAAAAATGCGGCAAATGGCAGACAGTGACACACAAATAATGTCCATAAAAACGTCACTTAAAACTGTTCTCACCAGGCCGGACTGACAGGGGAAATTACCCAATTATCACTGTCACTAAATGTGGCCTATTATTTCAATTTTATTTTCAAAACGTTTACATACTGCCAATTATCGGTTCTATCATATACTGCTAGAGCTTATGATGGCTGACAGCACTTCACAGAATGTACTTTTCTCAAATTTATGCCCTCTAGTTAGCAATACACTGACTGGCTTACCCTGGTTTAACCTATTAAACTTCTCACATTTCAACATCTTTGGATACCCCTGCTAATCAAAATTCATGTCTTCTACACTTCTGCATTCCAGAGCCTGATGTCCAAAGCAAAATCCAAAGCTGACGTCTATGACCATTTGGAGTGCAGAACTCCTCACTCCCTATTAGTTTTGCCCCATTTATGTTATGGATAAGGGTACAAGAAATTCACACAAACGTTGCTGCCTCGAAGTTGATGCCAGCAAGCAGTGGATGGAGAGAAAACAGTGAAAGCACAAACTTAAAAAGCTATTTGCCGCCTTCTTTGCATAGTAGGGGAATTAAGGGTTAAGGGGAAGAGGCAGGTAGGTGGAGCCGAGTCCACGGCCAGATCAGCCATGATCTTCACGAATGGCGGAGCAGGCTCGACGGGCCAGATGGCCGACTCCTGCTCCTATCTCTTATGTTCTTATGTTCTGCTTTTCAATAAGCTACCTGCATAGTGTCGTGGTTGTAGACCTACTATTTGACAACTATTTCCTGGCATAATTCCATATTCTAACTAACCTCCAACCTCCAAATGACTCCTGTAATTGCCTCATCTGCAACTGTTAGAATTTGAGGAAGTGCCAGGTATCCAGTGTGCACCTTCTAACAATCTCCTGGAGTTTTCTACCCACGTTATTCATTTGTGGTAATAGTCACAACAATGAACAGAACTCACTTGACACTTTCTTCCTGCTCGGCAAACTCTTCATCATTGAAGCCAAACTGGTCGATAAAAGTGGAGGTCATCTGTTGAACTTGATAGTCCGAGAATGCCTACAAGATCACAGTACAGATACAAGCACCAATTACAAAAATGATCACCAGTGCACCCAAACAGAGATAATCATAGAATCAATGATAACTGCACTGAGGCAAGCATCAGAAATCCTTTTTTTTTAGCTTCTGAGTTATTCTGGAATATGAGTCACTTGTCCTGATACCCATCATCTCCAGGTCCCACAGCCTGTCATATTTAACATTTCAACCATATTAACACTACACCTTAGACAGCTTGAGTATTCAAATAATTACAGGGAGTGAACAAGGCTCAAGGAAGCCAACAGAGCCAGCAGGGAACAAGTCCACTGTTTTAAAAGGACCATCTTAAAAGAAGAAAGGTGGTGATAGAAGGGCAATGAGGATTAAGCAGAGAATTCCAGAGTTTGGGCTATGGCAGCCACTGGTTACAACTGGGAATTTGCACAAGGCCTGAAGAGATCTAGGAAACGTGAGGAGCCAGAGAAGTTCAAAGGGATAGAAGGGAGAGGCTATGAAATAATTTGCAAAAAAATTAAATTGAAATTTTAAAGCAAAATGGTTGCCAGATGCACCTGTAATTGTTGGGTCCAAGCAGAGTTTTGGATAAACTCAAATTTAAGGAGGGGGGAGACGAGATCAGTAAAACAAGCACTGGAATAGTCAACTCCAGATACAAAAGCAGCAAAAAGAAAGCAGCACATGGCGGGCAACAAGTGGTTCGCAAGCCAATGATCCAAGTGAACCAGCTGCGGCTCGGACGTGGCATACAAAAGAAACAGTCCACTGCCCACTATGAATGCAAAGCAAGTATATGGAGAAGCAAATGTTTGTCCAGTGAGGGTTATCTACAGTACAGTTCCCCAGACTTCAGCACCAGTATAACAGTTCATGATTTGGATACGGTGGCACCGGACACCATTTCATAAGAAGTGAAATTTAAAAGTGCAGTGAATGAGGAAGACTGCAATTGGCTTCAAGAGGACACGCAGGACGTTGGAACGGACAGACACATAGGAGATGAAGTTTCAAAAAAAAAGGGGGGACTTTCTCACTACATTGTGGTAGGAGGAATGAAGAGATGCAACATCAACTTTTTTTAAAATGAATGCAAGAAAAGACTTGGAGGTGATTGTGTGCAAATCTCTGAAGGTGGTAGCAAAGTTTTAATAAAGCAGTACACAAAGCACACAAGATCTCAGGCTTTGTAAACAGAGACATAAAGTTCAAAAGAAAACTGCAAGTTATTTTAAAAAAGACAGACAAAAAAAAAACCAGTCCAGTTGGGACTGAACTAACATGTTTAATTCTGGACACATTGATTAGGGGAAAGAGACTGGGTAAGGGAAAGGGGAGAATGAGTAGGGGAATAAGAAAAGATATGAATCAATAAAAGGTCACCAGTTTAATATTTCTCCCCCCAATGATGCTCCCTGGTTTACTGGCTACTTCCAGACTCTATGCTTTAATATTAAGAGAAATGCAGCCTACTCTGCTCACGGTTCTTACCTGTTGCAGAACAGCCTCCTGAGGAAAGCTGAATTCTTTTAGATCATTCTCATCGTCGTCACTTGAGGAGTGTAGGTTCCGCATATTTACCTAAATAACAGTCACCAGATGTTATTTACAGGACAACTAATGTAGCAAACCTTTCAGAAAACCAAAATATATTCCAAAAATATTAGCATACTAAATATTTGCATATTTAAAGCCCTTTGTTCTAAAAACACAAGATTGTCATAATGACTCACAGCAACAGAACTCCAAATGCCTGAAGCTACTCTCAATGTCAGAGAGGACACTTTATCCTGGCAAAGCAGAAAATAGAAGGAAATGCTGCTGACAACATTGGAGGGGGAGTAACGCCTCCTAATTGTGGAATCGGAAATGAGGACCAGCTTCAAATAAGCATGTACAGAAATACATTGACAGGGCGCTCACTTTATCCAATGCAGGGTTTTGACCCGAGACATCGACAGTTCCTCCCCCACCCCACTTCCACAGATGCTGCTCGATCTGCTGAGTTTTTCCAACATTTTGTTTGTTGTTCCAGATTTCAGCATCTGCAGTCTCTTCCCTATCCAGTGTGCCCACTTTATCTGTGTTAATATGATGCACAATATGCTTCCACATATTCCACACCAGAGTACAACCCCTGATACATGAGGAGATGTCCATTACTAGCTCCTGCCCACTGCCCTATCTTTGACGACCATCTTTGATGCACAGAATCAATAGGTCTGCTTCAGATCAAAATTTGAACCAAAATTAATTTCTACACACTTTGATTATTAGTCCTCAATTTACATTTGGTCAGTAGAGACTCTAAAATTGTAAACAGAATCAGGTAAGATTCCCACATAAAATCCAGCAGCCTAGGTGGAAAGAGTAGACACAACTGGAATTTCTTGCAATTCTTTCCACGGAATGGCATACCTACATTGACAGGGCTGAAGGTTAAGAACCTTCTATGGTGCCAACCTCACTTGGGCGAGGTAATGGATGGTTGGTGGCACTGTGCCCTGTCAAGTTAGCAATTTGAGGAGAAGTTGGTCAAAATGAACAACATCCTGTGGCACAGAGAACCTCTGGTGAAGCTAAATCCACAGTGATGTTCAGCCAAAATAGGTTGCAATGATTGGACACTTGCCAGCAAATCTCAGTCACAATATGACACTCACCAAATCAACAGTGTTCTTCTTATTCATGTCAGAGAGTGATCCCAGCACAAACTTCTCCCACCGCTCCCGATCTTCATCTGGCAGTTCTGAAAATTATAAGAATTGGTAATGTGAACTCTGCACCTGCAGAGTGTGACAAGAAGGTCCAGGACAGGAAAAACATTTCCAGTTCCATTGCCGTTAAACTCTTCTTCTTGAAGATACTCATTAAAATATCACCCGAATCAATTAATATCCGTTTGGGATCTTACTCAACAAATTAATTCTACCACTCTATCACCCTTCCATCAAAAAAATTTTACCTTTATATGGCCTCTTACTTCCAACCTCCTTCATGGGGAACTATCACCCCTGGCCATTCATGACTATATTAAGCAATGTTAACCAGTTACATAAGAGATCCTGATCAAGTCCTGATGCAGGGGTTTGACCCAAAATATCAACAAATTCCTATCTCCCCACAGAAGCTGCTCGACCTGCTGAGTTCCTCCAGCAGATTGCGTGTTAGAAATAGCAGGAGGATTCAGCCACTGGAACCTGCTCTGCCATTCCACAAGATCAAGGCTCATCTCAACACCATTTTCCTGTCCAATCCCTTCCTCGAACATCCAGCAATCTTATTGACCTCAGTTTTAGATGCAATCAATATCTCAGCTCCCCAAATTCAAAAGGTCCACTGCCCTCTGAGTAAAGTGCTTTCTCCTCATTTCAGACCTAAGTGAACTACCTCTTTGTTTTGAGTCCGTGACCTCTGGATTGAGACTCCTCAGCTAGGGGAACATCCACAGCATATCCACCTCGCCAACTAAGAATTCTGTATGTTTCTATGAGATTACCTCTCATTTGAAATTCCAGAGAATACAGGGCAGATCTACTCCCCCTCTCCTTATCACTGACTTCCCGTCAGCCTGGTGAATCTTTACCCTCTGTAGCGACCACATCTTTTTTTGTTAAAAGGCAAGACTATCAAAACTGTGTACAATACTCCACGTAAGGCCTTAAAAAAGCCCAATATAATTGCAGTAAGACATCTTTACCCTTATACTCAAACATTCTAGCAATAAAGGCCAACTTACCATATGCTTTCCTAACTGCTTGCTGCATCTGCATGTTAGTTTTCCTGATATGTGTACAAGGACACCCAGGTCCCTTTGAACATCACCAAACTCCGAGACCTGGGACTCAATACCTCCCTTTGCAACTGGATCCTTGACTTCCTGACCAACAGACCACAAAGGATAGGAAGCAACACCTCTGGCACAATTATCCTCAACACTGGTGCCCCACAAGGCTGCATCCTCAGCCCCCTACTCTACTCCCTATACACTCATGACTGTGTGGCCAGATTCTGCTCTAACCCCATCTACAAGTTTGCAGAGACACCGCTGTAATGGGCCGGATCTCAAATAACAATGATTCAGAGTACAGGAAGGAGATAGAGAGTTTAGTGACATGGTGTCATGACAACAACCTTTCCCTCAATGTTAGCAAAATGAAAGATCTGGTGATTAACTTCAGGAAGAGGAGCGGTACATGCTCCTGTCCACATCAACAGTGCTGAGGTCGAGAGAGTCGAGAGCTTCAAGTTCCTAGGAGTCAACATCACCAATAGGCTGTCCTGGTCCAACCACGGCCAAGAAAGCTCATCAGTGCCCGGGACCGCAAGAAACTGTGGAGAGTTGTGGACACAGCTCAGTGCATCATGGAAACTAGCCTCCCCTCCGTGGACTCTGTCTACACTTCTCACTGCCTCGGAAAAGCAGCTAGCATAATCAAAGACCCCACCCACCCACCCCAGACATTCTCTCTTCTCCCTCCTCTCATCGGGCAGAAGATACAAAAGACTGAAAGCACGTACCACCAGGCTTAAGGTCGGCTTCTATCCCGCTGCTATAAGACTATAGAACAGTTCCCTAGTGCAATAAGATGGACTCTTGACCTCACAATGTGCCTTGCCATGGCTCTTGCACCTTATTGTCTGCCTGCACTGCACTTTCTCTATAGCTGTTACACTTTACTCTGCATTCTGTGATTACCTTGTACTAGCTCAATGCTCTGTGTAATGAATTGACCTGTATGAATGGTCCGCAAGACAAGTTTTCCACTGTACCTTGGTACATGTGACAATAATAAATCAATTCCAATATCAGCAGTTCTTTACTCTCACCATTAAAAATACTCAGGATTTCCATTCCTAAAGGGTATAATCTTATGTTTCTTCACAGTGATGCTCACTTACTCAGCTGGTCTCTACACCCACTTTCTGTCTTCATCACTACTCACATCTCCACTCAATTTTATGTCACTAGCAAACTTGGAAATATTAGATTTAGTTCCTTTAGTAGAATCATTGATATAGATTGTGACTAGAAGCACCAATCCCTGTGGTACCTCATTTATTCCAGTCTGCTAGCCAGAGGAAAGCCTCTTTATACCCACTGTATTCTATCTCTTAACCAACTCTTGATCCCCCAGTACCATCTGCTCCAACTTTGTTCCGTCCTCTACTCTGCAAGAAACACCCTCAAACATCTAACTCTGCTCAATTATATTATTTCCAAGTGTCATATCATCGCTGAAGGGTTAGCAGTTTCTCGTTTACCCTCCCTTTCCTTTCTTAAATGACGGAGTCACAGTTGCTACTCTCCAATCTGTAGTAACTGTTTCAGACTCTTTAGAATTTCAGCAAAACATAACCAGAGAATCCACTCTCTCCACAGCCACCTCTTTCAAAATTCTGGTATGGAGATCACTGGGATTTATCAGTTTTCAGATTCATAACTTTGCTAGAAGTATTTCCTTTTTAATACTAACTTCTTTGACTTCCTCATTTGCACTGGACCCTTGGTTCTCCAGCATTTCTGGGAAGCTGTGTCTTCCACCTTCAAGGTAGACACAAAGCATTTGTTCCTCTGTCATTTACATATTCTTCATTACAAATTCTCCTGTCTCCTGTCCTTAAGGGATCCACGTCTGCCCTCACTAAGGTTTTCTTTTTTGCGTACCTTTAGAATCTCTTGGTCTGTGTCTGCATTTCTCACTTGTTTATACTGATATCCTTTTTACACTTCATCGTCAATTTCTTGATCATCCTTTTGATGAATTCCGAAATTCCCAGTGCTCAAGCCTACTGTTTTTTCTGCAACTTTATAAGCTTTTCTTTAGATATACTGTCTTTACTTTTTCCCCTGAACCTATAGTTGGACTACCTTTGCCATTGGGTACTGTGCCTTATATTGCTGCAGATCATACATTATTTCTTTAAATGCTCACCACTGCCTATCCAGTGCCATGCCCTTTGATATAGTTTCCCCAGCTTATCTGCCCTTCATAGCTTCAGAATTTCCTTCAGCAACACACACAAAAAGTGCTGGAGGAACTCAGCAAATCAGGCAGCATCTGTGGAGAGAAATAAACAGTCGACGTTTCAGGTTGAGACCCTTCATCATTGAGTCCTGATGAAGGGTCTCAAGCCGAAACATCAACTGTTTATTTCCCTCCACAGATGCTGCCTGACCTGCTGAGTTCCTCCAGCATTTTGTGTGTGTTGCTCCAGATTCCAGCATCTGCAGAATCTCTTGTATCTTCATAATTTCTGTAGAATCTCTCATATCTTCATTGTTTCCATCAGCTGCAAAAATCACTGTCACCCATGGTAACATAGATGCTAATGTTTAGTTGTGAGTAAATTTTGATTACCTTGTCATGTCTTCTATCAGAAGTTAAATGTGATAGCAAAGATTCCATCTCCAGAGACTTTTCCAAGAGGTGCTAGCAATGCTAACATTCAGAATGGACTGCTCACCCTCAACTAATCAGACGTACTCTAGAACTAAGCTGAGGGTACGATTCTAGCTCTGTTGATGCAAGGAGCTTTTGAACTGAAGTATGGAACAGGTGGGTATCCATCAAGCTGAGTGACAGATCATCAGTTTTGGATCTTTGCCTTCTACAGTCATATGACTAAATAAAAAAAATACCTTTGATCATCTGTGCTATTGAAGTGTGGTTAGGACCATTTTCTGAGTTCTGTGCCATGGCATTTGCTATTCTTGTTAAATGACCCATGTACCCTTTTCGCCTGCCACCTTCTGACCTAAGAGAAATCAAGACAAGAAGCACAACACAAGTAAGCCAGATTCTTAACTTAGAAACAGTTCTATTAAGCAACAAAAATTCTTGTTTCCTCCCATGCTAAATGGGAAAGACAACTGTTGCACCAAAACACAAGCAGCTTAGGGAAGCAGGTAGGTGTGATCCAATTACTTTTACTAACTATGGATTCTGGACGAGTAAAGCATCCAAGAACTCTACTCTCATTTGTTACTTAATGTAGTCCAACAGGGCTAGAAGGACAGACTGCCCATTATCACAGCTTCTAGCTTCATGCATAAAGAGCCTGAGATGCTCCAACTGAACTTTTGGGGGAATGTGAGAGACTGGAATAGTCCTTGGATCAAAGTTTAAAGGACTGCTAATGAGGGCTGAACATTCCCCCCCCCCCCCCACCCCCAGCTTTCCCCAGGGTCAGTGCTGGATAATTAGCAAAAGAACCTGAGAAAGGACAAGAAGTCTTCTACATTGCCGATGAATGATATGGAATGCTCTGTCTGAAAGGACAGTGGAAGTGGACAATGGCAACATTCCAAAGGGAATTAAAGAGATGCTTGAAATATTTTCAGGACAAAATGCAGGGCAGGGGGTGGGTGGAAGTGGGGTGCAAGGTGGTGATTGAATTAATTAGGGAGCTCCTTTAAAGATCTACCACAGACCTGACTGGTAGCTTTTGTGCTATAAGATTCTGTAGAGTATCAACAGTCCTAGGGACAACAATTGAAGAATTCTGAGCGGAGAGAGGAACTTGGGCAATTCAGGCTCAAGCAAATTAACCTTCTGTCACAAGGTTCAAAATATCTGGAATTGTTTTATAATTCACTCCATGGATCAACATGCTATTTTCTCGATTTGCAATTTTCCTCTGTCCTATTTTTAGATTTCCATATAAAACAGATGCAAAGGCAATTATTATTTCTTCCCAGAATGTGCATCATTATTTGTGGTTTCTCTCAATTTATACATTTAAGTACACAGTAATTTTCTGCTTTCCACATTCTTCAACTCATTCCGATACCACTCCTTGGCTGATGTTGACAATGTAACCACAGGGTTGCCATGATTAGCAGCCAAGAGCTAGGCACAAATGGAAATAACTCAAGACAACAATTTCTCTCCTGGCCCTTTGAACAGACACGTGGGACATTCCACCCAATAAAGCAAGTTACTCCCAAGTATTATAAAGAGGAACAAGGGAGAGGAAAGACAAGAGTAGTGTGTGTATCCAATGAGTCAGTAAGTGATATAGCAGCAGGCCATACACACCAGATTCCAAAATTACACCCCACCTTTGTGATGACTTAGTTGAACACCATCAGGATTATCATGGTCGGAAGATACTACAATGTGAACAGGGGATAACAGGGAAGGTGTTCTTTTGAAGAAAGAGCAGAACCTCCATCCTCTTATGATTACTTCCTAGGTAGTGAACAAACCCAGCCATTAATCCCGCCTCATAGGTTATACAAGCAGGTAGCTCCAAGGCAGGAATGGCTTCTGGCCATGGTCCACAAAGTTCAACTATGTTCAGCTCCAGAAAAAACAGGGAGGTAACTCCCCAGTCCTCTCCAGCAGATAGCAACATAACCTAGTGCAAAAAGTTTGGCTTTAAGTCAACTCTCCCTCACCAACTGTTTATTATATAATGGGGGCGGGGAGGTGATGATTAACACCTTTTTATAATTTAACTGATCTTCTACCTCCTTGACCAGTGTAACCTTCAGTTTCTCTGAATACTTACTGGACTTTTTCATTTTCCTCCCAGGCCGACACTACTCTGTGCATTAATTGGCACTTCTGGAAGAGCTGATGGGGAAAAAAAGAGATGGATAATAAAGATAAAACCTTGAGTTGCACGTGTATGTTGAGAACACCCAATTCTATCTCACCACCAACTCTCCTGATCTTATCACTGCCTGTTTTTCTGACAGCTGCGAGTGAGCCACAAGTGAGATGTCAAGAAGCCTTTGGCTCCCCCATAAAAAATCTTGTCGCCAATTTGAGATCTGTCCTGAGCCAACATCTGTGGTTGATCCAAACTACTCAAAATCTGAACACTCCACTTGATCCATAAATGGCCAACCTCACATTCACTTGACCACCTCCTCCCCAATCCTGCCTCAGTTCATCTTCTGAAAGCGTCCAGTCATAACTTGGACTTGGCTAATGCAAGACTCTCCCAATTAGCCTTCCATCTTTCACCCTCTGTAAACCCAAGCCAATACTCTGCTACACAGGTCCTGACTTGCATTGAGACCCATTCATCTGTCACCCTAGAGTTTGACCTCAATGGTTTCTAACCCAGCAACATCTAGGTATTGAAATTCTCCTTATCGTGTTTAAATTCCTCCAGGTCTTTGCCATTCCCCATCTCTGCAACCTACTGAACCACTAATTTCTACTTGCACTCCTCAATCGTGCAACTAAGGGTCATCTGCCACATCCATTGTCCTATCAGCCACAACTCCTTTCTGGATGATGCAGTCCACAATGGGAAGATAACTCCCTCTTCCGTTTCCCATATAGATTATAGGTTTATGGCTGTATTCCAGGCAGGCCTAGAATGCCAAGATGATTAAAGAAATTCTGCAAGCTTGAATGCTGATGAATAAACAGAGTCTGGAAAGTATTGCAGAAATTAATTATTGCAGTCCTACTCATATAACTTGCTTCTGTTCGTCCAGTAAAATGAAGAGCAACTTGATTCTTGGTTACATAATAAAACTAAATTAGAGGCTGTCTCTAACTGTCAGAGAATACTGAAGACCAGAATCTTCCAACCCTGCTGACAACACAGAGCTCTGCCTGACAAGTGCAGGTTGAACACATGGCAACAAACACATAGCCACAAACACATAGCCTAGGTTTTAAAACTTTCACTAGACTATAGATTGAAAGCAATGTCCAGCCTCTACTCTTTAGGCAAAATATTTTTATTGTAAACTTTGTGCTCACTAAGTTGGGAGAGGTAAATGCAGAAAATAGACTCTTCCAGGTACCCACTCTCAGAATCAAGTATGGTCAGAACATACATAATACAGCTGGATCCACAGTAAACTTTCACAGACTAGTTTACAAGTACCAAACTTTATTCCTTACAGCAGCATTCCCAAGTGCCAGTCAAGTGATTTAGTGGCTTTTATGCAAGCCAACACAGTGGTAAATCTAGTTATCTTTGAACTGTGTACAGTATACGTCCTATTTCGTCAAGCTTGATTAAGACTATTCCAAAAGCATTTTACATCAAGACTCAAACAAACAGCCATCAAGGAAAGCTTTCCAATCTCATTCAGCCTGTCCTAGATTTGAATAGAAACCTTCCAGATGAAATAGCAGTGACTAATCTGATTATGCATTTTCAAAATGCACACCTTTTCATGAATCATGGTTTACATACATGTCTGATGAGTGGATTATCTCGGGTGGATTCAGAGTTGTTTTCGGTGTGATTTCCCACATTAGTTTCAGTGCTATCTTCTGCTGGGGGATTGCTCAGTGCCGTGCTAATACACAGCTCCACTTGCAAGTGAAGGAAGTTATTCCACACATACTTGAAGTAGAGATCCTGGTGACATAAAAATAAGGGACATGGGTATGGAATGATAACAAAACAGACAAAGTAGGATTATGACAACAAATCAACTAGTCAATCTATGGATGGCAAATTAAAAGAGATTCAGCCATTGTGAATAAAAGGACAAAAGATTTATGATAAAGCATGAATATAACATTTTCCATTCACGATCCTGGATAGAAGCAGTGTTTTTATTCTCCTGTGACTGCAATGCCTCGTGCTGGATTGTGGTAGCACAGCCATCTCACAGAACTACCCCGAGACAAGCTAATTAGATTTTAAAGCCCACACAATGCCACAGCAGGTTTCCTACTGAGATCGAAGGGTAGCAACCAGGAGCAGGAATCTGGCTGAACCTCCTACACTCTCCCCTGCTCGAGACTAGTTATAATATGGCAGCTTCAGTTTCCGTTAGCTTGCAAAATAGACTGGGACTCAACCTAGAACCTTCAGTGAGTGGTCAGTACCCTTATTTAATAATCTGTTAAACCAGCCACAGTGCAGAGTTACAATACACCATGTGACTTTTGGTACAGAAACAAATTTATATGAAACATATAATCAAGCATTATGGTATCATTCATCAGTCTGTTGTGCCTTTATCTTCTAGAGAGGTGTTAACCCTCACTTCATGGCTTTGCAAAGTTCTCCCCTTCAAGAAATTATCCAGTTCATTTCTGAAAGTTACAGACGAATCCTCCCTTTAAGACAGGGGAATCAGTTTTTACTTGGTGCTCAGATTCAGTATTATAGAGTACACTCTTTGCTTACATCAGAACAGGAATTAGTTTCATTCTTTTACTTCTTTGCTTAATGGTCAGAAGAGGACAGACCACCTCATACTCACCAGAAGAACATCCAGTGTGTTTAACTCCATCAACTCCTGATTCACAGTGCTATTGTTCACCTGCAAGATGCTAGTGACGAGCTTGACCACATGAACCCGTGTGTTCCCCAGTGGTGGGTCCAGGATGCCCCAGGTTGTCACCATTTTACTTTTCTACACAGGGAGAAGAAATAGGAAAAAAAGTGGCAAGGTAAGAATGAGGCCACAAAATAAAATGTACTGTATCCAGCTGGAGGTTATTTTTTGATAAGTTCGGCAGTAATTCTGTGATGTTTGGTATCATAACCCTCTGGTTGCAACACGAGAAGGAAGAGGAGTAAGCCCATTGCTCTCAAACTGCTATCAGTCACGAAGACCATAGTTGATCCTCAACTGTTCTGTGCCACACTCCCATATCCTATTGTGCCAAAAAATCCAAGTTTGGGATAAACTACGCAGGTGAACAACCACAACAGATTGGATTACACTACCTCAAATATTTATGCTGTTCCCTGACTGAAGAAGTTCTATCTCCAGCCAAACAGTTGATACCTTCTGCTGAATACAGCCCCTGATTTTATATTTTGCAACTAGCGGGAACATTTTCTCAGCACCGTTGTGCAATTAGAAGAACAGTTATATCAACAGCACTACTCGGCAAAATCTACCCTGAAGCAGAGCATTTCAGCTATAGATTGCAAAGCACCGAGACCAGCCTTATATTCACTGCACAGAACTTCCAACATAGTCCGTTCTACATATGCAGCATCTTAATTACGATCTGACCTTGTAGAGGTGTATTTTGACCTTATGGAGGTATATAGAATCATGAGGGACATAGATAGGGTGAACACACACAAGTCTTTCTCCCAGGGAAAGGGAATCAAAAACTAGAGGGCATGGGTTTAAGGTGAGGGGGGACGATATAAAATGGATGAGAGACGACTTCTTCACACAGAGGGTGGTGCGTGTATGGAACAAGCTGCCAGAGGAAGTGGTTGAGGTAGGTATAATAACAACATTTAAAAGACAATTTGACAGGTACACGATACACAAGGTTTAACAGGATATGGACCAAACACAGGGAAACGGGACTAGCTTGGATGGGTATCTTGGTCGGCATGGATGAGTTGGGCTGAAGGGCCTGTTTCCGTGCTATATTACCATAGAACAATCCAGCACAATACAGGCCCTTTGGCCCACCATGCTGTGCCAACAATCAAACCACACCTAAGATTATCTAACCCCTTCCTCCCACATATCCCTCTATTTTAAATTCCTCCATATGCTTATCTAACAATCTCTTGAACTTGACCAACGTATCAGCCTCCACCACCACCCCAGGCAGCACATTCCATGCACCAACCATTCTCTGGGTGAAAAACCTCCCTCTGACATCTCCCATTACCTTAAAGCCATGCCCTCTTGTATTGAGCATTGGTGCCCTGGGAAAGAGGCGCTGGCTGTCCAGTCCATCTATTCCTCTTAATATTTTGTATACCTCTATTCATGTCTCCTCTCATCCTCCTTCTCTCCAATGAGTAAAGCCCTACGACTCTACAACTTGAAATCCTGTATATCCATTATTCTTAAAAATTTTGATTAAATTCCAATTACTTACTCTTAAGAAACCAGCTGTGCTATACATAGAGCAACTGAACCCCTCAATTAACTACCAGCTATCAGGCATCCATCCTTTCAGATAAACGATATCTAAAGCCTTCAAATTAGGTCCTAATCAGTAACTCACATCCTGGGATATAAGTAGACATAATGAATAAATCCATGTTCTCTTGTATTTTCTCTGGTCTAGCAATGAACAATCTGTTGTCTAGTGCCAATATTTGTTCTCTTTATTTCACACCATCCTTTGAGCAGCATCAATACAATCTCCAGCATCTCTTGATAGTCTTGAATCAAGGGCATCAAGGAATATGGAATCAAGACAGGCTTGGGGTACTGAATGGGGATATACAGCACAAAAACAGGTCCTTCAGCCCAATTTGTCCATGCTGACCAAGGTGTCTATCCTATTTGCCTGCATTTGGTTCATATCCCTCTAAACCTTTCTTATCCACGTACCTGTCCAAATGTACTTTAAACATTGTAACTGTACCAGCCTCCACCACCTCCTCTGGAAGCTCGTCCCATCTTCACCCTGTGTGGCAAAACTTGCCCCTCAGGTCCCCTTTAAACCTTTCACCTCCCACCTTAAATCTATGCCCTCTAGTTTAAGATTCTCCATACCCTGGGTAAAAGACTGTGGCTATTTACCCTATCTATGGCCCTCATGATTTTATAAACCTCTCGGCCCTCAGCTCCTTCGCTCCAGGGAGAGCAGTTCCAGTCTATCCAATCTCTCCTTATATTTCAAGCCCTCCAGTCCAGGCAACATTCCTGTGAATGTTTCCTGCGCCCTCTCTAGCTTAATTACATACTTCAGTTTACCTTCACAGGACAAAATGAAAAGGCCTCCTGAGTGGAAGCAAATCCAATGTAACAGCAAAGACACAAGGGTTATTTGATCTCAGCATGAAGTGCAAATATTTTAATTATGCAAGTGTGATAAGTTTAATCAAATCTCACAAACTTCTCCAGCTGACATTTCCTAATGGCCTCACAACAGAACTTTTTTTAGTTTCATGCATGTACAAGTTCAAGAGCTCTGGAATTTGTCACAAAGCAAAACATGTTGATGCGATGAAATTAATGTCAGGCTTACCTTTGGTGGGTCAAGGAGGAGTTGATGGAAGTCTCGCAGTCTCAGTTTGATGGCCTGGAGGGTTCCTGCACTGACCTGACTACAGGCATGATCCATTCCAGGGGGGCACAGATCCAGCTGGCCATCGATGTTGCAGAAAAGCCCACTCATACCACCCAGATCAGATCTGGAGAAAACGCATGCAACAGAGAACACCCAGTAAGCAACAAAGTCTTCAGCTACAAGCTTTTGCTGAGCAGAGTTGATTATCAAAAAAAAAACGAACCGATTAATGGCAATGAAACTGTGACAGATGAAAACTTCACCTTTCAGGCACTAAAGGACAGAAGTGAACCCTGCTTTGACACACTGGCTATTCAATGGACAACCATCCAGTCTTTGAAGCAAATACCATGCTTAGCTAGGTGAAAATCTGGTGATTATGACCAAATACCTAATAATTTTTAAATCCAAAAACATTAATTTTTGCAAATCAAGAGCATTACGGAAAATGGAATCAAGATGAAGTCATGACCAGCTCAGAGCCCTCCAGCAGATTTGTTCCTAATGGCTACATTGGAGACATTTTTAATTTTCATGCGTGTATATTTGTGATGTTGATCCATTGGTCAGATGTGCACAGTATGTACTCCATGACAACCCACATTTGGTTTTGAAATAAGACAGAAAGTTGGCATCCTTGGGCATATTACATTTCAGGTGGACATTGCACAAAACAAGTGCTAAGATTTCGGACAACTGCCAAGGAATGTGTAGCTGCATTCAGAGAGGCCAAGGGGACTGACCCAGTGAAGACCTCCACCAGTTTCAAGGATGAAGCCCACTTTATTACAAAGGATGACTTAAAAGGGTCTACATTGGATGAACAGAAGACCAAGTTGTTCACTGAAAACTGAAAATGCTCAAGCAGGTCAGGCAACATCTTTGGGGGGGGGGGGGGGGGAATGAGAGGAGGGGAGGGGGAGGAGGGGGGGAGGAGGGAGAGGGGAGAGAGCTCTTGTTTTTCATTGGATTTGTAAAAAGTTGGAGACAGAACAAGTTCTACACAAGTACAGAGGCAGTGAAAGAATGGAAGAGAACTAGAGGAAAGAATTGCATTGAAATTATTCCAGATTTATAACAACCCAAATTGTGGATCAAGGTAGTTGTTTTATTTTTATTCATTCACAGACCATTAGTGTCACTGGCAATGCTGACATCCCTAATTGTTTTCAGAAAAAGTTTGTATGGGTCCATAGACCATAAGGTATTGTGGTCAAATCTAAAGACACTAGCCCTTGGTCAAATCACGTCCCATGTGCTAGAAAATATTCAAAACGTAGATGTTTCCCCCACAAAAGTAACATCACATTGCAATTTTTCACACTTTCTCTGCTGTATGTTTTAATAGTTAACTATTCCCTGGTTAAATTCCCCCGCTTCCCTTTCTATACCACAAAAACCTCATACTTCTAGCTACCATCTCCCAACTCTCCATCTCTGCAGATTTATGAAGTTAAGCTAGGGAGGGCGCAGAAAACATTCACTCCATTTTCCTACCCATTCCCCAAAAATCCATCTCAGCCTTGAACACACTCAACAATATAATGCGACTGAAACAATGAACAGAGACTCAGTGGGAGAAATCAAACCACATCTTGCTGCCCTACAACACACTGCTCTGTTCCTTTAATCTGTCAAACTTTTGAAGAAAGAATAAACGAGGTCATCTCCAGTAGCACGTCGACTTTAATGTGAAAGCCCACAAGGTGGTTGTGTTAGATTAGGTAAATTGTTAAGGCAAAAATTCTTTTTCCATCTTTTCATTTTTCAGAATCTGGACATCAATGGCAAGACCAGCATGCATTGCTCATCCTTAATTGCCCTCAAGAAGGTGGTGGTGAGCCACCTTCGTGAACCACTATAACTTTTTTCTGGTGAAGGCACTTTCACAACGTTGCTGGGTGTCAGGTAGAGTGCTCCAGGATATCGACCCAGTGATGATAAAGGTACAGCGACATATTTCTAAGTAGAGATGATGTGAAACTTAATGGAAAGCCACAGATGGTGTTCCCATGTGCCTGCTTACCTTGTCCTTCTTGCTGACAGGGGTCACAGGTATGGAAAGTGTCGGAGTAGCCAAGGTGAGTAACTGCAGTGCATTGTGTAGACAGTGTGCATCACAGCCAGCAAGATGGGATGAATGTCTAGGGTGGTGGATGGGACACAAATCAAGCAGGCTGCTTTATCCCGGATGGCGTGAGCTTCTTAGGTGTTATTTGAGCTATGCTCATCCAGGCAGGTGGAGAATATTCCATCACACTCCTGATTTGTTCTTTGAAGGTGGTGGAAGGGTATTGCATGTCCTGTAACCAAGCAGATCACCCACCATAGGAGACCCAGCCTCTGACCTGCTCTTGCAGCCATGATACTTACCAGGCTGGTCCAGTTGAGTTTCTGGTTTACAGTAACGCCTACAATGTTGAAGGGGAGGAACAGCAAGGGTATTTTCAAAGGCTTGCCAACTGGTCATTACCCTTCCATCTGTGACAATCATCCTTATCATCCACCTGGCTCAGTTACTAGCATTCTCTCTGGACAAAAAGATTAAAGAT
Source organism: Pristis pectinata (assembly GCF_009764475.1). Lineage (NCBI taxonomy): Eukaryota > Metazoa > Chordata > Chondrichthyes > Rhinopristiformes > Pristidae > Pristis > Pristis pectinata. The sequence continues at coordinate 4,637,656 of NC_067437.1, forward strand.
TTACGTTCTATACCAGATGTCTGAATAAATAACCTAGGCTGATTAGTCCAGCTTGAAGGATGCAACAGATATTGAATGAGAAAGTGAAAATGTTTCACTTCTGGTGAACATTCTGTGCACTAATGGTAAAAGGGATCTTACTTACCGCCCTATTGGTCACATCAACAAATTCATCATCTGTTAAAAGCATGAAGATGTCCATCCAGAACTAGGTAGCCTGCTGGGTTGGTTCCCTTTCACCCACACTAAACATTCATTCCCTACAACACCTACACACAGTGGCTGCAGTAATACCACCTACAAAATGCACTGCAGTTACTTCCAAAGTTACTTGCAACAGCATCTCGCAAACCTGCAGCTCTACTACCCGGGACAAGGGCAGCAGATGTATGGGAGCACCACTACCTCCTAGTCACACATCATTTATATTTGGAAATATATCACTGGTCCTTCATCATTGGGGTGTCTAAATCTTGGAACTCCCTCCTCAACAGCACCATAGCAGCACCTTCGCCAGAGGGACTGCAGTGATTCAAGGTGCCAGCTCTTATCACTTTCCTGCTGGCAATTAGGGATAGGCAATAAATACCAGCCTTACCAGATATGCCCAAGTCACCAAAAATTGAATTAAAAAGTTTCAACATGTAAAAGTGTCAGAAACATTTGTATCTTGATCATAAGCAGCAGTCTTTCAACCATGTTGGATATCAAGACAGGCAACCAAATGGAGACACAAGAGACTGCAGATGCTGGAATTTGGAGCAACACGCAAAGTGCTGGAGGAACTCAGTGGGTCAGGCAGCATCTGTGGAGGGAAATGGACAGTCAACATTTCAGGTCGAGACTCTTCATCTGGACTGGGTTTCCAGATTAAGGGTCTCGACCCCAAACATTTCCCTCCACAGATGCCTGACCCACCAACTTCCTCCAGCACTTTTGTTTGTTGCTCCAGGCAACCAAATGGACCAGTTTAGATTTGCAATTGTCAAGTTAACCAGTTACATGTTGCATAACATAAGCAGTACAAATTGCTACCACCCTCTTCTCCAGGCTAGGGAAGAGGAGAACATCAGCCAGGGTTCATGGTTCTAACTGCATTCATGATTGATATCCCTTTTATGGTCAAACTCATAACTTTGCTCATTTACCTCTCAATTTCAAATGACGTAGGATGCTGCAATACCCACGTGCTTCTGCCCTCACACATAATTTGTTCCATTAAAAATCCTGACGGCAACGAAAAATGTTGGTTTCAGAGCAACAAGAATCCACTTGTTGTGCCTTTTGGTTTTCAATATACGTACCGGGGTCTACGTGTTTCCAGCAGCGTCAGCAGTACCTGGATCCCATTAACAATCACCGATTCATTCTTCTCACCCTCAAACATGTTACTAAGCAGCTGCTTGATAGTCTCCTGTCTGAGGAAGTAAATCAAATAGAGATTGTGATCAACGATCAAACACTGTAGAAGGAAACCACACACCTCCTGAAACACCCAGCTCCAAATCTGTAGCACGTGTGTCCAATTCTCAATCAACAGTTGGAGGTTCCAGATCCATTCACCCTTGCCTTGATGTATCAGAGAGGCCAATGAACTGGAACCAAGCTCCCTGCAAATTGACTGCAGGAGAACGAGGTCATATAAATACATCCGTGTCCATTATATATCATTCTTGAAAAGATTAGGTATCGCACTAAGAGCTACACAACGTAATTAAAGTGAGCAGCTGGTGTGGTACGAAACATTTTACTACAGGAACAGCACACCAATGTGCTGCTGGGATGAAATAGAGGAATGAACTGAAGGAAAAGGACTCCAGAGGAGGGCGCAATGGAAGACAAATCCAAAATTGCAAGATCCTGATCTCTAAATGTCATCTATGATCACTCCAAAATCACTTTTTATATTGACACCCTGCATCTACTGACAATTAGAAAAGGTGGCTGAAGTTTTCACCATTTATCATTTCTAGGCCATGCAGCTCACAGTTCTGCAGCTGATCAAGACATCCGAAATGGATCCACATGGTGCGCTGCATAACTGCCCAATAAACTGGCCTGAGCCCTAATGTTATGCCTTAGGACAGGTACCTTTCCCTAAAGGACCAAAAGGCGGCAATACAGCAATTAGTGCAAATCTGGAGCTGACAGAGAGGCCTGGGTGAAAACAAACCTCCCATCAAGGCCACAACGATGCTGACACCGAGCTAACCAAAAAGGGATGAGAAAAATCTCTTTGTATATCAGTGGTTATTTGTGCCACCAGGTGTGGCACTGAGTCAGCTGAGGAACCTTGCACTCACTACATACAGCTGATACTGACTCAAAGGTCAGCAGGAACAAACATACTGGGGAGAGACAATAATACGTACAGTAATTCCCAAATTTCTACCCTAAATATTCACATCCGCCTCCACGACCAAACCATCTATAAAATGTACTGCAGTTACTCATCTGGGCTTCTTTCCAAATGAGTTCCTCCCAAACCCTTGGAACGTGGGTGGCAGGCGCATGGAATCTCTCTTCCACTACGCTAACTTGGAAATATACTGCTATTCCTTCAATGTTATTTGGCCTAGATCACCATCCAGCTTGCACCACACAGACTGTAGCAGTTCAAGGCTTCAGCATCACCTTCTTAAAAATGGACAAAGCAAGTGACATCCCACTGATAAATATAAAATAATAACCCTATTTGCTGAGATTGAGTTCAACCATCACACTCTTCATAAGGATAGGGCAGACATATTACCCCACAGAAAAACACAACTTAAAGCAATACCACAGCTACAAATCAAAACAGAAATCAGTAAGCATACTTCTCAAGTGTGGCGAGCAGCTGATCTGGTTCTGGACTGTCCTGAATTTGAATCATTTGTTCACGGCTTAGTCGGATAATGTCGCAGAGAGACTGGGATGCATTAGAGTGTTGCTGAGATGAGGAAAGCAAAGGCACAAAAAGAAATTAGGACATTCAATTTCATTGAAACAGACAGTACTGCTACCAAAGCTACACTTGTACATTGCCTTATGGTCAGAGAGGCCTGAACCATTGATTCAGAAATGAAAGATCAAATCCTATCACAGCAGCTAAGAAATATAAATTCACATAAGAAATGTTCCAGTAACAGTGACAATAAAACTATCAGACTGTTGTAAATATTCAGCTTCTTCTTGAGAAGGAAATCTGCTGTTTTCTTCTGGACTGGCTTGTGAATGTCTAGATTCACCAATGTCGTTAACTCTTAACTTTCCCCAGTTTAGGAGCAATGTATGCCAGTAATATTCACAGGCCACAAACAAATAGATAACAATAAAGGATATTCCTAAACTTCATGACCAATGAATGCTTTTAAAGTGCATTCACTAGCAGATTAGTAGTAAATATAGCCGCCAATTTACACACAAGATGAATGACCACCTGAACTTTGTTTTGGGTATGATGAATGAGAAGGATATCCAAGCCAGGGAAAGGGGTTAACTTCCTGCTTTCTGTTTTAGTGCAGTGAATATTTGAATGCTCACCTAAATAGACAGATGGAGCCTTGAAGATTCAAGTTAACATCTGACAAAGCAATATTATTTCAGCATAGTACAGAAGCATCAAATTATACACTCAAATCTGTAGAGGGATCTTGAAGCTGTGGCCCCACTCAAGGAGGGTGCTCCAGTGGGACTTCACTCGTGTGACAAAGCTCTAATAATTTCTCTCTGAACAATCCAACTTTTTGACAATCAACCTCCTCCCCACAGATGAATTAAACATATTAAATTATCATGGTAATTGTTCTGTATCCCAGTGCAACTAGGATACTGGAAGGAAATTAAACATGACACATCAGTAGATACCATTTATAGAATGAACAGATCAAGAAAAAAATGAAGTACTTGTTCCAAAATGAAGAAGTGCATTGCAGAATAGAGGATTAGAGATGCACATCTGTTGCCAAGATGACACCTCCAGGTTAGCCTTTGATTTTCAGATTTCAGGCCTTTGAACAAAGCATCAGCAGTCACATCCATACAATACCTCACTTTTCCTCAACTGTTAAGAGGAATATTTGGCTAGAGGTTGTAAATCTACAGAGCACTGGGGTATATCTGTTCATAGCACTACAGCAGATGAAAGCAAGATATTCCTCTCCCCCAAACTGTTGCTCAGAAACATGCAGATAGATCTCAGTTAACTTCTGGAAAAGATATTTCTAGACAAGTTGGGAATGCACCAATACATCTTTAGATCACTAAACCCTGTGCGAAAGATTGATTTAATCACAATGCTTTATAACAAGCAAGTCTCCTGACTGATAAAATATACTCAACACTTGATTTTGTCCATATTGAGTTGGCTGAAATCAGTTCATAAAAACATAAAGCATTTAAATTAACGTCGTTCACAAGCAAAGCACTTTTATAGCTAATTAAGAACACTTATAGTGTCACTGTTCTAACATAGGAAGCAGAGCAGCTGGTTTGCACAGCAAGTTCAATAAACAGTAATACGATAGTGACCAGATAACATGTTTTGTAATGTTGACCGAAAGAAAAATATATCCTAGGATTCCAGTGACAAGCACAAAAATATAGGTCATTACTCTGGTGAACTACAGAGGGTAATGTTGCGCTGTGGAGATCCTATCTTCTGGATCAGACGAGGTTTCATCTGCTCTCTCTACGGCACATAATTGATCCCATGTCACCATTTTAAAACAGGGTTGGTTCTGATGCTCTGGAAAATATCCTCAACATTACTGAAAACATCTGGTTGAGGGAGCTTGCTGTGCATTAAATCGGATGTACAGGGATTACACTTCACAAAATGCTTTACTGGCTTCAAAACACTTTAGGATGTCTAAGGATTATGAAAAGCACTAAATATGAAAGTCACTTCTCTGCAGAAGTCCTGAAGCTTTTTTGAAATAATACCATGAGATCTTTTATGTGCATTGGAAATAACACTTGATAACTCAGATTAATGTCTCGGTCAAAAGAAAGCACTTTCAACAGAATACTACTCCCTTGAGTTTCTGGAGTGAGCCTTTAACTTTCAACCATCTGATCTAGAGGTTACTGCCCCTCGAGCCCTGAGCACATTAGAATTCTGCCACACCTCAACCAAGTAATAATCTTTCATCAGTGAGCGTAGACACCGGGTTTTGGGGTTTGAGGTTTCCGAACCTTGACAGCATTTACACAGATGTCTGCCTGGTCATGATGAGATTAGGACAAATATCACTCCCTTCAGTTAAACAGTAACCTGCTTAAAAATTTTAAATTATGCTGGATCCCAACATATGTTTAAGTGTGGATTCTTAATGCTGCAAAATAAACCTAGATCTTCGTGTAAAATATTTTAATCAATTCCTTTACATAACGAGGCTTGAGCAGGTGAACCTTGTATTTTTATAAAATTTCACACTGATGGCTTTATTCCAGAACTATTTCCTAAATTCATTATCCTTTCTTTTTCTGATTTGCATGTTCTGACAACCTTGGATTTAAAAAAAGAGAGAAGCTGCACAGGAACAACTTCATTTATACAATTTGCAATGCCTTTCAGTATTGGGTATCCAATCTACAGAACGAGCAGTTTTATACCTATTTTCAGGCTTGGGTGAATGCCAGTTTTTTGAGACAAACTGCACCTTGTGCTAGATCAATTTCTAGTCAAACAGGAAGCCAAATTAGACTGTGATATATCAACGATATGATTCTCTTCAAAAATATTGACATGATAATGGGCTTAGCAGTAAAATGGCTCTGTGCAATTTAGGAGAAATTCAGCATGAGGTAGGTCAATTGAATGAATTAGCTGGTCAGCTTATCCTACATTTCCTGGACTTTATGGGATGCTGGCACTTACATCCTCATCTTTGGAATGGTGGATCATCTCGATGAGTCTCTGGATAATTTTCTCCTCGTTTAGCCACTGTTGGAACAAAGAAGTGGTTAGAGATGAAGAATAAATGTAACTCTTGGCACAGAATCAAAATGCACTCACCCCTATAGACAACCCATGGGAAAACTTGCTACACAGTGATGTAGTCTGGGCTCCAAGCTGGTGGCTGCTATCTGGAGAATTAAAGCATGCGAGAAGGCCATTCAACCCACCATGCCCTTGCTAACTGAAAGACCCATAAAATTAATCACACTCCAGAGAAATTCAGCAAATTCCTCAGTCCTGTAACCTGCTCCACGAATTAATCCTCCAAGTTATCAAAATAGGTGGGGGAGTACTGCAGGGCTTGTACAATAATAAAACATGTGATTTTAGTCAATGTTTATTATAATGAAAACTAGTGGGGATGGGAAGAGCATAAAGCTACTCTTTCTAAGCAAGAAGAAAATGCTGGAAATACTCAGGTCAGGCAGCACCTGAGGAGAGAGAAACAGTTGACATTACAGGTGGATCACCTTCAATCAAAATTAGGAAAAGTTAGAAATCAAAGAAGACTTAAGTTGCAGAGAAGGGGGTAGGATGAACATAGAACAGTACAGCACAGAACAGGCCCTTTGGCCCACAACGTCGTGCCGACATAGCTAATCCCTCCTACCTAAAGGACATAGAACAGTACAAGACAGAAGGGAACCAAATGAAGAGAACCAAAAGGAAAGTCTGCAATAAAAACAAAAATCAGGAACCTCATTCATCCAAATCATTTTGAAAAATTACAGCTGAATTAGCTTCCACCACCCTTTCTGTCGGCACTTTCCAGATCATCTCTCAAAATAGAAAATACAAGCAAACATAGGCCAACTTATAGTAAATAATTCTATTTAATTTGACAACTTATCAAGGTACATTCAATTATATTTTCATTCAGTACTCAATGTTGTTAAATACTTAGCTTCCTCAAAGAAATGTATGGAAAGACTGGTACTTCAGTACCCTGTAGGAGTATATCTTTGGTGCACCTCAGACAACTTTTAAAGTCAGACTTGTACAGCACAGAAACAGGCCCTTTGGCCACTACATCCATGCCAACTGTTTCGCCTACCTCCACTAATCTCATTTGTCCGCATTAGGTTCATAACCTTCTATGCCTTGCCTATTTAAGTGTCTGTCTAAACATTTCTTAAACATAATAATTGCACAGTTCCACCATCTCCTTTGGCAGCACGTTCCAGATGTCATCCACTCTCTGTGTAAAAAAAATTATCCCTCGGATCTCCTTTAAAGCCCCTTCCTCTCACCTTAACCCTATGCCCTCTTGTTTTTGATACAGCTACCATGGGAAAATGATTTTGATTATCTGGCCTATCTATGCCTCTCATAATCTTGTATACATCTGTCAGGTCACCCCACAACCTCCTTTGCTCCAGGGTAAACAAACTCAGACTATGCAATCTCTCCCCATATCTGAAGTCCTCTGATTCAGGTAACATCCTGGTAAATCTCCCCTGTACTCTGTCCAGCACAACCACATCCTTCCTATAGTGCAGAGATGAGAACTACACATAATTTACTTTCTATGCAATAAAATATTTTAAATTACACAGTAATAAGGGATACCTAAAAGCTTTCTGAGCAACATTCCACACACCATTCATAATAACCAGATATAGCTCGTCCAGCTACATGGGAGGACTGTTTTGCAAATTCTTCACTTCCTTAACTTATTCCTGGTGATCAATGTGTATAATAAACCGATTAAATCCCAAACTAGCTTCCTCCCACTCTTAAGGCTCCATTCTATTCTCCCATTCCTCCATTTCTGTTGTATTTATTGCTCAGATTGTTCTTCAGATAACTTCCCCTTTCCGCAGATAAGTATTCTGCTCTAACAAGCACAATGGGACCCTCCCAAACACATCAACACAAAGCACTAGAGAGTTCCAATCTAGAGTAATGTATACAGTTCCTTTATCTAAGGGAAGCTACATCATTAAAGGTAGTTCAGAGAAGATTCACCAGACTTATCAAGCATTGAGGGACTGTCTTACAAGGACAGGTTGAACCAATTGAACTGCAGTCATTGGAGAAGAATGAAAGATGGCGTTATCAAAGCATGCAAGATTCTACAGGGGGCTGGATAGGGTACATGTTGGAAGGCTGTTCCCCTCATGGGAGAGCCTGAGACCAGATGGCATAGTCTCACAATATGGGAGTGCCCCTTTAAAACCTAGGCGAGAAACAATTTCTTATCTTAGAGGTTTGTGAACCTTGGCTTCCCCAGCTTTCCGGGACAAGGAATTCCAGAGTCCTTGACTATATTCAAAGCTGAGACAGACAGGTCTTAATCGATGAAGGAGTCAAGGATTATGGGAAGGCAGTAGGAAAGTGGGCTTGAGGGAAGTTGAATCAGCCGTGACTTTCCTGAACAGCAGACCAGGCACAGGGGAAACAGTTCACTACACTTCTGCTCTCAGTGCTCCTCATCTTCTACACTATCAGCTTCAGCAGATCATCCTCTGCTGTTTCCAATTCCTCCAGTGAGACACCACTTCAGAGACACATCATCCCTCTCCTTTCAGCAATGCAAAGAAACTGCTCCCTTTGCAACAACCTAGTTCACTCAGTTATACAGCATGGACACAGCCCCTTCAGCCCACTGAATCCACATCATTTACCATCAACCACTATTTATACTAATTCTACACTTAACTCATTTTTGAGGCACTGCCTCAAGGAGGCAACATCCTTCCGGACCATGCCAGCTTCTCGCAGCCACCATCAGGCAGGAGATACAGAAGCCTGAAGTCCCACACCACCAGGTTCAAGAACAGCTATTTCCCTTCAACCATTTCAGTCCTTGAACAAACTTATGCAAACCTAATCACTACCTCAGTATAGCAGCACTATGACCACTTTGCACTACAATGGACTTTTTTTTGTTCTGTTTGTGTTCTTCTTGTATAATTTATGTTAATTTATATTTTTCCTGTGAACGTTGTGTATCTGATGCTATGTGCCTGTGATGCTGCTGCAAGTAAGTTTTTCATTGCACCTGTGCACACATGGACTTGTGCATCCGACAATAAACTCAACTTTGACTTTGATTCTCTCTCCACATTCTTAACAATTCCCCTACAGATTCTATCACTCGCCAACAAACTAGGGACAAGTTACCATAGCAATTAACCTACGAATCCTCACATCTTTGGAATGTGGGAAGAAACTGGAGGAAAGCCATGCGATCAAAGGGAGAACATGCAAACATAGACAACATCTATGGTTAAGACTAAATGCGGGGCAATGATGATGTGAAGCAGCAGCTCTACTGGCTGTGCCAATGTGTTGTCTATATCACCATCCACATCTCCCACTTCCCACAGCATCTTCATGTAAAGCTTCACTTGCTCGTGCGCATCCTTCCGTCCCACCGCCCTCAGCACCAAGCGCTCCTTCCCGATGAAACAATAATTTCAATTTAGTAAGCTGTATTTATTGCAAACTACACACAGTCTTTTCTAGGCCAGGGAGAAAACACGTAGATTGGGAGGTACTTTACCAGCCTCTCCATTTAGTTCGCAATAACCCTGATCTTTAGTCACTTACTATTTTAATTCTCTGCACAATGCTGACCATGATTTCACTTTTCTCTGCCTCGTACATCGTTCCAATAAGTTTAACAGCAGCAAAGAACAACTTCTGTTGATGAAGAATTTTACAGTATTCCGGACTTAACCATCCAAGTTTAATGATTTCAGATTGCAACCAGAACTCCCATATTTTCAGACAGGTGGTGGTAATGATTCTGTCACCCCTACTTACATCTCCTCCAGACCCAGTCCCTTGTTCCCTCACTTTGTCCCCACCCACCTTTGTTTATCTTCCAGCAACATCTCTTTTGTCATTTATTCTCTATCACAGTCCTTGCTTTCTGTTCTTTCCTTCCTTCCCTGTCCTGTAAGTGCTTAACACCTGTTATACCTGGCATTTTCCAGTTGGGATGAAGGTGATCAACCCAAACCCTTAAAAAGTTCGTTTCTGTCACCGTACCTACTGAGCATTTCCCTCATTTTCTGATTTTTATTTCACATGCCCAGCACACACAGTCCTGAGGACTATGACACCCTACACAGAAAGCCACAAGGAGCAAGATGCAAAGTTTCCAATCCCATGCATCAGTTCAGGAGATATGTTGCACGAACGTTGGGTCCCAAAAGCAGTAGAGTGCGGCTTGAGGTGCTGAAGGCAGCAGAGACGCCAGAACTCAAATCAACTTACATTCAGAACATCCTGCCTGAGATGGGGCTGCTCCACGCACGTGAGAAGCCTGAGTAGAAGGTCCATAATGGCTGAAGTTCCTATGTGTTTCAACAGTAAGCCTACAAAATCATCCTTCTTCCGTAGAAAATCCACTATCTGCCAAGGAAAGGTATAAGAAACACAGAAAGTAATACAATATAATTTTAGTTAGGGCTAAAATAAAGATTATTTGCACTTTCAGCATGGCAATTATCACAATAGCGTCCAGCTTTCACTTTTCCAATTTTCATATTGTGACAGATTTGAACCATTCTATGTCTGGTGATTCAGATTTTTTTAAAAATTCAACATTAATCGAATATTAAGACTAGGATTCAAAGGGTTACAAATGGAGATTACAACTTAAAACACTAAAATTATGCTAATGTATATCTGGCTTGTTGCAGCCTTAAAAATGATTTTAATGAACATATTTTGCAAAAGGTTCACATTCACTTCCCGCAGTGAACCGTAAATCCCTCATGAGACAAAACAAAGAACAATCTTAATTGAAAAGACTCCTTTTAAGCCTGTTTTCGGCTGTTTCCCATTAAAGCCAGGGTCTCCAATTAGAAACAATGTACTACCCTGGTGCAGTAACAGGATGACATGCATCTTATAAGAACAGGGCACGCATCAAATACAATAAAGATTATTTTTCTTTGGGTCTTGCCACGCTCTGCATTGGTGCAATCCTGTCAAGTTGAGAGATGCGTTAATCCTATCTTAAAAATAATCTAACAAGAGATAAAAGATGACACCAATGCTAACCATTTCAGATAAGTTAAAATTTAACCCCAAAACTCCTGACATTGCTTTTACTGCTAAGCAGAAACTCTTATACATCAAGTGAAATACAAATTAATATTATTTGTCTTTCTAGTACAGATTCATGATTCTGAATAAATCACTGTGTCCCCCTTTTCACACTGCAAGTCCCACATTAGTCATCTGGATGATTCTCAAACACAATATGCCAAATACAACCCTAATTGAAGTTAGCCACATCTTTAGCCTACAATCTACTGAAAATACATAAAGGGCAATGGCATGATGTGGTATGGTAGCAAAATATTGAATAATCAAAACAGCTTTGACTTTTCCACAGTTCCCATTTGCAGCCAGATAGAAGAGTCAGAGTTGTACATCACAGATATCGGCCCTTCATCCCACTAGATCCGTGCCAACATTGTTGCCCACCTGCAGTGATTTCATTTGCCTCCATTAGGGCCAAATCCTTCAATGCTTTGCCTTTTCAAGTGCCTGTCTAAATGCCTCTTAAAGGTAGTAATTGCCTCCGATTCCACACTTCCTCTGACAGCACATTCCAGATATCAACCAGTCTGTGCGTGGGGGGGATAAAATTACCCCCTTCAGATCCCCTTCAAAACTCTTACCTCCCACCTTAAACCTATGCCCTCTTGTTTTTGATACTACTAGCATGGAAAAGAAGATTTTGACTATGTCAGAATCAGGTTTATTATCACTGACATGTGTCATGAAATTTGTTGTTTTGTGGCAGCGGTACAGTGCAAGACAAAGACATAAAAAATTACCATAAGTTACAAAGGTTAGTGTTCATGGACTGTTCAAAAATCTGATGGCGGAGGGGAAGATGCTGTTCCTGAAACGTTGAGTGGTGTGGGCCTTCAGGCTCCTGTACCTCCTCCCCAATGGTAGTAACGTAAAGAGGGCAAGTCCGGGGTGGTGAGGATCCTTAATGATGGATGCTGCTTCCTTGATGCACGGCCTCTTGAAGATGTTCTTGACTGGGGGGGGAGAGGGGAGATGGAATGGCTGTGCCATGATGGAGCTGGCTGAGTCTACAACCTTCTGCAGCCTCTTGCAATCCTGCACATTGGAGCCTCCTCACCACGCACTGATGCAACCAGTCAGAATGCTCTCCACAGTGTATCTGTAGAAATTTGCAAAGAGTCTTTGGTGACACTCCGAATCTCATCAAATTCCAAATGAAGTAGAGCTGCTGGCATGCCTTCTTCGTGATTGCATCAATGTATTGGGCCTAAGATAGATCCTCTGAGATGTTGACGTGCAGGAACTTGAAACTGCTCATCCTTTCCACCGCTGACCCCTCAATGAAGATTGGGGTGTGTTCTCCCAATTTCCCTTTCCTGAAGTCCACAATTGGTCTTGTTGACATTGTGAGGTTGTTGTTGCAATACCACTCAACTAATCTTTTTTTTAAAAAGGCGCCAGCGGGGCGAACGGCCCACAGTTCAAGTGTGTGTGGGAGGCCTGGACTGAGCGCACCTCCACTTGTTCAGCCGCTCGGGCAACAGCCCCCCCCCCCCCCGCCTGTTCCCCCACTCAACTAATTTATCTCACTCTGTGCACCTCCTCATCACCATCTGAGATTCTGCCAACAAAAGCGGTGTCATCGGTGAATTTATAGATGGCATTTGAGCTGTGCCTAGCCACACAGTCATGAGTGTCGAGAGAATAGAGCAGTGGGCTAAGCACGCACCCTTGAGATGTGCCTGTGTTGATTGTCAGCGAGGAGGAGATGTTACTACCGATACGCACTGACCGTGGTCTCCCGATAAGGAAGTTGAGGATCCAATTGCAGAGGGAGGTACAGAGGCCCAGGTTTTGAAGCTTGTTGATTAGTACTGAGAAAATGACAGTGTTGAACGCCAAGCTGTAATCAATAAACAGCAGCCTGACGTATGTTTTGTTGTTGTCTCGGTGCTCCAAAGCCAAGTGGAGAGCCAGTGAGATTGCGTCTGCTTTAGACCTGTTGTGGCGGTTGGCAAATTGCAGCAGGTCCAGGTCCTTGCTCAGGCAGGAGTTAATTCCCGTCATGACCAACCTCTCGAAGCACTTCATTACAGTAGATTTGAGTACCACTAGGTGATAGTCATTGAGGCAGCTCACTCTGCTGTTCTTGGACACTGGTATGATTGATGCCATTTTGAAGCAGGTGGGAACCTCCGACTGCAGCAGTCAGAGGTTGAAGATATCCTTGAACAGTCCAGCCAGTTAGTTGGTACAGATTTTCAGTACCCTGCCAAGTACATTGTTGGGGCCTGACGCCTTGCGAGAGTTCACCCTCTTGAGGGATATTCTGACATTGGCCTCCGAGACAGAGATCACAGGGTCGCCAGATGTTGTGGGGATTCGCACAGGTGTAGTGTTATTCTCCCTTTCAAAGAGTGCATAAAAGGTGTTGAGTTCATCGTGGAGTGAAGCATCTCTGCCATCTATGCTGTTGAGTTTCGCCTTAGAGGAAGTAATGGCATGCAAACCCTGCCACAGCTGTTGTGCATCCAATTGTGTCTCTAACTTCACACGGAATTGCCTTTTCGCTCTCACACTGGCCTTCTGCAGGTTGTACCTGGACTTCTTGTAGGGTTCGGGATCACCAGTCTTGAAAGCCACAGACCTAGCCCTCAGCCCACTGCAAATCTCCTAGTTCATACAGGGCTTCTGGTTTAGGAAAACTCTGTATGTTCTCGACAGCACACACTCATCCACGCAGAGCTTGATGAAGTCAGTGATGCCCATGGCATATTCATTCAGATCCAAAGGTGAATCCCTGAATATGGTCCAGTCCACTGATTCAAAGCAGTCCTGTAAACGCTCCTCCACCTCCCTTGACCAGAACTTCGCAGTCCTCACCACCGGTGCTGCGGTCCTCAGTCTCTGCCTATATGTTGGGAGCAGAAGTACAGCCCGGTGATCGGACTTGCCAAAGCGTGGGCGCAGGATGGCACAGTAAGCATTCTTGATGGTGGTGTAGCTCCTCTGGTTCCGCAGGTGACATGTTGGTGGTAGTTTGTCAGAGACTTCTTCAAGCTGGCCGGGTTGAAGTCCCCCGTGATGATTGAGAAGGCATCAGAGTGCGCTGTCTCATGATTGTTGATCAAGGTGCTCAGCTCCTCCAACGCCAGCTTAACATTTGCCCTGTCAATTCCTCTAGTAATTTCATATACCTCCTTCAGGTCATCCCTCAGCCTCCTTTGGTCCAGGAAAAACAAGCCCAACTTATCCAGTCTCCCCCCATTAACTAAAGTCCTCTAACCCAGGCAACATCCTGGTGAGTCTCCTCTGCATTCACTCCAGTGCAATCATATCTTTCCTATAGCGTGGTGATCAGAACTGTGCACAATACTCCAAGTGCCGCTTAACCAGGGTTTGGTAAAACTGCAACATAATGTCCCAACTCTTACATTCTATCTAAGAAAATACATGAACACAAGAGTCATACAGAATGCTCTCTCTAAAGGCTGGGCAGGTTCAAAATCACGTTTGGCTAGTTGAATAAACAGACTAAAAAGCACCCTGGATTTTAATAAAGGCCAATATGAACCTCAATATGAATAAGTTCTCTGGAGAGAGAGGGAAAGGAGAGAAAAATGAGACAAAGAAATGTTGGTGTCCTTTTGATTTGAGCTTGCATTGATTGCTCCCACCTGAACCCATCAGCATTTTCCCTCTTGTGGAGATGGGGTGATTTTTATTTTGTACCATTTCCATCCAAAATGTCAGTCTTGCCCCATACTTCTATCAACTCTTTTCTGAAACCTGTGCAGCTTCCTCTCCCTGTTGGCAAGTTCCTGTTATCAATGTGGTCCATAGCAGTAATTTAAAATGCCAAAGTACCATTATTAAATGATAACCACAGGCAACAACAACAGAAAAACCATTGCTACAAGCAGCTAACGTGGTTCTGTATGACACAGATCAACTGCTCTTTCCACTGATGACCATTCCTATCTTGTGGCAGGACGCTCATCTTCCACCTGCCAGTTATCTCGTCTCATCACAAATTCTGCTGTTTTTATTCACACTCACACCCATCGTTCCTGTGCTTGCTGACCTGCAAAGCTGAACCTCCCCAACACACAAAGCCTTGAGGGTATCTTAATATCCACTTCCTTGCCTCAGTATCAGTCCCATGTCTGACTATAGCCCAGAAGTGCTTTGGGACAGTTTAGTACTATTAAATATCAAATATTAAATTAAAATGTTTTTTTATTTAAATTACTATTAAATACAAACCATAGTAGGTTCATGATCTGGATACAATATAATTTTCCAACACTACAGCTTCCAGCACACATGGAACATTATGATTATGGAAAGAAAATCCAGTGGCCTACCTGTTCGCTCTTCCTGTTGATGAGGATGCCCATTACTTTACTGAAGAAGCTTGCCAACAAAGGATTAAGAACATTGTCATTTTGCAGAAAGGCATAGAGGCGACTCAACAGCGACTCGTCCTCGCCCAGTGCATCATTAACCTGAGTCACGTCAGCTGTCAAGATCTCACAGGATATATTAGGATACCTGCAGCAAGATATTTTTTTAAATGGTAAGTGGAACATTCCCAGTTAAAGGCATTTACTTAATAATGATGTGCAGTTTTTAAGGAAATTAATTCATCTGTGTTATCAAGGTTTCAGTACAGTGCAATGGTGGGAGTGTGAATTTTTATATTGACCACAGACAGCGGTACAATTAAATGCCTCTTCTCCCAAACTAGAGCTTCAACTGGAGAGTGCAGCTTGACCTATGTGACACAAATGTTGAAAGTTTTAAGTTACAAGTCTAAAGCTAACAGCAGCGGAGATGCTATATTCAGAACAGCAAATGAACACACAAGAAAATAACATAATAATGAAGGGTGCTAGCCAAAGTGCCACTTTCCACACCTAAACTTTTTACCCTCTTTAGTACCAAGTGCCAATAGTACTGCTAAACCTAGCAACAATGAACTAAAGCTATGTGCCAGTATTGGTTGTGAGGAGGATGCAGCGAGGCTTCATGTGGACATAGACAGATTAAGTGAATGGGCAGATACATAGTAGAAGTAATGAGGAACCATATGTCATCCACACTGTAGAAAAAAAATAGAAAGGCAGAGTATATTTTTTAAATGGTGAGAAATTGAAAGGTGTTTAGGGGGACCTGGGTGTCCTTGTACTCGAATCAATGAAAGTTAACACATGGGTACAGAATGCAATGAGGAAGCACATATTAGCCTTTACTGCAAGAGGATTAGAAAACACGAGTACAAAAGGATCATAGTGCAAGAGTAGGGATGTCGTACTCCAATTGTATGGGGCTCTGGTGAGACTGCATCTTGAAAGTTGCATAGGGAGGATACACAGTGCAATCTCAATGTAATGCACTTTCAAATATACTCCAGGTCTGATCAGATTCCCAAGATGGAAAGTGAGCAAATGCTAGTCTCACTTACATCACAATGTTAAAGGTTGCCCCCAACACACATTATATCAAGGTTGCAAGGGGATGGGTAGCAAAAATTCATCAGATTGATTCCTGTAATGGTGGGTTTGTCATTCAAGAAAATATTCAGCAGACCAAGTCTATACTTCAAGGAAAATGAGAGAGAGCCTCATTGGAAAAATAAGCAATTCTTTCAGGTCTCGACAGGCTGGACATGGAGCTGATATTTTCCCTGTCCAGGCTGCTTAGAACCAGAATCCTTGCACTGCTCCAGCAGGGACAGCCTCAAAATAATGGGTTGTCCAGGAAAAAGAAATTTTAGCCACAGCACGGCAAATCTTCAAAATTCACTACCCAACAGAGCTGTGGAGGTCCAGTCGCTTAGTATAGTCAAGACTGAGGTCAATGGATTTTGGGACATTAAGGGAATTGAGGGATTTGGGGCAAGTTCTGGAAAGTGGGGCTGAGGTTAAAAAAAAAATCAGCCGTGACCTTACCGAACGGCAGAGCAATCATGAGGAGCTGATTGGCTCACTCCTGCTTGTGTTTCAAATGTTCCTGTGTTCTAACAGTATCAACTGTCCTGATGAATTTGAAACTTTACAAAAGATTTCAACATCCTCATACATGCCCTGCAGAAAGATACAGTACTAACAACACTCCGTGGAATCAAGATAGTAATGTGGGAGAGCAAGTGTCCTCTCATTGCATGTTAAGAGATAGCGAGGGTGTGAATAGCTTTGTTTAAATCACTTCTGAGTTGAAATTTTAAGGTTGTGCTCATGAGGAATGGAAGTGGAGTACTTCCTAATTTATTTAGTGTCAGTGCTGAGCACTTCCACTTCAGCTAACCACACAATGTTACGTAAAACATACCAACAATTCAGCAGTGGCCACACATCAAAAAGACCTCATTGGCTGCAAAGGATGGGATATACAAATTTTTAAATAAAGCTCTCATTGCACTGCTGGGACAGACACTCCCAAGCACATTGCAAATTACTTGCAAGTAGATTTTGCTCTCGTACTCAACAAGCACTCAAAGATCTGTGTCAGTATTGCTCAAATGTGGTATGCCGCTTCACTACACCGTCTCATGAGCTGCTTTAACCACAGTACATGCAATTACAAAACAAAGTAAGACTGCACTAGGTTAAGTATTTGTTCGCCATTTTCCCCAAAACAAAACTCTTTAGTGAATTAGATTAAACTAAATACTGAGCGCGACGCTATTACAGCGCCAGCGATCGGGGTTCGATTCCGTCGCTGTCTGTAAGGAGTTTGTACGTTCTCCCATCTCTGCGTGGGTTTCCTCCGGGTGCTCCGGTTTCCTCCCATATTGCAAAGACATACGGGTAGGTCAATTTGGGTCTAAAATGGGCGGCGCGGACTCGTTGGGCCGGAAGGGCCTGTTAGCACGCTGTAAGTAAAACAAAAGAATCTAGTGGGCAAGTTCTCTCCTTCCAGCCTGATGATTCAACCAGTCATGGTTTGACCCACGATAATATTCTGTTACACATTACAGAAAATTATTGTTCAATAAAGAGTTTCCTCCTTCAGACAAGGAAGAAGCTGGGCCACAAGATCCTGGCATGGAGAGAGAGTAGACATCACCCTGCAATGGCCCTCTGACATAGAAACCAGTCCAGTGGACAAACTACAGGACTCAGTTCGATTCCCTCTGTCATGTAACCTGCCTAGAATCATACAGCACAAGAGGTGACCATTCAGCCCATCATAACTGTGCAGATTCTTTGATAGATCGATGCAGTTAGTTCCACTTCACTGCATTTTTTCCCATTGTTCAGTAAATTTTTCCTTTTGAATGTTCAACACTCCTTTAAAAGTTACTACTGAATGTTCCCACCACACTTCCAGGCAATGGATTGCAAGTCATAGTTATTACAAAGATTTACTACCATTAGCTGAGTATCTCTGGTAAACGCAACTATCAATTAACAATTAATGTTCCACAACCACTTGAGCTTCCAGGGAAGCAAATAAACCTCCAGCCTCATTAAAAATATAGTTCTTTTAACTCAGTGCAATGCTTCATTGCTACATGTCTACGTAGCCAGTGATGCAACAAGTCAGAAGAAGGTTAATTATTGTGAAATGGTTCATTGAAACACTGCTGTGACCAACAATGCTATGTGACGTTGGCATGGTTCCAACACCCTCTGGAACTGTACAAGTTCCTGTCAGCAGCAGAATTTTGCTGCTTTGAATGTGGTGGGTAAACAACTTTCCTATTTTCTGCCCAGGTCCATCCAATCTCTACAGTTATAAGGAAATCTTTACTTTCTTTGCTTCCTCCTCCTTCAGCCCTGTCTGGAATGTGAATGGCCAGCTCCAAGGCCTGTGTACAATTCTTAAAAAAATATCCTCTCAATATACAGAAGACATCTTTTAACCCCATCATTCTCCTCATTCCACCAAGGACAACTTTTCCCCCAACTTGGAACCACCTCAAGCACCAGCGGAATTATGAAAGTGACCTCTATCATACTTTTACTATCAGGATAAGTTTAAGATAATTGGGTGCTTGAACTTTCAAAGTCAATGAAAGTCATTTTGGCTTAGTTAGTAACACTCTCCCGAGTCACACAATCACAGCTTTAATCCAAGAATCCAGCCTAACACTTCAGAGCATTACGAGGGAGAGGTACATCATTCACAGTACCATCTTTTGAACTAGATTATGAACACAAGAAACTATCCTGCCGTGGGTATGCATGAATGTAAAAGGACCCAGCTTGTTATCCAAAGAACAGGAAGGTCACCCACTGATTTGAGCAACAACTGTCAACTAACAGATCTCTTTATAAATCTAGTTATGGAATGTTTCTGTACTCATATTGATTGGATTGTCATCCCAACAATTCTGACTACATTTTACACGTAATCCAGTGGTTTCAAGGAAGTCAAAATGATCACAGCAAGCTGTGCAAGGGACAGTTTTGGTCTCAGTATTGAGATTCCATGCACCTGCCCAAGTTTCATGAATTGAAGATCCAAGGTAAGTTGGGCATCAATTTTCAATTAACAAAAATTTAAACAGAAACCACCCCATTTTTAAACAACAACCCCTTTGTAATGAAAGCCAAAATGCCATTTGATTTCTTAACTACTTGTTGGAGCTGCCTGCTAGCTTTTTGAGATTCCTGTACTAGAGTACCTACATCCCTCTGAACTTCACTCACTTGTAGTGTCTCTCCATTTAGATGATAATCTGTCATTTTATTTTTCTTATTGAAATGCATGACCTCACACTTCCCCACATTAAATTCCATTTGCCAGTCTTTTGCCCACTTAATCTATCTATATCCTGTTGCCAGAATCATAGCATCCCTATCACAACATGCCCTTTCACCTATTTTCATGTCACTGGCAAATTTGGAAACGTTACCTACTGTTCCTTCTCCCAGGTCATTAATGTAAATAGTGAACAACTGCGGGCCAAGAACTGATCCCTGCCGTATTCTACCAGTCACCTCCTTCCGGTCTGAAAAGGTTCTATTTATTCCAATTGTTTTGTATGAAATCAACAGTTTTCAACTCATTCTAACACACTTAGTCCAAAACTATGAGCTGTTAATTTAAGCACCAGCCTCCTATGTGGCACCTTGTCAAAATGCCTTATGGAAATCTAACTACATCTACAGGCTCTCATCTATCAAATCTTCCTGTTACATCCTCAAAGAAATCAAGCAAATTTGTCAAACATGATTCACCTTTCATAAAACTGTGTTAACTAGGCTTAAATATATCGGCTTTCCTAAATGATTAGCTATTTCTTCTTTGATTATCGATTCCAGCATCTTGCCATTAATAGCTGTTAAACTAACTGGCCTTTCCCCTGCTTTAAAACTTTATTTATACAGCACGGTAACAGGTCTTCCGGCCCAACGAGCCTGCGTCACCCAATTACATCCACGTTAACCAACTAACCCGTACGTCTTTGGAATGTGAGCTGAAACCCATGCAGTCATGGGGAGAATGTACCAAACTCCTTACAGACATAGCGGGAATTGAACGCCGATCGCTGGTGCTGTGATAGTGTTACGCTAACGTAGCTTCCTTGAGAAAGGAAGTCACATTGGCTGTTTTCCAATCTTCTGGTACCTTCCCAGAGTTTTGTAAGTTATGAAATATTTCAACCAACAGATCCACCAGCCAGTTCCTTTTAAATCTTAGTGTGCAGACCATCTTGTCTGTCCTTAATACCAAGTTTCTCCAGTACTTTATCCCTTACAATTGGGATTTTTGCAAGTTCTATCATGTTATTATAAATCAGCCCATCTGATATTTTTGGGATATTAACAATGTCTTCCACAGTAAAGAACGTTGCAAAAAAATTATTCAACGCATCAGCCATTTCTTTGTTATTGCCGTTATTAATTCACTGGCCTCATTTTCTGGAAACCCTACATTTACCTTTCCTGCCCTCTTCCTATTTATATATCCATAGAAACATTTACTGTTTGATTGTATGCTACATGCAAGTTTTCTTTCAAAATTTACCTTCTCCCTTCTTATAAGCTCTTTAGTCTTCTGCCGCTGGATCCTAAAAACTTCAGTTCTCTGGTTTACCACCAGGCCTTGCCACTTTGTATATCCTATTTTCAATTTAATATTATCCTTTAGCTCCTTTGTTAGCCATGAATTCTGCCTTTTTGATTGAGAAAAAGAATCTTGCTGAGCATTATTAAATAACTGCCTCTTTTCCTCTACTGACCTGTCTCTTAGCTTGTTTACCCAGTCCAGCTCAGACAATTCTGCTCTCATACCATCATAATTGTTCTGATTTAAATTGAAAATACTGGTTTATGGACCTATGGTGTTCACCCTTAAACTACATCTGGAATTCTATTATATTGTGGTCACTACCCCTAGGGGATCTTTAACCACAAGATCCCTTATTGATAACATAAGACCAAATCTAAAACAGCCTATTCCTCGGTAGACTCTGCAATCCCTGACACATTCCACAAATTCTTCTTCTACGATACCTTGCCACTTTGGTTCGTCCAATTGATACGTAGATTCAAATCTCCCATGATAGTTGCAGTTCCCTTCAAACATGCCCTTAATATTTCCCCACTTATGCTATGACATTTGAGGGGTCACATTTTGGGGGTCTATAGACTACTCCCACCTATTTTCCTTCCTGTTATTTATTATTTCAACCCAAACCAATTCCACATCACACTCTTTACATTACAACTCAGCACTGCTCTGGTACCTTCCTTGATTAACCAAGCCAGCCCACCTCCTTTCCCCTGATGCTGGGCATGCAAATAATGAGGTTTGCCCATTGGAGATGACAGTGCAACTAGAGCTTCAAAGTTTCAGGATTTTAGTCTGGGAGGGGGCACTGACATTGGCTCAATTATCCTGCCAGTGAATTCAGAGCATCTTATGGAATCACCATTGATGGCATCTCTTCAGTGCTTTGAGACTCCTGCAGCAGTTAGGCCATGACTCAGAAGTGTACGGGAAAGTCAGGATTACTGCTGCTTGGTAGACCAGAACCTTTACACCAGATCTGAGGCCTTGATCTTCAGATACTTTTCCTTCAATGGCCTCAGGCTCATCCACTGAAGCTGATGAGTTACAGGAAGTGGTCCATGTTTTGTTGTGGACCATTTTCATCAGGGTCGATGATGTGCAGTAGGGGTTAGATTGATAGAGAACATCTGTTTTACAAGTGTTAAGTGCATGGCTCGTTCTCTCATGTGCTTCCGTGAAAAATCAACAATGACCTGGAAGTTAGCCCATGGAACCTGCACATCATCTGCATCCTGGAGTTGTATAACAGAGTTTGGAGTGGTTTAGATTCTGCACTGGAGCCGATGTAGATTAAAGAGTTTCTCCACTTGTCCTGCGGATTTGTTCCTCTTGAGCAGGAAACTAATCGGAGAAGAGGTGAGATGCAACGTTATGGCAAGATAGATGAAGGGTTAGAACAATGTAGTTTTTTTTTTTTTACACACACACCAACTGACACCGAGATCCTGCTATGAACCTCTTGGTTAAGATCAGTGCTTGTATGCATTATGTATCAGATCCAAGATATATGGCCCTCCGACTCCCTCGTCTTCCTGCCTCTTGGCCTCCTCCTTCCCTCCTTATACGAGGCATTCCCATCCCTCTTGGCCTGGATCTCTGCTCTCCCCTAAGCACACCTTCTCTAAAGTAGATGTTAAATGAAACTCGAACTGCCCTCTGAAATAGACCAAGATCCAATGACAACACTTTGGAGTAGGGGTTTCTCTCTGGTACCTTGTCCACCATTAATCCATCTACCATTACAGTTTGTGAATTTTTTCCATGCATCTTATATTATGAATATAATTACATTTCAAAATATACTTAGTTAGCTGCAAGCACTTTGGGAGGTTCCAACATTGTACAAGATGCTACATAAATGTCTTTCTTCCAAAAGAGCTAGCATTTTTATTTAGGACTCTATTGCAACATATTTTCAATTTTATATTTAATTACCATCTTCCAAGTTATATTTCACAAGAAAAACCTCAATTTTTTTTTAATACATTTATTTTTGCTTTTAAATCAAGGGAAAATATGGCAACCTTTTCAGCCACAAAATCCAAAAGCCACAAGATGAACACGCTTGCATTTCTTTTTGGGTCCCGATGATGAGGATGGAATGACCAATATGTCACAAGAGCTCCCAGATCTGCTAAAAGTATCATGAGATGCATAAATGTCAAACTGATTCACAGGAACAGGCATGCAAATAGGATTTCTATCAAATTCGGCTTTCCCTCAGCACACTGCTCTCTAGGTTATGAGCTGAATTCTTGGTATATTGCCCAAATGCATAATCATCTGACCTAGATACAAAATTGCTAACAATTGAAATATTATAAATGTTGTAACATCCAACTCCAGAAGCACCATTCTTGTATTTTGTAATATTAATATCCAAATTGAAATCCCCTGTGGGGGAGAGTGATGTGTGGGGAAACAGAATTTAATATAAATTACTATCTTAGTATGAGTGCAAAACTAAAATTCAATTTTTTGTTACAGGATTTTTAACCAGTATTTTGGGATCACATTCTGTAATCCTGCCCATTTAAAATTAGGTTTCAATCTTTCATGTCGTCTTGATGAATAGAGTTTTAATGCCTGGGAATTTTTTTTTCTGCCGGTGCATTGATGCAATTTTACTTCTCTCTGCGGGAAGTGCAAATATAAAGGCAACTTATTGTACACAATAGATGGACTACAGATGGTTAGCAGAATAATATTTCTCATCTTCCCACTGACAGAATATTAATGCTGCAATTAGATTCCAAAGAGCATGGCCACAAGGAACAAAAGGAGCTGCACCCCACAGGGACAACACACACAAAATGCTGGAGGAACTCAGGTCAGACAGTATCTATGGAGGGAAATAAACAGTCGATGCTTCGGGTCAACACCCTTCAGCAGGGCTCAAGTTCCTCCAGCATTTTGTGTGTGTTACTCCAGATTCCAGCATCTGCAGAATCTCATGTCCCCCACAGGGAGTCTTTGGGGTCGGCGGTAGGCTGAGGAGGGAGGTGTGGAGTGGTGCTGATGGTTCATTACCAAAGTATTCGAGGTTTTTATTAAAATGGCAATTTCAATCTGGGGTTCACAGGACAACTGCTGTGACATGTGGGAAAATCTAACATTGGTCTATTACAAGATTCTCCGAGATCGGGGCTGAGACCAATTTGCTCGGACAATAGAAATAGAGGTAACACTTCAGGTCAAAGACCTTCAACCCAAAACAGTAACTCTGCTTCCCTTTGCACAGATGCTACATGACCCCTGCTGAGTTTTTCCAGCATTTTTAAGGTTTTATTTCATATTTCCAGCATCTGCAGTTGTTTGATTCTCAGGTTAAGCTGTGATGCCAAAACACTGAAGCAACTCCCTAAAGATGCTCAGGGTACAAGACTTTCACTGTGCTACAGTGGTAATATAACCGAGCCGAGAACCATTCTTGCTGACATTTGATACCTGAATTATAAAGCTATCAGTTCCAAATGTTCATACCTCTCATTAAAATATGCACAAAAGAACCTTTAAAAAAAATTAATGGAATGAAAGTACCATTAGTGTACAAGATCGAGCAACACGATATCCTCTTAATTCAAAATCTCAGTTCAAGATCAAATTTCCTAAGCACCAAGTCTCATTTAGCTCTTCAAATTATTGGAGAAACGCCCTAAATTGGCTTTGAAACCAGAAGGTACCAAATATTCACAAGGATGTTACTGGGACTGGAGGGCTTGTTATAAGGAGAGACTGGATAGGCTGGGACTTTTTTCCCCTGGAGTGAAGGAGGTTGAGAGGTGACCTTACATAGGTATATAAAATCATGAGGGGCATAGATAAGGTGAATGGTCAGTCTTTTCTCCCAGAGTAGGAGAGTTTAAAACTAAAGGGCATGAGTTTAAGATGAGGAGGGGAAAGACTTAAAGGGGACCCGAGAGGCAACTTTCCGCACAGAAGGTAATGGGTATGTGGAACAAGCTGCCAAAGAAGTGGTAGACACGGGTACAATTACACTTAAAAGACGTAGAAAGCTGGAGAAACTCAGTGGGTCAGGTAGCATCTATGGAGGGAAATGGACAGTCGATGTTTGGGGTCAAAACCCTTCATCTGGATTGCAGATCTTGGAGATGTGTTTTATCACTGAATCATCAAACCAGGGCAACACATGTTTCTGTGTAAAAGAACTTCAGTACTAGTGTGGTCGAGTTACTGGCACCCGAGGTCTGGACCACTGATTCAGAGAGACAAATTTTAATTCCGCTATGGAAGAACGAAATCTGTATATTAAAAAAAAATTCATCTCAGTAGCAGCTTATGGTTCCCTAATGTCCTTCAGAGAAAGCACTTGGCCGAATACTTAGCATGGCCAAGAGGTAACCCCAGACCCACAGAGAGATTCACTCTTAACTGCTTCCTTGGTTCTGGGGCAAAAGGGGATGGATAATAATGCCAGCATTACGAGCATCATTCCTAGCCTGAAAATAAATTTTAAAAAAATAGTATTACACCTGGAGCCACAGAGAGTCCTCCTGACATTCTAAGCCTCAGCCTACCTGGTTAAGTATAAGTTTGCTGTTTATGCCAACTTGCTGCATAATAAAGGCTGCTTCATTTGTCAGCATAGCCAGGAAGTAAAGATTCTTGAAAGTATTATGCAAGGGCTGGATTTTCTTTATTGGAATTCCTGGTTTCCAGAGATATGAACAAAATGTTTTCCTTGAACTTTCAATGTTTCAGCAAGTGGCAAACAACAAGATATCTTCCATTCAATGGATGTGTCTAAATGCTCAATGTGGACAGGTAACCCTGGCTGTGGTAACCCCCAAGGCGATTCAGCCCTTAAATCATGTCTTACTAACCCGGCTAAGTATTTTGACAAGGTGTCAAGAGAGAGATTGATGAAGGTAGAGCTGTGGATGTCATCTATATGGACTTCAGTAAGGCATTTGACAAGTTCCCACATAATAGGTTAATCAAGAAAGTTCAGATGTATGGGGTCAGTGGAGAATTGGCTGTGTGGATCCAGAACTGGTTTGCCCATAGAGGGTGGTAGTTGAAGGGACTTACTTGGGCTGGAGACCTGTGAGTAGTGGTGTTCTGCAGGGATCTGTGCTGGGACCTCTGCTATTTGTGATGTACATAAATGACCTGGATGAGTATGTTGATGGGTGGGTTAGTAAGTTTGCAGACGATACCAAGATTGGTAGAGTTGTGAATAGTGTAGAAGACTGGCAACGGATACAGTGTGATATAGGTCAGTTGCACATGTGGGCAGAGAAATGGCAGATGGAGTTTAACCTAGATAAATGAGAGGTGTTGCACCTTAGTAGGACTAATGTCAAGAGGCAGTAAAATCTTAAGGGCAAGACCCTTAAACAGTGTTAAAGAGCAGAGAGATCTTGGGGTGCAAGTCCATGGCTCATTGAAAGTGGCTACACAGGTAGATAGCGTCGTTAAGAAGGCTTATGAAATTTTTGCTTTCATTAATCGAGGTATTGAGTATAGCAGTCAAGAAGTTATGATGCATCTCTATAGAACTCTGGTTAGGCTGCATTTAGAGCATTTAGTGCAATTCTGGTCACCTCACTATAGGAAGGATGTCAAGGCATTTGAGAGGGTGCAGAGGAGGTTTACTAGGATGCTGCCTGGATTCGAGTGCATGTGCTATCAGGAGAGGCTGGACAAACGAGCTCTTTTCTCTGGAGCAGCAGAGGCTGAGGGGTGATCTGCTGGAATTGTATAAAATTATGAGGCATAGATAGAGTGGACAAGCAATATCTTTTTCCCCATTATTGAGTGATCCAATACCAGAGGGCATGCATTTAAGGTGAGAAGGGGTAGGTTCAGAAGAGATGCGAGGGGTATGTTTTTTGTTTACTCAGAGTGGTGGATGCCTGGAATGCTTTGCCTGATAGGGTGGTGGAAGAAAATTCATTGGGGGCTTTTAAGAGGGGCTTGGATGGGCACATGAATGAAAGGAAAATGGAGGGATATGAGCATTCTGTAGGTAGGAGGTATTAGCTCTGTCGGCACAACATTGTAGGCTGAAGAGCCTGTTCAGTGCTGCACTGTTCTACGTCTATTCATTGGAGACACAAAAGACTGCAGATGCTAGAAATCTGGAGCAACGCACAAAAGGAACTGGAGGAACTCAGCAGGTCAGGCAGCATCTACGAAGGGAAACGTCGATGCTGCCTGACCTGCTGAGTACGTCCAGATCCTTTGTCTATTCATTGTTGGCAACCTCAAGGTGGGGTACCATGTACAACACTGTTGACTCAGGAGAGGAAACACCAGGTATTCTCAAATGCCTACACTAAAACATGACAGCACAGTTCGGGGTTGCAAACATGGAGACAGAAATGAAGCTGCTGCAAATTAAGCAAACAATATTTATTCATTAGGTGTGCAAAATAGAACACACTGATTCAGTTTAATCTGTTTGATTGTATCCAACCAGAGAATAAATACTGAATCCGATAGACACCACAGTTTTGATTAGAAACATCATGCAGTGGGAAACCAAGGCAAAGAAAGTCATATTTATAACATATTTCAACATAATGACTTAAAAATATTCACTCAGATTGCTTCATTTTGTAATTGATGTAAGCTGAGATTAGGAGGGAACAGCAGCTTTGGGAAGTAAAGAGATATGGAAGTAAACATTAACAAAACTATCCAAAACCAAATCTATTATCAGTCTAATACCATGTTATACAAGCCAAAATTATCATCAACTTAACTACCATCCTATTTTGAATTAGTTATCACAGACAAGTTCTAAAGTTAGACACCATACCTTAACCAGGGAGGAGATAGGAAATAGAAATTCACCTCTCGTCTTCTCTAGAACTAATGGATGGGAGAATGGCCAAGAAAACATTGGCACCATGGGCTTGATTTATAAGGATAGGCTGGGTATGCTTTCCATGGAGTAAAGGAGGCCAAGAGGTGAAGTGATTGAGATATACAAAATGAGAGGCACATGTAGGGTGGATAGCTAGAATTTGTTTCCCATGGTAGCTGTCTAAAACTAGAGGACACAGGTTTAAGGAGAGAAGCAGGAGATTTAAAAGGGATCTGAGGGGTAAATGTTTCACACAAAGTAGTTAATATTTGGAATGAGCTGCTAGAGCTGGTGGTGGAGGCAGGAACAGTAACAACACTTGAGGCATCTGGTTGGGTACTTGACAAGCAAAGGGATACGGAACTGATGCAGGTGTGGAATTAGTATAGATAGGCATGATGTTCAGCATACATGTAGTGGGCCAAAAGGCAATCAAGGTTTGAGGTGGCAAAGGCATGGTTAAGTGCTTCAGTAAACTGTGAGCTGACCATAAAAGCAGAAATAAACAGCTGTTTCTGATAATGATGACAATACTGATTAGAAACTTAGCTTGGTGAAGGACATGAGACGATAAATATTTGTTGTAGTCTGGAGTAATTGCCATGGAGAAGAACAAGCTTGATGGCAGAAGTACAGGAGTTTGCATTGTGGGTGGAAAATGTCTTCCCAACGTCTAACCAGATTAAATGTCAGGCAAGTTGTCTGATGACATGGAGGTCATGGAAGCATCTAGACGTATTGCAGAGAAGTGCCATCAACATGTGTGTGCAAGATGATCAAGGGTGCACAGACAGAGAGGGGACAATGTAGATGTGAGCTGGCCACTTTATGAAATCAGCATCCGATTCTAACAATGCTATAACAGGATTAGAAATTCAGTTTGGGCAAGAATACAAGATGACAAATGCTTATTGCAAATCTGAGGCAGTCGTTACAACGAAGAACTAGGTCTATGGCAGAAAAACAGTGGCCCAGCGAGCAGAACTGCCGCCTTACAGCTCCAATGATTCAGATTCAATTCTGACCTCTGGTGTTATCACAGTGCAGGGTCTGTACCTTCTCCTTGTGACTGCATGGGTTTCCCTGGCTTCTCTAGTTTCCTCCCACCTCCCAAAGATAGGCAGGTTGGTGGGTTACTGGCCACAGTAAATTGCCCCTCATGTGTTGGTGGATGGTGGTTGATGGAAATGTATGGAGAATAGATTACAGAGAAAATTTGTGGAAGAATGGCATTGCTCTGAAAGCCAGCATGGACTCAAGGAGCTAAAATGGCCTCCTCTGCTGTAACAAAATACAAAGAGGGAAACAAGAACAAATTCTTGGGAAATTCTGGAGCTGGAGTGGGAACAGAAACCAATTACTGAGGATGGGTCTGGCTACAATGGGATTGTGGGAAGTAAGTGAGAACAGTTCAACTGGACTCAACAACAAAGAACTAACAACTGAAGAGGACTGTGTGATTAACCACCATAAAAGCTAAAGAGGAGGTCAAACAACCTTGGGGTTCAGTGCATTAATGCTATGAAGCTGTAAAATTTGGTGTAGAGATTCAAACATTAATGTAGGAAAGATGGGCCCTAATCTGGAAGCAGCAACTTATTGAAATTCATAAGGTTGGCAGGAAACTGGGATGAGAAGGAGTGGAATTATGATTAGATTCAAAAGGGAGATGGACAGTGGCCAGTGACCTTTTACTATGTACCACCTCACAAGAATTTATGACTTCCTGCTTGAATCTGATGATAGGCACATCAGTTGGGGCAGGGCTGGGCTCAGGTTGAGCCTAATAAAACAGAACACTGGGAAAAGTCAGTAGGTCAGACAGCATCTGTGGAAAGAAATAGTTAATGTTTCAGGTTGAAGATCTTTTGTCCCAAAATGTTAACTCTGTTTTTCTTTGACAGATGCTGCCTGATCCGAGTGCTTCCAGCATGTTCATGTTTTTGTTTCATATTTCCAGCATCTGCAGCTTTTAGATTCTCAGGTTAACCTGTGATGGTAAACACTGAACCAAGCATCTCAGCTATTCAATTGCTTACACTCTCACCTGAAAGAGCAGGTAACTGAATGATAGTGAAATCATACTTGCCAATAACCAAGAAAAAGGATTAAAAATTCAGAGAGAGAAATAATCAATATCCCAAAGAAGATCTCAGATTATAAAGACATGTTCAGTCTGATCATCAAGGCAGGTTTCTTTCCCCCATATTTATTTTCCAGGATTTGATTAATGCTACCAGCATTTCTGTCTGTTGTTAATTGCCCTTCAGAAGGGTTGAAAGCGAATGTTCTCCCACAGTGCTGTTGGCAAGGGAGTTCCAGGATTTCTGCCCAACAATCCAGTTCCAAATCAGAATGACGGGCAGCTTTGAGATGAATCTGCAGGTGGTGGAGTATCCATGCATCTGCAGCCCTGGCCCTTCTTGTTGGAAGAGATTGAGAGTTTGGAAGAATCTGCTGGAATAGTCTAATAAAGTGTTGTAAATGGTACATGCTGCAGAAACTATGCACCAGTGGTAGAGGGAATGAATGTTTAGAATGGTGACTGGGGTGTCAAAGGGGCTATTTTGTACCAAATGCTACCAAGCTTCTTTAAAGTTGTTGGACCTTTACTCAACCATGAATATTCCATCATGCTTCTGATTGGTGTCCTGTAGATAGTGAAAAGGCTTTAGGATGGTACTTGACAAGTCACACATCAAAGAATATCCAGCCTCTGATCTGATCTCATAGCTATGGCATTTACGTGGGTGGTTGAGTTTCTTGTCAGTGGTGTCTCGCATGATTTTAATAGTGAACAGCTTGGTGTTCGTAATTCCACCAAATGTCAGAGTATTTGGTCAGACATGCTGGAGATGGTCGTTGCCTTGCACTTTGGAATCAAATGTTACCTACTACTCATCGGCTTATGCCTAATTGTTGTCCGTGCCTTGCTGCATACAAACATGGACTGTTTTATTGACTACAATATCCTGATGAACATATAAAGGATTTTGTAATTTCCTTCCAAAAAAGTTGCCAACTGGTACTGTAGATTAATGCCATAGAGCCAAAAATATTGGATTATTTTGAGAAGGAGAATTAGGAAAGAATTCACTGTCACAGTACAACATAGCAACGTAACTTTTTTTTCTAAGAAAGTGAAGCTCTTGCAGATCACTGAACCTCAGCCTCAGTGCAGTTAGGTTTCAAGCAGCCACACCACCGGCTGTGAAAAGGCCTAATAACATGCTTATGTGAGCTAATCATGAAGATCTAACATTTGCAAATGCACAATCCACTAGTGGACAAGGTCTCGTTTTTTGAAACCCAAGAGAAATTATAGTAGTGGTTCAACTAAGGCAAGCTTAGGGGAAAATCAAACAATCCCCAGCAATCAGGAAGCCATAAGTTCCATGAGTTGAAAAGGAGGTGGGTACGGAAAAAATTAACAGTCAAAAAGAAAACCATTCTAACACATGACAATGATAATTTGAAGTTTAGGAATAAAGGGTTAAGAAGATACAGCAAGATAACTTCAAGGAGCCTATATGGAAATCAAAAAGGTTACACTTAAAAATGTTTATAAAGATTTATGTGCAGATATGACTGTAGAGCCATAATTCCATTATCTTCCTGTCACCCCAGTTCAAGTGGGAAATAAATCTTGCAAACTAGGAAGAAAAATAATTGTGCTCTTCACCTTGGCACTCAGGACTGCCGAGTGGGTAACTGAAACAAATAGACTAATGCAGCCCAAGATCTGATTATTGCTCTGTGGTATCAGCAAAGCATACTTCAAACACTGGTGTAACCCCTTGCTGGGAGATGAAAGAAAGAACATCTCATTCAGGTACCTATTCCTTGTTGTGCTAATTATCAATACATCTCAGAAGTGCACTCATGGACACTGAAGGAGGAGCAATTGAGCCCAGTTATGCCACAATTATATAGCCTACAAATTATAGACAAATAAATTTAAAATAGTCACTTGAATGTGGTAATGAATACTTCACTTCTCCAAGTCTCAGGATATTCAACAAAGATTAAATAAAAGAACACTATTTATAAACCAATGCTAAATGTTATAAGATCATTGCAGAAATTTCATTTGTACCAAACATCTAAAATATAACGCTGTAGAACAAACCCTTACTTGTATCGAACTTTCTCGTCCATATCTTCCGACGGTTCCACTGTAATGCAGGTGACAAGTGCCTCCATGTTTTGTGGCCGTGTTAGAAACTCCACCAGCTTGCGGTTATTGGCCTTACACTCCTGGAGGACATCCTCCTCGTCCATAAGCTCAAAGAGTGTGACATCTTCACGTTCTAAAAGCGTGTCAATGTGTGACGTTGTGTGAAGGTCAAACTTCCAAAACATGATGAGCTGCAAAACACCAAAAACAGTACAGTTATAACTGATCATTTAACATA
This sequence comes from Pristis pectinata, assembly GCF_009764475.1. NCBI lineage: Eukaryota > Metazoa > Chordata > Chondrichthyes > Rhinopristiformes > Pristidae > Pristis > Pristis pectinata. Next base: position 4,669,883 of record NC_067437.1, read on the forward strand.
ATACAAATGTGTGCATCATAAATGGAATGTATCCCCTACATGTTAATTTAGCAAAGCTTGGATCCTGTTGGAGGTGGCAGAAATTGCAGAGAATGATATGTTGGATGCAGGGGCTTGTGGGGTGGTAGGTGAGGACAAGGGGAACCCTGTCCCTGTTATGTCAGGGGGAGGTGGGGGGAATGAATTGAGTAGGCCTGCATTAGAAGAATGTGAGAGGTGGCCTTATGGAAACAAAGAATTCTTAGAGGGCTTGATGAGGCAGATATGGGGATTTGCCCTGGCTAAGGAATTTAGAACTGCAGGTTACAGTCTCATTATGGGGTTCATCATTTAGAATTGAACTCTCAAGTTCTCTTTTCTTTAAAGTCGAGTTTATTGTCATATACACAAGTACAGGTATGCACAGGTGCAATTAAAAACTTGCAGCAGCACCATGGGCACATAGCATCAGATAAACAACATTCACAAGAAAAAAAAACAAAAATTATAAATTTATTCACAATTTTTACAAGAAAGAACACAACTAGAACCAAAAAACACAAAAGTCCACTGTAGTGCAAAATGGTCAAAGTGTTGCTATACTGAAGTAATGATTAGTGTTGTGCAGGTTGGTTCAAGAACCGAATGGTTGAAAGGAAGTAACCATAACCCCACCCCCTACCGACATAACAGATACACGGTTTCCTTTGTCCTCACCTACCACCCCACGAGCCTCTGCATCCAATACATCATTCTCTGCCACTTCCAATGGGATCCCACCACCAGGCACATCTTCCCCTCTCCACCTCTCTCTGCTTTCCACAGGGATCGCACTCTTCGCGACTCCCTTGTTCACTCGTCCCTCCTCATATAACAGTCCATCCCAGAAACCAGGCTGGTGAATATTTGCTGCATTTTTCTCTGTAGCATGTATATCACTTTGTTTGTTCGAAGACCAAAACTGCATTCAAAGCCCTTTACGATAGCAAGACATCTTCACACTTATACTCAAATATTCTAGAATTAAAGGCAAACATACTATTTAATTGCTTGCTAAAGCAGCATGTTATCTTTCTGAGACATGTGCATGGATACGCAGGTCCCTTTGGACATCAAAATCTCATCATTTAAATAGTCAGTGTCTGTCTTTTCTTCCAGTAGAAACCTCACATTTCCATGTTATACTCCATCTGCCAAGTGTGGTCCACTCATTTGGCTTGTCCACATTCTCTTGAGGCCTTTGTATCCTCATCACTCACATTCCCGCTTAATTTTAATTTCACGTCATCAACAAAATTGGAAATATTAAATTTGGCGCTCTCAGCCAAATCATTGATAGAAATTGTGAATACTTGGATCCCTGCAGTATCCTATTGTTCACAGGCTGCCAACTTGTAAAGGACCCACTTATCCTTGTTCTATTTTATTTTAAATCTCAAAACACACTTGTGTTATCCCCAATTTTATATGCTCTAACCTTATTCACCAATCTCCTGCACAAAACTATCAAAAGCCTTCCTAAAGTACAAATGTACCACATCCACTTGCTCCCCCTAACCTACTCTATTAGGTACATCCTTAAAGGATAACAACAGATTAGTCAAACTTGATTTCCCATTCATAAATCCATGACAACTCTGCTTACTCATATTATTTCCTAACCATCTTTATATAGCCTTTATATTAGATTCAGATGTTTTCCCTATTGCCAATGGCAGGATAACAATTTGGTTGTTCCCCATTTTCTCTCTCCCTCCTTTCTTTCATAGTAGGGTTTGCAGTTGCTGCCCTCCAATCTGGAGGAACTGTACCAGAATCTATTGAATTCTGGAAGCTGATAACCAGAGAATTCTCTCCCTCCATAGCCACCTCATTCAAATCTCTGGAATGTAGATCACCGTCCTTGGGATTTATCAGTTTTTGGGTGCATTAACTTCTCTTGTATTATTTCTTTACTAATGCTTAGTTTAGTTTTCATCTGCATGGGACCCTTGTTTCTCCATTATCTCAAAGTACGTTTTTTTTGTCTTCTCCCTTGAAGATAGACAAAATATTTTTAATTCCTCTATTTCCTTATTCTCCATTGCAAGTTTTCCTTGTCTATAAAGAATCCACACTTCCCCTTGCTAGCCTTCTTTTAATACCGTTACAGAAACTCTTACAGTTAGTTTTAATGTTTCTCACTGGTTTACTCTTGTATTCTACTTCCCTTTATCAATTTTGTGGTTATCCTTGGCCAAGTTTTTGGAATGCTCCCACTCGTCCATCTTATTGCTTTTCTTGGCAACTCTTAAAAGACTTTTCCTTAGATTTATTACAATCTTCATTTTTTGCTGTAATCCATAGTTCGACCATTTTTCCTATCTTTGTGCATCAAAGAAATGTATATCTGCTGCAAAAACAAATCTTTAAATATCATCCATTGCCTGTCCACTCTGACGTTTAAAGAATTTTCCTGTACACTATGACAGAAGGTGTCCTGCATCACAACCCTCCCGTACCCTGTCTGAGACCTCCTGCTCCATCTGTGGAAATGTCTGTTGTCCCTACATTGGCCTCATTTTTCACCTCAGAACCCACAAAGATTGGAAGCAAGTCAACCTTTGATCCCATAGGACTGGCTGAAGACTCCCTATTTATCACAGCCTTCACAATCATAACTTTTAACATAACAATTTCCTTTGTTTAGATTGAAAAGCCTGGTTCTACATGAACCACACCACTTTCCAAACAATGTCAAATTCTATCATATTAAGATCACTTTTTCCTTGGGACCCCTTTACAATAAGGCAACAACTTCTCAGTGCACAATACTAGATTTAAAATAGTCTGCTCTCTAGTCAGTTCCCGATCATACTGTTCCAGAAATCCATGTTGTATACATCCATTCTAAGTTGTTAATACTATATTTTGATTTGCTTAAACTATATCCAGATTAAAATCCCCCATCATTACAGTCCTGTTAAAATGCAACACGTCCTATTTTCTCCAGAAACAGCTCCAAAGTCTTAGGAAATCTATAGTCTTCCCTCCTGCACCCTCTCTCCAGCCACACGTTCATTTACTTTATCCTATTTCTGCACCTGTTCATGCATGGCACTGGGAATACTTTTGAAATTGTGCTTAACATCTTTCCTAGATTCCTAAAATCTGCTTACAGAACCTCACCCATTCTTCTGCCTATATTATTCATACAAATTCTGGGTCTTCAGGATGTTCTATAGCCATTTAGTACATCCTTCACCTTGGCACCAGCAAGGTAACATAGCAACGGTCATATTTACAGCCACAAAATGCTTACTGGTTGCATGCAAGTTGGCTGCTATGCATCCTCAACTACAGAGTTACCATTGGCATCTCAGGAGTTGAGTGTCCGGAGATTGGGAAGTGCTATGTAAAGACAAATCTTCTGTTTCTTATTGCAAAGTGCATATACCCGGGTATTGTGATGCATAAATTCAGCCGTAATTCTCTCCTGACCCAAAATTAATAGTCACTGTCTATCTCATTTATGAAGTTAATTGAGCTACGTCGTCATACCTTGATAGGAGTCACTACCTCAAGGAAAGAATGAAAACAAGGGGAATAAAATTCCAGGAATTTTGAACATGATGGATGAGATGAGCATAAAATTAAATTAAAGGGAACTATAACCACTGGCTAATAGGAGGAAAAAGAACAATTTAAAAATGTGTAAGTGAATCTGCACACACATGCCCAACAATGTTTCAGTTTTACATAACCACCTCTTCCAACAAGAGCAGCCAACTGACCAGAACCACCTGCAACTGGCAACCTCTATGGAACAGGACATGAGCAGCACCTCTGGGGAAACTGGGGGGGGATGGGGGGGGGGGGTGTGGAGAAGAAGGGGGAGGTGGATTAGTAGCCAAGCAAGCTGCGTGGGTGCCTCAAGATTTATTTTACCATTTGTAGCCAGCACTATAAAAAGGAAGTCAACCCTGCAATATTGGTTTTGAAATAAATAGTCACGCTGAGACATGCATGAAGACTGATTACAGTTAGGGATGGATTTGCTGGAGTTTAAAAAGATTGTGCTCTCCAGTTTCAAGACATATGTGATGGATCAGATAACCCACTGGAATAGGTCAGAAATCCAAAACTAAAAATTGCATCACAGTGCATCCATTTTGAGTCATGCCATATCTTCAAAATTAATCTTCCCTTGCTCCAACTTTTTTTTAAACCCAAAGTAGATAGGATGTTAGTTCAAATGTGCATTTACCCAATAACTCTTCTTCCCCTCAACTTCAATATACTAATTGTGAAATGTTCTAGTTTTGTGAAGACAATGACTAAGTTCTTGCTGGACAGGTTTCCACAGCTACCCCATGTATCTCATCAGAGGTGAGACTACAGACAGGGAATACCAACTGTCTATTGAACAGAGGACAATAGAACAGTGAAATACCCTCTCATCTGTTGTCTTCACAGTACTTTTACTACAGCCTTTACTGAATGTCTATTCAACCAAGGGGAGCACCACCTGAACTTAAACACACCTTCTCACCTATGGTTTGCCTTGTGCATTTATAGCTATCAAAAATTAAACTCAATTATCTCTTCCCCAACTCTCATAGCTACCCCAGCCAACTCAGCACAGGCTGATGGTCAATTTGAGGCTTAAATTTTCCAGCCCCTGAAATAGTTTTACTCTTTTTGTCACTCTGATAGTATACTGAAATGTGGACCTTTGTCATTCATGTACCATGCATTATTAAAAGGCACATGCTCCCCTCACTCTCCACACCAGTAGAACTCTTCCCAGTGGTACCATAATTGACCACTGGAAAGAATGCAACTGACGCCATTTCACCCTTCAAAATCAAATACCTCAGCACTGCCTGGTTCAAAGTTTTACAATTAATAGCGAAGCAAGGCTTACACGAGTTACAAAGAAGTCTTCTTATAAATTACAGGAAACTTGCTTTTATTCAGCAAACACTGTCTTTCTAAGTGAATGATCAAAACCAGACACTTCCCATGCTCATTCTCAATTTGCCACAGAACTATATTCAACTTAACCATATAGACTCATTTGTGTCACTTCAAAGCACAAATGACAGCCATTTCACCAAAATTCAGCACAAAATATATTGAGTCAAATCAATTTGAACAGTCAGACAAGAAATCAAACCATAGTAAGGGTAAAGGAACTGAATATATTCTGACAATACCCTAAATTTATTGTCCAATGATGTCACCAGTATTTTATACAAGCTAAAAATACTTTGCAGATCCAATCCAAGTTTGGAAGTGCACAGATCTATAAACAAATGATACAGCTATATACTGTTTACACTTTATGTGGACATACGACCATTAATATACTCTACAAAAGAATGCAGTGAACATTTGTCCATCTCACCTGCTATTCCATTTGATAAAATCATGGCTGATCTCATACTTCAGTGCTACTTTCCTGCATTAACCCCATATAACTGGATTCCTCAAATACCCAAATATCTGCCATGCTCTCTCTCGAATATACTGTGTCTCCACTGCTCTCTTACGTAGAGAATTACACAGATTTGCCACAATCTGGATGAAGAAATTTCTTCTTATCTCAATCCCTTATTTTGGACATTAGTCCATAGCTCTAGATACTCCAGCCACAGGAAGATCATCCCCCACATCTACTCTATCGAGCCTTGTAAAGAGTCTGTATGCTTCAGTGATCCCTTGATGACTGTGATTCAGACTGTCCAACAGGCAGATCCCTTCCTTCGCTGGGTTGCCACCACCTACCAAGCCAAAAACCAGAGACGAAATATGTGTAATCAAGGGTACAATGTAATCTTCTATTCTGGTAAATATTCATCAAAACCCTGAATGGTTTCTATATTCTTTCATACTCTGCAAAACTAGAAAATAGAAAAACAAAATATTGGCTCTTCCCTCCAGAGTTAGAGCTCAAAGATTTGACGATTATTTACCCTTTGCAGTCACAATTTAGTACACCTACAGATTAGACTGTGGTTGGGGTATTCAAAAAAAAATCACAAGCCAAAGGTCTTAATGAGCAGGTACTGGTAGTGGGTAGGAGCAAAAAGAATTCAATAATTAATTTCATTGCCCTATTAAGTTATAAAGTGACAGCAAACCCAGGGAGGTCTCTTCTTTTGACAAACATGCTGGAACAAGCTTCATCTGCCATTTTGAACACAATGCATTTTTTTTAAACTCCTTTTTCTACTCCCAATCATGTCTGAAGACAATTAACTATTTGGTAGGTATCTTATACATGTTCATGAACAATTTGGACAGTATATAGGCAGCCACTTCCGTGACAAAGGCAAACACATCCAATACCTACTCCTTTTCCAATTGGGTGCTTATCTGCATGCTTGCAAGTATTAAACATCATGATCTGTCATTGAAACAACACTGAGCTCATTTCACTCAGCAATACAAAGCATTATTATCAGTTAGCCATCAAGGTGGGTACGCGCTGCTTTAGACTTTTAACAGTGGTACAAACTACTCGCCGTATGACTCAAGTGCAGTTTTGAATCATACAGACCACAAGGTCCAATGTTTGCACCCTAATCTGCGACAACTCAGCTAATCCGCGAAGACACTAGTTAGCATATATATGTCAGTAATTTTAAAAAATCCTGCTTTGGAGCACTTTTCTGCGCTCAATGGAAAAATGCAAACTCGTGTGATACCCACCACAATGTGCCAATACAATGTGCTAATGAACCAAGGGTGACCCTCAGAAAAAAAATATTCATGACGGTCCTCAAAGGATGAAAACTGAAAGCAAGGAAACCGGCCAATGTACACATACAGACTGATATTTTCTGGTATTCACATGAGGTGGTATGGGTTGGAAAAGAGGTTTAACATCAGTGGATCCCTCGTGGATTAGGCGCTAACCCACCCCTGAAACTGCAGGTTGGTAGCTGTGTATATTGACAAATTTAAGCCCTTGCTCTCTCCCATCAAATTCCTCCCCTCTGATCTCACTAGTTGAATGATAATTCCTAATTTCTAATTCACTGGTGTCTTCTGCACAATTAGCTGTACCTTTCATTAACTAGTTATTTTTTGAGGCATGTGGTTGGGGAAAGGAATAGCTAGCTTTATGTTTCCTTCCTCAACCAGACACCTCAAAAATAATTTGGTTTGGGCATATGTCAACCGTAACCTACCTGTAATTATTCTCAGTGAATTCTCAATATGTCAAGCTATGGATATCACTGTCATACAATTAATCCAACATTATTGGACAGGATGCTTTAGATGGAGTCACAAAATACAAAAAGCATTTGGTTGAATCAATATGGCCTGGCATTCTACCCACACTAATCACCAAGCAATAAGAGTTAAGATAGCAAATAAGAGTTCCAGTAAGAGTTAAATGCCATTTCTGCAGTACTAGTGCAAATATCTCAGTCCAGGCTGGTCACAAACACTATTGACAACCTAGAAGAGAGACTGATGGAGCTAAACTGCATTTTCAAATTTTCTTTCTGATCCTCCTTTCCCCCCATAACCACATCTCTCAAATTTCATATTGGGATAAAGAGACAATGATCTTCTCCCAAAAGTCTAATGATTATTCATCAGAGATGACCCTAGGGAGAGGTAAGAAGAGCGGATAATGTAGCAGTTAAAATTCTGATTTCATCCTGTGTCTGTGTATACTCCCATAAGCATCAATAGTAGCAATCAGAAGAGCTACCATTTTTTTCTCCACCCCACATTCACGCAAGCAATGCCTCAGATAAGCTGTAGATATCTGACTGGTCCACTGAGTCAAGTGATCAGCTAAGGCCTAACCCTACTGCTACACCACAGTATTAGGCAAGATTCTAAGACTGAAGCACAAGCTCCAAAACAAAACTCACTAGAACAGACGAGTGATGATGTAGACAACACCTGTCTTATTTACCTTTCCTTAAATGAAAAGGAAAATCTTTGGAAGCCATTTTGTTAAAATCTTTTGCTCTTTACCGTTAACTCAATAATCAAATTTTATATTCAAATTTTTGCAAAGCATTGCATTTTAACTAATATTAGCAGTGAGCAAGCTACCCTGAAACATTACCAAGATTATTTTAAGCACAATTTTCTGCATACACTTGTTCAGCATCTTCACTCTGTCACCTCTTTAAACTATCTCTTCCCACATCCTGCTTCAGAAGAGTTTGAATTACCTTACAACCTCAGCCACCCACTCCAATTAGCACCGGCTCACTACTTCAACTGATCTTTCCAGTCCAATTGCATCACTGGCAACTTCCATCTCAGTAACAACACAGAAAAACTTAAAAGTTTTTAAGCACTAGTTCATTTTTATCATGGATCTCTTTAGACTAAAATGGCATTGGCAAACCACGGATGCATGCAGGGATATGGAACTGAGGCCAATGATCAACCCACTAACAGTTTAGCAGGAATAGGACTGAAGGCAACTCATGGGTTTAAATTGATAATATACGACAAGGAATACTGAATGTGTTCGAAATCATCGATAATGGAAGCTGGGTAGCATTTTAGCAGAAGGCTGTAATATGTATCTTTGTTGCCTTGAATTAAGAGACTTATCTACAGTGTGATGGAGGAAAAGGAGAGTTGAGGGTAAGATGGGGAGAATGGTCAGTGTGCTGAAGGGCCTGTTACTGTGCTGTATGACTATAAAGACTAAACTGGAGAACAAGCATTACAAGGTTTTGTATTACTGAACTTTACCCGCAAGTAATCAGAGTTTGAGATTAAGAGTAAAGGCACCTAGGGGTAATGGAATTTCACAGTATAGCCTCAGTTCTGCTCGATGAGCTGGAACTTTTAATTCATCTAAAGTTGGAACGGACAGTTAGAACTGAGCAAGTCTTGGTTTCAAGAGGCAGCAGAGTGGAAAGCTGGGTGACATCAACATGCAGGCAAACTCCCACCTTCCACATACAAACAATACAACCGACATCGCTGCAGTTATTGCTTTAAAATTCTTTAAAAAGGGAAAGATCACATTATATACTTGGCAAGGAGGAGCATCCATCAGGGACCAATGGCATGACTGGTGCAGAGCAATGCATGTCCTAGAGCTTGGAAAATGCAGATTTTAAAGTGAACTAAAGAGAGTTGGGTTTAAGATTAATTTGAATAAGTTTTTTTATGGAAGTAGAGATGTTATCAAAGAAAGGCTGATAATGTCACCAACAAGACTCAGAAGAGAAACTTGGGCCGGAAGGAACAGACGGAGCAGATAAAGGCCCCAGTGTTTAAGCAATAAAGTCAGATTTGAGTTAAAGGACAGGAAATGATTATGGAAGCACATTGGCAAGGAAGGAGGAAGCATAAGCACAAATAATGACTGGCACAATTCTGAATGTTAAATCTTTGAGTGCTTCCATTTGGAATGCTACAAAAAAAAAATCCAGAGTAGAAAGCATCGTTGGGAAGAGCTGATGGTGAAGAATACAAGCTTAGAATTGGAAGCTCAAGGATAAACCAGGGGAAACGATAGCAAACATCCTTAACAAAGAGGAAATAAATGCCCTATACCAGTGTCTGCACGATTGACAGCTGATGCAAAAATGCAGCTGATAAAGGAATCACTCCCATTTCAAGGCTAATCCAAAGAGGGGTGTCAATTTTGATTTGCAGAAGTGAGATGAGGTGAAGTCACGAGAATGTAGAACTTGCTACCACAGGTAACAGTGGAAGCAAATAGTTTAGATGCATTTAAGAGAAGGCTGGATAAACTCATTGAGTATTATGCTGATAGATTTCAATGCAGGAAGAAAGAAAGAGGCTTGCTTCTGTGCTATGTAGTAGGATGAGACTTGGGAACAATGGCAACAGAATAGAAACAAAATCACATTCCCTCATGGGAGAAGCACAGCTTATGTCAATTCTGCTGCAGGTCAGCGTGGACAACCAAGGGAAGGGTGAAAGGTTTCCTCACAGGTTAAAACCATTTCATCCAGATTTATTAATAGAAATTTGGCATCATTCCCATGAAGAAATTTGACTACAGTAACAATAGCAAGCATAAATCATTTGTAAATACCATGCAAATGTCAGATATACAAGCAACCAAATTTGTTGGCTACTCAGGCAATTTTTTTCCTGCTGCCACCTTACCAGATCCCAACTCCAACCACAATTTCCTAGACAGGAAGGCAGACACATGGTCCCATACCTCTGATCCAGATAGCTTCGGCAGCTGATGAACAGAAGTCAAATCCCACTCAATGGTGTACTCTTAAGATACTAACACTCCTACATGAGTACAAATATCATCTTTGACTTAGGTTATTTCAACTACACATTATGAAACAGGTATTATTCATGTCACTTCTTTTAAATTCAATTCAATCCACTGCTTTCCATTTCACTTTCTTTTCATAGTTTTGAAGCAATACCCTAGCTTTATTTATGGCCATTCATTATTTCAGGTACTACTAGAGGTCTGCTTAATTTTCTGGATTGCTTTGAAAGCAATATGCACCTCAAACCCGATGCATTTGGGATCTGTAGTTTCCTTCTCTACCACTTTTTTTTAAAAAATGCAAGTGTACATTGTACTCAGTATAATTCCAAGTATGGTTCACCAAACCATTGCAAATTCTTAGCATAACCATCGCTCGAAATTGTTATGACTCCACAATCTGGCAATTAAGAGCAATTTAAATTGCTTCACCACAATGTTTCTTATTGAAAGTGACCTGTCCATGGCTACTCCCAACTATTCTTTTAATTCTACAGGTGCTACCTCAATACCACACATTCTGTCAAGAGGAACAGAAGCAGGAACAGGTCACATGGCCCCCTCATGCTCCCCCATTCATTAAGATCATGACTGATCTTCCATCTCAGTGCCACTTTGCAGCAATAAATCTATATCCTTCAAATATATCAATCTGTCTCTTTAATATTTAGTAACTGAAACTCCATGGCCCTTTTCCTTAGATTCATTGCCCTCTGGTTGAAGAGATTACTTCTCGTCTCAGCTCTGAATGGCCAGACTTTCATTTTCAGACTGTGATCCTTAGTTCTGGACACCAGAAGCCAGGAGAAACACCATCCTGCATCAACCCCACGAAGACCCACAAGGATTTTTTTATGATTCAATGAGATCACCTCTCATTCTTCTAAGCTCTGAAGAATTTAAACTATAATCTGCCTAAGTTCTTCACATAGGACAAACCACCATCCCAAGAATCAACCAAGTAAACCCTTTCAGTGTATTTCCCTTTAAACAAATACTTCCTTCTTTACGTAGGGTGACCAGACCCGTGTGCAATAATCCAGGTGCAATATCACCAGAGTTCCATATCAATTTAGTAAGACTTTTTTTACTCATATTTTCAACCCCTCTCGCAATAAGGGCAATCATACCATTTGCCTTCCTAACTATCTGCTGTACTTGCATGTTAACTTTCAGTGACTCATGTACAAGAACACCCAAGTCCCTCTGAACACCACTTTCAATCTTTCCCCATTTAAAGACTCCAGTTTTCTACTTTTTTTCCTTACTAAAGCAGATGACCTCATATCTTTCCACATTACATTCCACCTGTAAATGCAAATTCACTGATATAAACTGTGATCAGCTGAGACGTCAACAATAATCTCTACAGCGCCCCACTAGTCGGTTTGTCAATTCTGTAGTGACCTATTCATCCCTCATTGTTTTCTGTCCATTAACCTATGCTCAATCCACACCAGTATGTTACTCTCCAATCCCTAATTTTAGAAACCTCATATGGCAACTTACTGAAGGGCTTCTGAGTATCTGAATATACACATTCACTGGTTCTCCCATATCTATTCTGCAAGTTAAAATCCTAAAACACTAACAAATTTGTAAAACACATTCATAAATCCAAGCTGTCTCTGTCCAATTTTTAAGGCTCTGCTACCACTTCCTGAATATATTCTAGCATTTTCCCTACTACTGATGTCAGCCAGCTGATCCAGAGTTCCCCATTTTCTCTCCCCATCCTTCTTTGTCCATGAATAATGGGATTTTGGAGGATGACAACCAGTGCATCAAAGGGGACCTTTTTCAAAATCTTGGTATAGAGGTCATCAGGTCCCAAGATTTAATTGGAGAAATTAATTGGTCTAAAACCAATTTTTTTATTATTAACTTCTTTCAGTGCCTCACTTAGTACAGGTGTAGCTCTCCACTATTTCCAGGAAGTTTTCTCTGAAGACAGAAAGTATTTAGTTTCTTTGCCATTTTCTTACTTCTCAATAAAATTTCCCAATTTGACCTGTATGAACTTTAGCTAATCTTTCCTTTTTACATATACATAGAAGCTTGCATGGTCTTTTTTAAGTTTCCCACTAGATTACTCACATATTTTACTCTCCCATCTCTTCTTACACTTTCTGTACTGTAGTCTGAAATTTTTGTACTCTTCAGATTTACTGCTCACTTTGGCAACATTAAAAGTCTTTTCCTTTGATCTAATACACCTTTAATTTCCATTGCTGGCCATAGCTGGATCACTTCCTGTTGGATTCTTGAATGTCAAATGAGTACAACTTTGTAAAAAGCTATATATATGATTAAAGGTTAGCCACTGCATACATTTTAACTTACAGTTTCCAATTGACCATGACCAATGCATGCTTCATACCTTCATATTTTGTTTACAGTTAAGACCCCAGTTTCAGATCGAACTAATCACTTTCAATCTTTATATAAAATTCTACCATATCGTGATCGCTCCTCCCTAAATCTCCTTAACTGTCAGATCACCAAACCCTTTTAATGCACAAATTTGGATCTAAAATAGTCTGTTCACCAGATTCTCAGCAAAGTGATCTAGAAAAACATTTCTCATGCACTATCCTCTTCACAGTTATGATTAACTTAGTTTGCCTAGTCTATGTATAGATCATAGTCCCTGATTATTCCATTCACCTCTAATTTCCGGGATTTATACCATGGGTGTTACTATTGTTTCAGGGATCTGTAGACAACTCTCACCAATGGTTTGTGTCTCTTCCTGTTCCTTAGCTCCACCTGAACTGATTATACTTCTTGATTTCCAAGCCAAGATCCTTTCTGACGACTGTCTTTATTCCATCCTTTATTATCAGTGACTCCCACTTCCACCTTGCCTCGCTTCTAAACATATTCTGTAATATCCTTTACTTCTATTTGTGGTATCAATTTATCTACCATTATGAATGATGCATGCATTCGGAAAAAGCACCTTCAAATTTTGCCTCTTCACTACTTTTCCCCTGCTCTGACTCTAGATATATTCTTACAAGCTCTGCCATTTGCTGAAAGACTTTCATCGGTTATCAATGTCCATATTGCTATCTTATAGATTCGCCTTACTCTTTCTCTTTAACTTTCTAATTTCCCATCATGAGAAGCACTCACTGCTCCCCAACTATATAATTTAAGGTCTTATCTAAAACCATGGTTATTAAATTTGCTAGGACACTGGTCCCAACCTGATTTAAGTGAAGACAACCTCAATAGAACAGCATTTAAAAAAATACTGGTATCAAACCCCTACTTCTACCACACCAATAACAATGAAACTGAAAATGCTGAAATTATTCAGCCGGTCAGGATACATCTACGACGAGAGAAACAGAGAGAAACAGGGTTAAATTTGCATGTTGATGGTCCCTTATGTGACCTGCTAGATGACTATGGCATTTTCTGTCTTCATTTCAGAGTTCCAGCATCTCCAACTTCTCCCCACATAACCCCCCCACCCCACACACACCAGTCTTTGAGCCACACATTCATATCCCTGCTATTATTCACCCTGTGCCATTTTGCATGCGTCTGAAGTAGTAATCCAGAGATTACCGTTTTTGTAATTCCGATGTTTAATTTGGACTGCAGCTGCAGTCCCAAATAGACCATACCTGGGCCTTTTGCTCCTTCTTCAAGTACAGTCCCAAAGAGATGACCTTAGCTCTGACACTGGGCAGGCAATGCAGCCTTAGGGGTTTATACTTGCAGCCACAGAAAACAGTGCATCTCTGACTATTTTGTCCCTTATATTACCATTTTTTTTTCACTCCCCTGCTTGAATGTCTTCATTTACCACAGTTATGAGTATGCTCATTCTCCCTGAAGACAGTCTCAGTCACACAGGCTGCAAGAAAGTCTACCTGTTGGACAAGTGAATGGACTGAGGCTCCAACAATACTATCTCCAGACCCCCTTACTGGCTTCATAGTCACACACTCCTGAACCTCTTGACTGACCAGTCTGAAGTACTTAATCAAGGGATGTGACTGCCTTCTGGAACAGTGTCCAGGAAACATCCCTTTCCCTGATGTACTGCAGTGTCCAACCTCAACTCTGAGCCAAAGTTCCTCAAGCTGCAGATGCCTACTGTGGAAATGCATTGCATTGTTTTCCATCACTGCAACACATCGCCCACGCTGCCATGCTTGTCTTAATTTGTTTAATTCTTTACATTTGTATCCTATATTCTTTTCATCTATCTGCATTTCTGAGCATTAAGTGCAGCTTGCTCAGTTCAATAACTAATCTGATTTCCTTTGCAACTCTAATGCTGCATCACTTGTCTGACAGACTTGGCTCATTTGTAAATTTAACCCAATATCACACACAATTTGCCCACCCCATTCTACTTGAGACAGTGGAAGTGCAAGAAAGGTTAATTCTTGGATGGGAGCTTTGTTCTCTGAGGGGAAATTAAGCAGATTTGGATAACACCAACAATATTTGTTAGAATTCTGATGAATAAGAGGTGATCACATTGAAACACAAGAATTCTTGACAGAGTAAATGCAGAGATGATATTTCCCCTGGCTGGGGTGTCGAGAACCAGAGGTCACAGTTTCAAAACAAGTCAGCCATTCATTGCTGAGATGGAGAGAAATTCCTTCACCAGAAGTGTAGTGATCATTGGAATTCTCTTCCCAAGGAAGGCTGTGGAAACTCAGTCACCAAGTGCATTCAAAGCAGTCGACTGATTCTTTTAACATCCAAATACCTAAGAATGTTATTTAGTATAGGAAAGTGGCTTCAGAATATATGTTCAGCCATTATCTTATTTATTAGTGGAGCAGGCAGAAGGGGCTTAATAACCTACTCATTTGTGCTTTTATTCCAAATTTACGCAGTTGACACACCCAGCTTGGGGAAGTTACAGACCAAAATGCCTAAGCAGATCAGGCAACACTACATAGTTACCAATTTTGGCAAAGTGCCATGTAAGAGAAGTGCACTGTGCCAAGAACATTCTACTTTAGATATAGTGGATGCTGCAAGAAGTGTGTGATTACATAGTTACCAAGGTTTTTTTGGTAACATTTCACAAATAAAGCATGGATGGTGGGGGGACTTATTCCAGCTTATTTTCTGCCCTGCAATTATTGAAGTCTGCTCAAGTGTAGTCACTCTCCTGGTACCTTGACATTCTTTATGCATAGGCCTTGACAGTAAGTAGCAGTCAACCACATCGACTCTCAGCTCACCCAGTGCCTAAATATTCTGACTCAACAGCAATTAGGAGTAAAAACCATTCAGATTTTGTTATCCTTGACACAGAAGTACTGTGGCCCATTATGCCACCCATACAGTAAGTGATCAGTTAATTCAAAAGACACTGTACAGCTCAACTTGAAAACTACCATTATTAACTGAATGCAGTTTTAGATATACATCCACTACCTACAAAGTTGTGTGCCAAATTCTTTCTTAAGCAAACAGTCTCCTTGACAGAGGATTTGGCAGTTTTGTGAACCAATAGATTCTGCCATGGACTGTGTGGGCACAAGATTACATACGCAATTGCCGAGGCAGATGGGTTCCTAATCTTGGAGACACTTGTAGACCAACATCTCATATTCCGTCTGCGTAGTCTGCATCCCAATGGTATGAACATTGAACTTTCCAACTTTGGATAATGGTAATCTACACTTTGTGCTCCTCTCTCCCCTTCTGGTTTCCTCCCCCACCCGGTTCCATCTGCCTATCAGCCACACACCACATCTGGTCCTCCTATTCCCTCCTGCTGCTGGTTTCCACCTGCGCATCTTCCTTCCCTTCTCTGGTTCCATTTGTCACCTTCCTTACTTCTCAGATTCCATATCTGCAGCCTCTTGTTTCCACTTCAACCCCTATCTCTACCTCCACCCTCCCCTCCCCACACCTGACTTGATCTGCCCCTTTCCCCCCCTCTCTCCTTATCTGTCTCTAGCTATCACTCACCAGCTGCTGTCTCCTAATCCCACTGTCTTCCATCTGCCCACCATCTCCTCCTCACCTGGTTCCACCATCACCTGCCAGCCTCTGTCTCACCTCCTTATACCCCTCTACACTCTCAGTCCTCGGATGCAGGGTCTCAATCCGAAATGTCGACTATCCCTATGCCTCCACAAATGCTGCCTGACCTGTTAAGTTCCTCCAGCAGTTTATCTCTTGCTCCGAGTTCCTAACCTTGGCTGGATTGCCACGAGGGACAGCATGAGTAAATCACTTTTACATAAGGAAGTACAAAATCAAAGACAAGTTATGGAAAAAATCCTAATACCAGAAAATCAATTGACTCTGGGGAGGGGAAACCCACTCCTTGCATATGCGCGCGCGTGTACGCGCGCACACACACACACTCCCTGAGGTAAAAGAAATATGAAAGACACTCCAACTTGACACGTTCTCCGTTTGTTTATCTCCCCACAAACTACCTAGGAGGCACTTGTCACTTGGTGTTTTTATTTCAGATTTCTAGTATTTTCTTCTATATTATTGAGACAGTGTAAACATATCCAGAAGACATTCAGAGAAAGAATTAAAGATTACCAAGAAACAGCAGGTAGGTGGAGTTGACATCATTCCAAATGTGCTTAGTAGTAACCTTTTCCTAAAGAGATTGTGAGGTAACAATCAAAACATGTTATATAACCGCATTTGGCAGTCACTTTCGAGGTGGAGAGGGAGAAATGCAGATTTTACAACATGTACACTTTACAATGCAGAATAATACTGTGCTACTTTTACATCGTTTCCCCAGAAGATTTTAGATCACATCCTTTCACATAGTAATATAGCTAAAATTGGAACACTGCAAATTAGTCAAACTGGAGCAATACACCTCAGCAAATAGGAAGCAACTACACCCAAGTAAATGAAAGGATGAGAACCTCTTGTGTAATATTCACAGCTCCCCACTCCCAACAGAACACAAAAACACAATGCATTACGACTCCATATAAGCATGCACTTGTCCAAGTGGTCATTCATTTTACGTTTATCTACACAAAGGGACAGCATGCTACACAACTGGATGACACCTCAATCAAACTCAATTAAGTCCTTTGGACATCTATATCTCCATTTTTCACAGACTGTCAGCAAGAGTTCCTCATCTTCAGCTGCAATCTTCAGACTGAGACTCATTATCACTTTTGACAGGAGACAGGGATCCTTTTTTCACTGGTTACTTAGACAATCTGGCAAGCACAATCATTCCAAATACACCACTGGACCATAAATGCAGAGCTAACCACCAATCAGAATGTCTGCCATATAAAATAGAAATTCCCTTAGCAAAAAACTTTCCTTAGTAAATCAGACTAATCCAATTCAGAATATATAGCATTTTTCTCAGAAACAGTAGTGTGTTAGTGTGTATGAAATTGCGGAGGCTATTAAAATCTGTGATGGAGCCTAATTAATGCTGATCCCCCTGTCCGTCCCTGGAATAATCAGACTGCAGAAGCACATATTAAGAAGGGTCTCTTCAAATTTGAATCAAAAGGTAGCAAGCTGAACTTCAAATAGTTACTTGGGCCGTTTTTTCCTATCATAATCACTTACCAATCAAACCTGTTTCACCACAGCCTTGCCCACCCCTGACAACTATAGATACACAAAGGTTTTCTTGCCCAATCAGAAAAAAACACCAGAGCTGAAAACACATCACATCACATGCACACTTATGCAAGAATTCCATCACAGCCGAATTATGCTTGTCACAAACATTTTACCACCTACTGACCCAACTAACTTTCTAGACTGAATCTTTCCAGCAATAACCAAGCCAACAAATATGCCACAGGTCAACATATTCTTTACCATGAATGAAACTGTAGCAGTGTAAATAAGATAGCCAGGCTGGATCATATCTTGCCAAGTTTCACATAAGGCAAAGTCAGCAGCTACTCTGTGCCAGCAACATCCCATCAACTGCAAAAAAGTACATGACCAGTTCACATGCTCTTTTATTAAGTAAGCAGACAAACTCTGATGGCATCTTTAACATCAGACGGAAAAATGGATGGGAATTCACTCTTAAGTCTCAGCTGAAGCAAAGCACCCCAACAATGCAGCACCCTCTTAGTATCAAGAACTCTTAGTGCAGGAAAGCCAACTTTTTCTTTGTTAGACTGACATTAAGAAGGTTCACATGACAGTTAAGAAATACTATTGAACTGTAAATTGTACATTTGCTAGTAGTCAAGTTTCATGTCTTTCTGGCCTAGAGCCCAATAACTAACTTTTCATGCCACTTGCTTAGTGCAAACCATCAAATTCTTTTTGTTGAACACAGGGGGTTCACCAAAAGTGATGTGCATTGGTGGACAAAATTCTGAAGAGCTTCAAATAATCTGTGATATTACCTCATTCTAATGCAAATAAACTTCCATCACTTCAAACATTTGCACCGCGTACGTATTGTGCTTTGTCCATCTTGTTCTCAGTCTCTCCATTGTGCTTATCCATTTCTTTTTGCAGGTATGCTCTCACCTCTTCCCTCGCATTGAATTATCGACGTATACACTCCATGTCCTCCAGTACCTCAAGCCCAAGTAAATTACCCTCCAATCTATTTAAGAAACAAACCTTCTGCTATGAATGGAGAATAGGCTACTGAGAAAGAAGGCCACAATTTATCTTGAGACTAATTAACTAAGGAGAGTCTCAGAATCCACCTCAGTCTATTTAATTTTTGATGATTCAGTTACCTCACTAGATAAAAGGACACCTTTGAGTCCTTGGTGCATTTATCTCCTGTAGGCGGTGCCTTGCTGAAGAGACTGGTGGAGTTATATTATTGCTAATATTGAATATATTTCATGTACAAACTGGAAAGTTGCCAGTAAAGATCACGGGATTCTGGTCGTAAAAAGGGAATACACATCCTATGCCAGCAATGACACACAGCTTTATTACTTTTCCCCATATTACTGTCATTTGAAAAAAAAAGACTATTCCATTAAACAGAGCCCAACCACCAAAGAAATGTATGCTTTTAAAACTACACACTTGTAAATAAACTCTTAACTGTACAGAATCTGTGAATTACTTTTATAGTGACAGAATAGATTGAGATATCAAAGACATTTACCACATACACGGAAAATCTTTTTGTTCATTAATGGGCGTCTGGAATAAACTGCAATGCAACAGGGAAGAAAATACAACGATATACTACATACTAGAGTTTTGATGGACTCAAGGGCATTACTAACTTTTCATGTGTTTTAGTTTCCTCATAAGTAGACTAACTTCTCCCTAGGTACAAGTCCAGTGAAATAAAACAAAAAAATGCAGGTCAAAAGGCATCTGTAGAGAGATAGACATATTAAAAGTTTAAATTACATAATCTTTTGCCAGAATCATTCTGAAAGATCAATCTGAAACACAAATATTATTTGACCTGTTGAGCTTTTATTTCAGGTTTTCAGCATCCATTTTATACCACAGTGCCGCAGATACCAGTCACTTCTTGTACCTCATCGAAGCAATTAATTGCTTATGTCCAAATACTAAAGTATTGGCAGGATCAAAAAGCAAGAAAATGCAGGTGTTGGAAATCAGAAATAGAATCAGAAAAAGTTCTAAGTATTCCACTGGTCAGGCAGCAGCTATGGACAGAGAAACAGATGTCGACTTTTCCGGTAAGCAAACTTCCAGTAGAACTTTTTAAAAAGATCATCAAATAGAATTGTTAACTCTGCTTTTCTCTTCACAGATGCGGCCTGGTCTAGGCAGCACATCCAGTATTAAATTTTACTTAAACAAGGAAGTCAGGCAAGTTAGGAATCATAATGGCACATAGGCTCATGAGTTACAATAGCTCTCCGCACAACAATCCCTAACATCTGCATGCTCTATCCCTGCAAGCTTATTTCTCTTAACTGCCTACTCAATTCCCTTTTGGGGTCAACGACCATCTTTGCTTCTACCATTTTCACAGGCACCAGTTCCACACTATCGCTACTCACTGTGTAAGAAAGTTCTTTCCCACATCCCCCTGTATATGTTCTGCAAAGCCTTAAATTAACATCTATTCCTTGTACAGCTTACTAACCGGAACAGCTTTTGTCTATGTTTGAAAAATATGCCAATCTTATGAACTCCTCTCAAATCTCCCTTTGCTTCAAGTAGAACAACATGCATGGTGTCAAAGCTGAGCCTGATTCCACACTCAACCAACACCCAAACAGTAAAGAAGGAATAGAGATTGAACCCTCGGCCCTGGCACTTCATACAACACTCCCAATTGGTTTATCCCTCAATCGTCAGAACAGATGATCCAATAATCATAAAAGCAAAAAAAAGCAAATGTTGGAAATCTGAAATAGAGCAAAAATTGATGGAAATTTGTAGATCTGGCAGCTTCTGTGGAAAGAGAAAAGGAGCTACCATTTCAGGTTGATGACTTGCATCAGGAGCACTGACCTGAAACATGAACCACTTTTCTCTCCACAGATGCTGGCTGAGATGCTGTTTTATTTCAGTCGTTATCACATGCTATTAGTGGCAGCTTGCTGCGAACAGGCGGCTGTTGCATCTCCTTCATCACAGAGAAACTACATTTCAAAAGCACCTCATCGGCTGCAATACAGTTCGGGACTCCCTGACAGGGAGGTGAAAAGCAGATTTTTATTCCCTTCCGTATCGCTAACATCAGAATAGTCTGGGGGACCAAACCAACAGACGCCCATATTTTCAGGGCTTACTTCTGACCTATGATTATTACTAACAGAGACTTTTCCGATCTGTAGAGCCCGGCTGCATTTATTGTGCGTCTTCTTAAATGCGATTACTGTTTCCTTTTTGAAATAATTACTTTTGCAGTAATGTAAAATTACTGTAATGTTTGTTACATGAATGATTGTGTTTCCATCTTAACTAAAGGCCAGATCAGACAGTCTAAGTGGTTAAAAGTGCAGAGTGTGGTGTGTGGCGGCGTCCTCCGCCGAGACGGGGTGACTGCCAACAAGTGAACTTACTTGGACTCAGTGTGAGCGGGTGCTGCCCACCGCCAGACGGGAACGAACGGGCTTCTCGCCGAATGGAGATGGTGAAATGCAAAGTAACCTGCTGCCGAGAAGCTGCATTGGGCGCCGATCTGATTCCTTCGGCCTCCACCTCCGCAACCCAGCCCCGCACGGCTCGGCCTCCCCCTGGCCTGGCTGCGACCTCCTTGGCCCGGCTGCGCTCTCCGGGAAAGTCCGGGGATTGACCTATTTCCGCTGGGCCTCCAGGGAGGGAGGGAAGGGGCCGCGATCTTCCCCCCCCCGGCAAGGAAGAGGAGATTCAAATGGAGCCGACGGGAGAACAGTTCGAGCGAAACGGCCGGCGGCTCGCGTTGGAGTAGGCGGCTGCAGCGCCCGTCGTGTCCCGGTCCCGGTCCCGACCCGCCGCCTCCGTTGCTATTTACACTCGCTCACCCGCTCCGGCTCCGTCCGCACAACATGTCCGCCCGCCACGGTCCTCCCGCATCCCACACTGCGCCGCGCACCGCCGCCGCTAGAGGCGGGGGCAGGCCATCTTGCTGCTGCTGCGTCCTCCTCAGCAACCTCCTGCTTCTTAGTAATTTCTGTACAAAGATAAATGTAAAGATGCTGTAAGTGTGTAGATGCACATGTATGTGCTGCTTTAGGATGATATTTTACATTGTGCATCATGCTACATTGTAAAGTACTATTGTATAGATGCATACACATAGTATTTAAGATAATATCTATACATATGTATAATATAACATTATCAAACACTGTAACCTTAATACCACATGTATATGTACACACACATATATATGTATGTGTGTGTGTATAATATATATTACACACACGTGTGTGTGCGGTATTAAAATATTTTATACACATATATTAGTGTATTACATTATAAGATAATCTAAATATATACATTTACATATAGTATTTTACATAGAACATAGAACAGTACAGCACGGAACAGGCCCTTTGGTCCACAATGTTGTGCCGATCTAACTAAATTAGTAAACAAATGCCCAACTGAACTAATCCCTTCCGCCTCAATATCCATATCCTTACATTTCCCACACAATCATGTGCCCGTCTGAGAGCTTCTTGAATGCCCCTGTCATACTTGCCTCCAACAGCACCCCGGGCAGCGCATTCCAGGCACTCACCACTCTGTGTGAGAAAAAACTTGCCCCACACATCTTTGAACTTACCCCCTCTCACCTTAAATGCGTGTCCTCTGGTGTTTGACATTTCAATCCTGGGAAAAAGATACCAGCTGTCTATCTATGCCTCTCATAATCTTATAAACCTCTATCAATCTCCCCTCAGCCTATGACACTCCAGAGAAAACAACCCAAGTTTGTCCAACCTCTCCTTATAGCACATGCCGTCTAATCCAGGCAGCATTTTGTTAAACCTCTTCTGCACCCTCTCCAACACCTCCACATCCTTCCAATAATGGGGTGACCAGAACTGAATGCAACACTCCAGATGCGGCTTAACTAGAGTTTTATAAAGCTGCAGCACAACTTCCTGACTCTTGAACATAATGCCTCGACTAATGAAGTCCAGCATGCCATACGCCTTTTTTACCACCATATCAACCTGTGTAGCCACCTTCAGGGAGCTATGGACTTGGACCACAAGATCCCTCTGCTCATCAACACTGTTAAGGGTCTTACCATTAACAGTGTACTGTCTCTTTACATTTGATCTCCCAAGGTGCAACACTTCATATCTGCCATTTCTCCACAGATATCACAACTGATCTACACCCCACTGTATCCTTTGCCAGTCTTCTATGCTGTCCACAACACAACCTTCGTATCATCTGCAAACTTCTATGCTGTCCACAACACAACCTTCGTATCATCTGCAAACTTACTAACCACCCATCTACATTTTCATCCAGGTCATTTATATACATCACAAACAGCAGAGGTCCCAGTACGGATCCCTGTGGAACACCATGAGTCACGGACCTCCAGCTAGAATAAGTCCCATCGAACACTACCCTCTGTCTTCTATGGGCAAGCCAATTATGAATCCAAACAACCAACTCACTGTGGATCCATGCACCTTAAACTTCTTGATGAGCCTCCCATGGGGAACCTTGTCAAACGCCTGACTAAAATCCATGTAGACAACATCCACAGCTTTACCTTCATCAATCACCTCGTCACCTCCTCAAAAAACTCAATCAAGTTAGTAAGACATGACTTGCCCCGCACAAAGCCATGCTGACTGTCCCTGATTAGGCCATCGTTTACCAAATGCTCATAAATCCTATCCCGAAGAATCCTCTCCAGTAACTTCCCTACCACTGACATGAGACTCACCAGTCTATAGTTTCCAGGATTATCCCTGTTTCCCTTCTTGAATAATGGGACAACATTAGCTATCCGCCAGTCCTGCGGGACCTCGCCTATGGCTAGAGAGGACATGAAGATCTTGGTCAAGGCCCCAGCAATTTCATCTCTTGCCTCTCTCAATAACCTGGGGTATATGCCATCAGGCCCTGGGGACTTATCCACCTTAAGAGACCCAACACTGCCTCCTTCTTTACCTCGGTGCCCAACATATTAGCATGCTCCGCACTGATCTCCCTATCTTCCATGTTCTTCTCCTTGATAAATACTGACACAAAGTACTCATTAACGACCTCACCCACATCCTCCTCTTCCAAGCACACGTTCCCTCCTTCAATCTTGAGTGGTCCTACCCTCTCCCTCATTATCCTCCTGCTCTTGATGTATGTATAGAATTCTTTGGGAATATTTCAGAATATTTTATACATCTGTATTACACTATTAAACACTATAAATATATAGATACATTACATATGTTTTATGACAATAAGACAAAGTTGAGAAAGGGTTAAGAATTTAAGCAGGCAACATGGAGACAAAGTTGAGAAGAAGGGTGGTGAATACAGGACTGAAGGTGTTATATTTGAATGCACACAGTGTATGAAATAAGGTAGATGAGCTCATAGCGCAGTTAGAAATTGGCAGATATGATGCTGTAGGCATCACAGAGTCATGGTTAAAAGAAGACCGCAGCTGGGAGCTAAACATCTAAGGATACACATCCTATCGAAATGACAGGCCGGTGGGCAGAGGGGTGGGGTGGCTCTGTTGGTAAAAAAATGAAATCTAATCCTTAGCAATAAGTGACATGGGATCAGAAGGTGTAGAATCCTTATGGGTAGAGTTAAGAAACTGCAAGGGTAAAAAGACCCTGATGGGAGTTAAAACAGGCCACTGAAAAGTAGCCAGGATGTGGGGTACAAATTACAACAGGAGGTAGAAAAGGTGTGTAACAAGGGCAATGTTTCAGTGGTCATGGGGGATTTCAATATGCAGGTAGATTGGGAAAATCAGGTTGGCGCTGGATTCCAAGAGAAGGAATTTGTAGAATGCCTACAAGATGGCTTTTTAGAACAGCTTGTGGTTGAACCCACTAGGGAAAAGGCAATTCTGGATTTGGTGTTGTGCAATGAACCAGATTTGAATAGAGAGCTTAACATAAAGGAACCCTTCAGAGTCAGTGATCATAATATGATAGAATTCACCCTGCAGTTTGAGGGAGATGCTAAAATCGAATATATCGGTATTACAGTTGAGTAAGAGTTACAACAGAGGCATGAGAGAGGAACTGGTTCTGAACGAGCTAGATGAAGAGATTGTGGAGGCACTAGTAATGATCTTTCAAGAATCACTGGATTCAGGAATGGTTCCGGAGGACTGGAAAATCGCAAATGTCACTCCACTCTTTAAGAAGGGAGGGAGACAAAAGACAGGAAATGATAGGCGAGCTAGCCCGACTTCAGTGGTTGGTAAGATGTTAGCGTCCATTATTAAGGATGAGGTTTCGGAGTACTTGAAAGCTTATGACAAAAGAGGCCAAAGTCAACATGGTTTCCTTAAGGGGAGATCTTGTCCGACAGATCTGTTGGAATTCTTTGAGGAAATAACAGGCAGGATAGACAAAAGAGAGTCAGTGGATGTTGTTTACTTGGATTTTCAGAAGGCTTTTGACAAGGTGCCGCACATGAGGCTGCTATAGAAGATAGGAGCCCATGGTATTACAGGAAAGGTACTAGCATGGATAGAAGATTGGCTGACTGGCAGAAGGCAAAGAGTGGGAATAAAGGGGGCCTTTTCTGGTTGTCTGCCGGTGACTAGTGATGTCCGCAGGGGTCGGTGTTGGGTCCGCTACTTTTCACGTTATACGTTAATGATCTGGATGATGGAATTAATGGCTTTGTGGCCAATTTTGGGGATGATACAAAGATAGGTGGAGGGGCAGGTAGTGTTGAGGAAGCAGGTAGTCTGCAGAAGGACTTGGACAGGTTAGGAGAATGGGCAAAGAAGCGGCAGATGGAGTACAGTGCAGGGGAGTGTATGGTCATGCACTTTGGTAGAAGGAATAAAGGCGTAGACTATTTTCTAAACCGGGAGCAAATTCAGAAATTGGAGGTACGAAGGGACCTGGGAGTCCTGGTGCAGGATTCCCTAAAGGTTAACTTCAGGTTGAGTTGGTAGTAAGGAAGGCAAATGCAATGTTCGCATACATTTTGAGAGGACTAGAGTACAAAAGCAAGGATGTAAATCTGGGGCTTTATAAGGCATTGGTCAGACCACATTTGGAGTATTGTGGGCAGTTTTGGGCCCCATATCTAAGGAAGGATGTGCTGGTATTGGAGAGGGTCCAGAAGAGGTTTACAAGGGTGATCCCGAGAATGAAAGGGTTAACGTAAGAGGAGTGTTCGATGGTTCTGGGACTATACTTAATGGAGTTTAGAAGGATGGGGGGTGGGGAATCTCATTGAAACCTACCAAATATTAAAAGGCCTGGATAGAGTGGAGGTGGAGAGGATGTTTCCAGTAGTGGGACAGTCTAAGACCAGAGGGCACAGCCTCAGAATGGAAGGATGAGGAGGAATTTCTTTAGCCAGAGGGCGGAGAATCTATGGAACTCATTGCCACAGACGGCTGTGGAGGCCAAGTCATTGGGTATATTTAAAGTGGAGGTTGATAGGTTCTTGATTAGTAAGGGAGTCAAAGGTTACGGAGAGAAGGCAGGAGAATGGGGTTGAGAGGGAAAAATAAATCAGCCATGATCGAATGGTGGAACAGACTTGAAGGGCCAAATGGCCTAATTCTGCTCCTATGTCTTATGGTCTAATATTTTTACATCTATTATATTAAATTATTAAACACTATAAATATATAGGTACATATACATAAGGTATTAAGATAATATTTTATACATGTGTATCATATTATGTTATAAATACCAAAAATTTATAGATATATTTTCATATCGTATTTTAAGATAATATTTTATACATGTATTGTATCACATTATAAAATACTACAAGGTATTTTAAGATATTTTATGGATGTACAACATTGCATTATAAAATGATTAGATAAACGTGTGTGCATGTGTGTGTGTGTGTGTGTGTGTGTGTGTGTGTGTGTACTATACAGATATTGCATTATAACTATTACAATATAATAGGCACATATATATTGTAACAAAGTCTTTCAACATATATTTAATATAACCTATTTAATTTCTTTGTACACTTGTTTATTAGTTTAATGTATATTTTTAGAGTATGCATTATTTCATATAAATCTAACATACACTTATACGCTTAGTACATTAATTATGCCTACGTTATGCTTAATTAATGTACTATTAATATAAAAGTGCACCAATAAATATTTGCATTTTCTAGTTGAGAACCAACCAGTGTTTTATAGATACAAGGTATATACTACAGTGGTTTAAGAATAATAGATTTTGTTATTTATAAATATATTCTCCAGTCAAAGTCAAGTTTATTGTCATATGCACACATACATGTGTGAACAGGTGCAATGAAAAACTTGCTTGCAGCAGCATCACGGGCACGTAGCATCAGAGATACAACATTCACAAGAAAAAAAAATAAATTGTACACAATTTTTACAAGCACGCAATCTTAACAAAAAAAAAGTCCATTGTAGTGCAAAGTGGTCATGATGCCGTTATACTGAAGTAGTGATTAGGGCTGTGCCGGTTGGTTCAAGGACTGAATGGTTGAAGGGAAGTAGCTGTTCCTGAACCTGGTGGTGTGGGACTTCAGGATTCTGTACCTCCTGCCTGATGGGAGCTGTGACAAGGTGGCATGGCCCGAATGGTGGGGATCTTTGATGCATATTATGCATACCAGTGATTTTATAGATTATGTATCCCAGTTATTTCTAAATATTTTGCTGCCAGTTATTTATTAACAGAGAGTGGTAGGTCACTGGGAATCACAGATCTTTTTCAAAGCAGAGCCTTGCGATCTTTTATGCCTCCTAGGAGGGCAGATGGGACCTTCGTTTAACATCTCATGCAAAAGACCAAGCCTCCAACCGTGCAGCGCTGCCTCTTAAGCAAACTTTGTTTGCACCTTTAGAGTTGGGATTTAAACCTCCCAGATCTTCATGAGGTAAGCATGTACCATCTAAGCCACAGCTAACACATGACACCACAAACACCAACTCTCCAGAATTCTCCTGAAATCAGCAGAAAATTGAATATTAATTTCCTAAATGCTATTGTGAGCAACCCAGGGCCATGAAGAAAGATATTTTTATTTAATTTTCTTCAAACGTAATCGCTTCTAAGTATAAATATCGAGGGGCAAAGGGCTATTGTACCAAATGGGATGGTGGAAGGTTGAGGTCATGTGATGATATCTCCAGGAATAGCTCCAAGCAATCTGATTTTACATTTTCAGAGAGGTTTCTTTCTTTTTCAATCTTTTTATTAGTTTTCAAATTAATACAGATTAATATGTAACATCAATGTTTGTACATGTAATACAAAGAGATCAGGAGAACAATCATGGCATAGATAATCATAAAGAACAATAAAATATTAAAAAAATCTGTAGATCCCACAATCTCTTCGTAAATGAATATAATATAAAAGAAAGGAAAGAAAAAGATTTATTATATAAATAAAAATGAAAGAGAAAAAAAATCCCCAAATCAATAAGAAAAATTATAAACAATATATCAAACCAAACTAAACAGAAAAATTTCAAAAAAAAAGACTGGACTGAAATTTCTCAGTGGAAACAGAGCAATATTATGTCGTCAACTCCATTCCCCTAAATTGCAAAGTTATTGAAAGGGGATCTACATCATGTGAAAATATTGAATAAATGGACTCCAAATATCTTCAAATTTAAGCGAAGGATCAACAGTACCACTCCTAATTTTTTCCAAGGGAGGTTTCATTATAAGAACCTCCAACCATCCAGAGATCACCTGTTCCTCCACCTTCAGTCCTTTCATGCCGAGTAAATGAAACTATTCGGAAACAAAGTGGCAATCAGGCAGAGATGTCATTTTATTCTCCAGGGATATTTTTGTATCCCAGCAGATTATTCATTTACTTGCAGGAGATCCAAAACCTGGTGGCTTTTTCAGGAAGCTGACCCTTGGGCTGAGGTCTGCCAACTCTGTTTGGATCTTCTTTGGAGATTTCATAGTCATACAGCAGGGACACAGGCGCTTCTGCCCATCCGGTCTGTGCTGAGCATTAAGCACCTATTTACACAACCCCATCAAATTTTATTCTCCCCACATTCCCATCAACCGCCCCAATCTGTACAATTCATCTACACACTGGAGGCAATTTACAGTTAACATCAACCTGCTCGTTTTTGGAATGTGGGAGGAACCCGAAGCA
This sequence comes from Pristis pectinata, assembly GCF_009764475.1. Classification (NCBI taxonomy): domain Eukaryota; kingdom Metazoa; phylum Chordata; class Chondrichthyes; order Rhinopristiformes; family Pristidae; genus Pristis; species Pristis pectinata. The sequence continues at coordinate 4,698,836 of NC_067437.1, forward strand.
CTGGGTGTAAACCCACAGGGAGAATGTACAGATTCCACACAGTCAGCAACTGAGGTCAGGTGGGTTTAAGCTAGTCTGGCAGAGGGGTGGGCCCCAAAGTAGTACTGTAGCAGATGAGAAAGATGGAGCAAATATAGAGGTTAATGCAAGCAAGTCCAATAGGGAAGCCAAGCAGGGGCAGGACGGGGAGCAAGGAAGGTCTGATGGGCTAAACTGAATTTACTTTCATGCAATAAGGCTGACAGGTAAGGCAGATGAACTCAGAATATGGATCGGCACATGGGATCTTATGTTACAGCTATTACGGAAACATAGCTGAGGGATGGGCAGGTTTGGCAGCTCAGTGTTCTGGGGTACTGATACTTCCAGTGTGACAGAGGTGGAGGTAAAGGAGGAAGGGGAGTTGCACTATTGATTAGGGAGAAGATCACACAGAGAGAATATCCTGGGGTGAACGTCCAGTGAGGCCGTATGGGTAGAAGTTCGAAATAAAAGTGGGATCACTTTGATGGGAATATACTAAAGGCCACCCAATAGTGGGAATTAGAGGAGAATATATGTAGGAAAATCGCAGATAGGTGTAGGGATAATAGGATTGTAATAGTAGGTGATTTTAACTTGCCTAATATTAACTGGAGCTGCCTTGGTGATAAAGGATTAAATGGGGCAGAATTTCTTAAGTGTGTCTGGGAAAGTTTTGAACTAATATGCAGACGGCCCTAGTAGAGAGGGGGCAACTTGACCTCTTTTTAGGAAATGAGGCTGGGCAAGTGGTTGACGTGTCGGTGGGGGAGCACTTTGGGATCAGCAACCATAATTTCAGTCCTTTCAAGAAAAAGATGAGACAGATCCTCAAGTTAAATCCCTAAATTGGGGGAAGGTGAATTTCAATGGGATCAAACAGGAATTCTCAAATGTTGATTGGACGAGACTGTTTGCAGGTAAAGGGACGTCTGGCAAATGAGAGGCTTTTAAAAGTGAGATGGGGAGAGTTCAGGGACATGTTAGAGTGAAGGGGTAAGGCTGGCAAGATTAGGGAGCCTTGGTTAACGTGAGATATTGAGGTTCTGGTTCAGGGAAAAGGAGGCATATGTCAGGTATGGGCAGCTAGAATCAAACTAATCCCTTGAAGAGTATAAGGGATGTAGGACTACACTTAAGAAGGAGGTTAGAGGGCAAAAAGAGGCGATGAGATATCTTCAGCAGATAAGGTAAAAGAGAATCTATAAAAAATTCTGTAACTATATTAAGAGTAATGAGATTGCCAGGGAGAGAGTAGGTCCCTTTAAGGACCAATGTTGTAATCTACAGAGTCATAGAGCAATGTTCTGAAAGAGGTAGCTGAAGAGATTGTGGAGGCATTAGTCGAGATCTGTCAAGAATCACTAGATTCAGGAATGGTTCCGGAGGACTGGAAAATCCCAAATGTCACTCCACTCTTTAGGAAGGGAGGGAAGCAAAAGACAGGAAATGATAGGCGAGCTAGCCCGACTTCAGTGGTTGGTAAGATGTTAAACGAGTCCATTATTAAGGATGAGGTTTCGGGGTACTTGGAAGCTCATGATAAAATAGGCCAAAGTCAACATGGTTTTCTTCAGGGGAGATCTTGCCTGACAAATTTGTTAGAATTCTTTGAGGAAGTAACAGGCAGGATAGACAAAGGAGAGTCGGTGGATGTTGTTTACTTGGATTTTCAGAAGGCCTTTGGCAAGGTGCCGCACATGAGGCTGCTATAGAAGATAGGAGCCCATGGTATTACAGGAATGGTACCAGCATGGATAGAAGATTGGCTGACTGGCAGAAGGCAAAGAGTGGGAATAAAGGGGGCCTTTTCTGGTTGGCTGCCGGTGACTAGTGATGTCCGCAGGGGTCGGTGTTGGGTCCGCTACTTTTCACATTATATGTTAATGATGTGGATGACAGAATTAATGGCTTTGTGGCCAAGTTTGTGGATGATACAAAGATAGGTGGAGGGGCAGGTAGTGTTGAGGAAGCAGGGAGTCTGCAGAAGGACTTGGACAGGTTGGGAGAATGGGCAAAGAAGTGGCAGATGGAGTACAGTGTAGAGAAGTGTATGGTCATGCACTTTGGTAGGAGGAATAAAGGCGCAGACTATTTTCTAAACCAGGAGCGAATTCAGAAATCGGAGGTACAAAGGGACCTGGGAGTCCTGGTGCAGGATTCCCTAAAGGTTAACTTGCAGGTTGAGTCGGTGGTAAGGAAGGCAAATGCAATGTTCGCATTCATTTCAAGAGGACTATAAAAGCAATTGAATATAAAAGCAAGGATGTAATGCTGAGGCTTTATAAGGCATTGATCAGACCACATTTGGAATATTGTGAGCAGTTTTGGGCCCCATATCTAAGGAAGGATGTGCTGGCATTGGAGAGGGTCCAGAAGAGGTTTAAAAGAATGATCCTGGGAATGAAAGGGTTAATGTATGAGGCGGTTTAATGGTTCTGGGCCTGTACTCACTGGAGCTTAGAAAGATGAGGGGGGATCTCACTGAAACCTACTGGATATTGAAAGACCTGGATAGAGTGGACATGGAGAGGATGTTTCCAGTAGTGGGACAGTCTAGGACCAGAGGGCACAGCCTCAGAATAGAAAGATGTCCCTTTAGAACAGAGATGAGGAGGAATTTCTTTAGCCAGAGGGTGGCCAATCTGTAGAATTCATTGCCACAGACGGCTGTGGAGGCCAAGTCATTGGGTATATTTAAAGTGGAGGTTGATAGGTTCTTGATTAGTAAGGGTGTCAAATGTTACGGAGAGATGGCAGGAGAATGGGTTTGAGAGGGAAAATTAAATCAGCCATGATCGAATGGCAGAACAGACTTGATGGGCCGAATGGCCTAATTCTGCTTCTATGTCTTATGGTCAATGCAGCTCAGATACAGGCCCTTCGGCCCAACCAGTCTATGCCGACCACATTGTCCACCTAGCTTCTCCCAATTTCCTGTGTTCGGCCCATATCCCTCCAAGCCCCGCCCCTCCATGTACCTATCCAAGTGCTTCTTAAATGATACTATGTATGGAGTCACTGAGTATATGCAAGACAAAGGCTGATAGATTTTTGAATACTCAGGGATTGAAAGGACATAGGGTTAGTGCAGGAGAGGGGTGCCGAGGTGAAGGATCAGCCGTGATCTCATTGAATGTTGGAGCAGGCACGAGGGGTTGAATATCTATTTGTATTTCCTGTGCTCTTAAATTCTTCCCTGGACCCCCAGCCTGTCGTCATGTTTACAGCAAAATAACATTTAACTCAAAATAACCCAATGTTAAAGGGGTCAGGTTGTTGTACAGCAAGGGTAAAAGTTGATCAGGCTTCGTATTCCAGAACTGAAGGACTTCCACATGAACCTTGAAGCAGACTGTGAGCTGAGGCAAATGCTGCAGGAGCTATTCTCGCAGAAACAAAAACAGGATGTAGTTTAGAGTGACCCACGGAAATAAAATATCAGACCAGACAGTGACACGTGTTGGTTTAAGTCTAACCATCTGCCTTCCTCCCTGAACCTCTGTGCTCTGACTGTCCACAAGACTGACAAATTCAGAGAGGACAGCAAACTCCATTCTACCCACTCTGGGTTCATCCCCTATCGCCTTGGGAGACGTTAAGGTCAGATCATTGAAACCCACTCACAATGCTGATAAACTCGGATCTTTTCCCATCACCTATGGAAACGGGAATACAATGGACTGAATCTCTCAAACAGAAGCCGTATTGCAGACACAGAGTCAGTGTTAAACAGCACAGAAACAGGCCCTTCAGCCCAACTTGTCCATGCTGACCAAGGTGCTTACCTCTGCTGGTCCCATTTGCTTATGTTTGGCCCATATCCCATATCAAAACAGAATAAACACATCATTTAGCGCAGACAGAGTAAACAGGATGATGTAGAAGGTCTTACAGCAAACAGACAAGATAAAGATGGTACGATTAAAGGGGGGAATGTTGCAAAAATCAAATTGTCAGGGTATAATTTAAAAAAAAAGTTCTGTGCAAATTTCAGCAACCTGCAAGTTAACGGCAGACACAAACGATCATCGGGGTGTGTCGTGTTCAAAATCATTGGGGGTTATGGACATGGGAGCAATGTTCAAAGGCGAAAGGGGAGAGTGTGTTAAAGAGAACAGCAGACTAGTATTTGTGGGTAATAAACTACTGAAGGAACATTGAGTCAGTGAGGGTCATACAGCACAGAACATGCCCTTCTAGTCCCATTTGCCTGTGTTTGGCCTCTATCCCTCCAAATCTTGACACAAGAGACTGAACCTGTCCAAACGTCTTTTAATCATTGTAATTAGAAGCTCTCCCTCCTGCAGCAAGTAGAAGGAACTTTACTCTTTATGTACGCTCACTGTTCCTGCCCTGGGAGCATTTGATGGAATGATACTGACAGAATTTTATTCCATGATGTTCTCATGAGAGATTTAGTCTGCACATAACAACCGATCCCTTTGATTCTGTTGGCTGCAATAACCTTCCTGCCCTGTTTTGTGAGCTTTCACCAATTTCACCCACCTGGAAAGATTCAGCTGCATTATGGAGTTGGGGGAGAGGGAGAGCCACCTATCTTTGGTTCAGTCAGGGACCTTCACCTTTCCCTTGGCCAGGTAACGCAGGCAGGCACCTGGGTCTGGATTCATCACCTTTAGTGAGCACCTGATATCTGTAAAAGGATTAAAGAGCTGACAACACCTTCCCCAGGAGTAGCACGAGTCTCCCTCTGTCTCTCTCTGGAGCTTCACTCCTGTGTGATATTGCACTTGAGAACACACGTATGAGTTTACATCCTATGCATCTGCACCACTTGCCCAAACATTTATTAGCAGTGACAGCAGAAAGTGCAGAATAAATTGTGACACATGTTAAAAATAACAGGGCTGGAGAGAGAGCAACTCTAGAAACCCAAGAAATAATACTGGAGGACAGTCGTTCGAATGTTCAGTCCTTGGACTGTAATGTGAATTGTCATGTTTTCACACTTTAAATAAGGCTGGCTATAACATTCAAACACAGATCAAGTGAGCCTCATGGGGGTGGGGGTGAGGGTGAGGGTGAGGGGCTACTGTCCCTTTCAATTTTCCCTTTAGCAACTGTTCCACCTTTACCTCACACCCTGATCCACAGGAGGAGAGAGATTATCTCATCAGCACAACTGTGCTTCTGCACTAGAGGGTGTTGAAGGGGAAGATCTGAACCCCTGGAGTTTACCTAGACGTTTCAACCTCTGTGGGCATCGTTGGGTTGTATTCTGAAAGTCCATGATTTTCCAAATGCCAACAGGTAGATCTACCGACTAACTTTCTTTCATTCATCTCCAAGAGATATTGTTTGATTCCAGACAATCAGGGAAGATTGGCAATATCACTGAGGCCTCTCAGTCAGGTTCCAGGATGCCCACGTGTTTGATCAGCCAACAGAGACCCAGTCCCGTTCCAGTGCTGATTGGCAGGGGATATGGGGAGCAGGGATCCAGCAGTGACAGTAGAGGTATCAGCTGTGAGAAAGGAGACCACAGGATCCATCATTTACCTAACCTGAGCCCGAGCTCACTCCCTTGTTTGTACCAGTTCCCTTCTGCCTCGAGTGCAAGGACAGTCACTCACTGGAAGATTGCCACCTGGCTGGGACCAATACAAACCCCATCCACGATACCGGCCAGACCATATTTTGAAGAGGTGGTCACCCTAACCAGCACAAGAACTGCTCAGCGGCATGGCCTTTGGACTGAATGGGATAGTTACCCAAATGTCAAGGGTAGGTACAGAAAACCACCTGAAGAGCTAACTAAATTTGTAATAAAAACAGAAAATGCTAACAACAAAACCAGCAGGTCAGGCAGCATCCACGGAAAAAGAAACAGTTGAGGCTTCAGGTCGAAGGTGCTTCACCAGAATTTCTGTCTTCAAGAAGGTGGCATCCATCACTAAGGATCCTCACCACCCAGGACATGCCCTCTTCTCGTTACTACCATCGGGGAGGAGGGACAGGATAAGATATCTTTATTAGTCACATGTACATTGATACTCACAGTGAAATGCATCTTTTGCAATAGAATGCGCTAGGGGCAGCCCGTAAGTGTCGCCACACTTCCGGCGCCAACACAGCATGCCCACAACTTCCTAACCTGTACGTCTTTGGAATGTGGGAGGGAATTGGAGCACCCGGAGGAAACCCACGCAGACACGGGGAGAATGTACAAACTCCTTACAGACAGCGGCCGGAATTGAACCTGAGTCGCTGGCGCTGTAATAGCATTACGCTAACCGCTACACTACCGTGCCTGCAGCCTGAAGACCCACACTCAACGATTCAGGAACAGCTTCTTCCCCTCCGCCATCAGATTTCTGAACAGTCCGTGAACCCATGAACACTACCTTGTTATTCCTTTTTTTTTGCACTGTTTATTTTTGTAATTTAATGTTTGCCCTTTACTGCTGCTGCAAAACAACAGATTTCACGCCATCTAAGTCAGTGATAATAAGCCTGATTCTGATGCGTTTACTGTTTCTCCTTCCACAGATGCTGCCTGACCTGCTGAGTTTTTCCAGCATTTTCTGTCTTTATTTCAGATTTTCAGCAACTGCAGCTTTTTTTGGTTTTAATTAAATTTGCCTTCCCATTAATTGACAGGGCTTGGACCTCACCTGCTATGACAGTATTTGCTGTCTATCCCTAACCGTCCCCAAAACCCATTTGTTCACTAACATCGATCAAGGAAGGAAACCTGCCAGCTAAATCCAACCTGGTCTGTGTGTGACCTCAGAACCACCAACATGGTGATTCTTAATCGTCCTTAAGTAATTAAAGATGAACAATAAATGGTGAACAACATCTATATCCCACAAATGAATAAATAAATTCAAATTTATGGGCTCAAATTATTAGATTCCAAATTATCCTCTACCACTAGTGCAGCATAACAACATTATCTTCACGTGGGCTGGAATCAGGTTTATTATCACTGACATATGATGTGAACGTAGAACGTAACAGCACGGTACAGGCCCTTCGGCCCACAATGTTGTGCTGACATTTCATCCTGCTCTAAGATCTATATAACCTTCCCTCCCACATAGCCCTCCATTTCTCTATCATTCATGTGGCTAAGAGTCTCTTAAATGTCCCTAATGTATCTGCCCCCACAACCTCTGCTGGCAGTGCGTTCCACACACCCACCACTCTCTGTTCGAAAAACTTACCCCTGACGTTCCCCCTTATATCTTCCTCCAATCACCTTGAAATTATGTCCCCTCGTGTTAGCCATTGTTGCCCTGGAAAAATGTCTCTGACTGTCCACTCAATCTATGCCTCTTATCATCATGTACACCTTTATCAAGTCACCTCTCATCCTCCTTCTCTCCAAAGAGTAAAGCCCGAGCTCACTCAACCTATCCTCATAAGATACGCTCTCCAATCTGGGGAACATCCTAGTAAATCTCCTCTGCACCCTCTCTATAGCTTCCACTCCTTCCTATAATGAGGTGCCCAGAACTGAACACAATACTCCAAGTGTGGCCTAACCAGAGTTCCATCGAGCTGCAACATCACCTCATGGCTGTTGAACTCAATACTCCAACTAATGAAGGCCACAACCCATATGCCTTCTGAACAACCCTATCAACCTGCGTGGCAACCTTGAGGGATCTCTGGACGTGGACCCCAAGATCCATCTGTTCATCCACACTGCTAAGAGTCCTGCCATTAACCTTGTATTCTGCCTTCAAATTCGGTCTCCCGAAGTGTATCATTTCACATTTTTCTTGGTTGAACTCCATCTGCCACTTCTCAGCCCAGCTCTGCATTCTATCAATATCCTGTTGTAATCTACAGCAACCGTCTACACTGTCCACTACACCACCAACCTTTGTATCATCAGCAAACTTAATAACCCACCCTTCCACATCCTCATCCAAGACATTTATAAAAATCACAAAGAGCAGGGGTCCCAGAACAGATCCCTGCAGAACACCACTGGTCACCGACCTCCAGGTAGAATACACTCCACCTACCACCACCCTCTGTCTTCTTTGGGCGAGCCAACTCTGAATCCACACAGCCAAGTTTCCCTGGATCCCATGCCTCCTGACTTTCTGAATAAGCCTTCCATGAAGAACCTTATCAAATACCTTACTAAAATCCATGTACACTACATCCACTGCTCTACCTTCATCAATGTGCTTTGTCACATCCTCAAAGAATTCAGTCAGACTCGTGAGGCACGACCTGCCCCTCACAAAGCCATGCTGACTGTCCTTAATCAGCGTATGCTTCTCCAAACGCCCATAAATCCAGTAATTTGCCCACCACTGAAATAAGACTCACTAGCTTGTAATTCTCAGGGTTATCCCTACTTCCTTTCTTAAACAAAGGAACAACATTTGCCACACTCCAATCATCTGGCACTACTCCTGTGGCCAGTGAGGACACAAAGGTCGTCACCAAAGGCGCAGCAATCTCTTCCCTCGCTTCCCGTAATAACCTTGGATATATCCCGTCCGGCCCCGGTGACTTATCTATGCTAATGTTTTTCAAAAGTTCCAGCACACCCTCTTTCCTCACGTCAACATGCCCTTGAATATCAGCCTGTTGTACGCCATCCCACAAACGGCAAGGTCTCTCTCTCTCTGGTGACTACTGAAGCAAAGTATTCATTAACGACCTCCCCTACCTCTTCCAACTCCAGGCACGTTTCCTCTTTTATCCCTGATGGGTCCTACCCTCACTCTAGTCATCCTCCTATTCTTCACATACGTGTAGAACGCCTTGGGGATTTCCTTGATCCTACTTGCCAAGGACTTCTCATGCCCCCTTCTAGCTATCCTAAGTCCATTCTTAAGCTCCCTCCTGGCTACCTTGTAACTCTCCAGAGCCTGTCTGATCCATGCTTTCTAAACCTCAGGTTTCTTTCTTCCTCTTAACAAGATATTCTATATCTCTTGTCAACCACGGTTCCTTCACTCTCCCATCCTTACCCTGCCTCAATGGGACAAACCTATCTAGAACCCCATGCAAGTCTGCCTTAAACAGCCTCCACATTTCTGCTGTGCACTTCCCCAAGAACATCTGTTCTCAATTTATGGTCCCAAGTTCCTGCCTAATAGCATCATAATTCCCCTTCCCCCGGTTAAATACTTTCCCATATCGTCTGCTCCTATCCCTCTCCAAGGCTACAGTAAAGGTCAAGGCGTTATGGTCATTATCTCCAAAATGCTCTCCCACAGAGAGATCCGAAACCTGATCAGGCTCATTGCCTAGCACCAGGTCCAGAACAGCCTCTCCTCTAGTCAGCCTGTCCACATACTGTGTCAGGAATCATTCCTGTACACACTGAACAAATTCTGCCCCAGCTATCCCCTTTACAACTAAGGAGGTGCCAATCAATATTAAGGAAGTTGAAATCATCCATGACAACAACCCTTCTATTTTTGCACCTCTCCAAAATTTGCCTCCTGATCTGCTCCTCAGTGTCTCTGCTGCTATTGGGGGGCTCTGTAGAATACTCCCAATAGAGGGATCACTCCCTTCCTGTTTCTGACTTCCACCCACACTGACTCAGTGGACGATCCCTCCGGGACATCCTGCCTTTCCACAGCTGACACTGTCCCTGATCAGCAAAGCCACTCCCCCACCTCTTTTACCTCCGTCCCTGTCCCTTTTGAAACGTCTAAACCCCGGAATATCCAGCAGCCATTCCTGCCCTTGCGACAGCCAAGTCTCTGTAATGGCCACCACATCATAGTTCCATGTACTTACCCACGCTCTAAGTTCATCAGCCTTGTTCCTCATACTTCTTGCATTAAAGTAGACACACTCTAGAAATTTGTTATTTTGTGGCAGCAGTGCAGAGGAAAGACATAAAATTACAGTAGTGCGAAAAAAAGGAATAACAAGGTAGCATTCATAGGTTCGTGGACCATTCAGAAATCTGATGGAGGGGAAGAAGCTGTTCCTGAATTGTTAAGTGTGGGTCTTCAGGCTCCTGTACCTCCTCCCTGGTGGTAGTAACGTGAAGAGGGCATGTCCCGGATGGTGAGGGTCCTTAGTGATGGATGCTGCCTTCTTGAAGCACCGCCTCAGAAGATGTCCTTGATGGCAGGGAGGGTTGTACCGTGATGGAGCTGGCTGAGTCTACAACCAGCCTCTTGTGATCATGTGTATTGGAGCCTCCAGTGATGCAACCAGTCAGAAGAGTCAACAGTGACATACCAAATCTCCTAAAGTCATTGCTGTTTGTGGGGCCAGGCTGTGTATAAACCGGCTACTGGGTCTGACGACACCATGTAATAGTTACAGTGTCAGTGTTGATTGTGAACAGTTGGGGCACTACCATTTGTGGAAGGTATTACATGAAGGCACGCCCTTCATCTCTGCTTGTAAAACCAGCAAGGAGTCAGTGCGTCTAGAAAACTAATGTGGAATATTATTGGGAAAGAAGAAGTCAACACGTGGACCAGAAAAGCATTGGATTTATTTCACTGCGCATTGCTTCACTACCAACTTTTGCATTAGCTGCTACTTCCAGATACACAGAGGTTTCCTCTTTCCCTTAATACTAACCCTTCGTGTTCTCATGGCCTGGATAGAGCGGACGTGGAGTCTAGGATCGGAGGGCACAGCCTCAGAATAAAGGGACGTCCCTTTAAAACTGAGAAGGAATTTCCTCAGCCAGATGGTGGTGAATCTGTGGAATTTGTTGTCACAGACGGCTGTGGAGGCCAAGTCATTGGGTGTACTTAAGGCAGAGATTGATAGATTCTTGATTGGTAAGGGGGGTTAAGGGGTTATGAAGAGGTGGGAGAATGGGGTTGAAAAGAAAAATCAGCCACGATTGAGTGGCAGACAGACTCGATGGGCTGAATGGCCTAATTCTGCTCCTATATCTTATGGTCTGCTCCCTTTTCCCGCATTTACACAGAACGTTTACAGGAATAATTTCTGAAACAGAGGAAGGGCATTCAGTGCATTGAGATCGTGCCGCCCTGCCTAATCCCAATTTCCAGCACCGGGTCCATAATCCTGCAGCTCACAGCTAAATCCAAACCAAAGTATTATCTAAATGTAATGAGGGTTTTTGCATCCACAACAAATCAATGGCGTGGTGGCACTGAAACAACAAAAGGCAGGAGACCCCACAGAGTGCACAGGGTCAAATGTCACTTTAATGTTTTCACAGAAACGGAACCTAACACTTTGCAGCAGGATCAAAGATTTCACAAAATGACACCAGCCTGTTACAGTCACGGGGCAATCAGCGTATTGTGCTCTTCAGATTCTTATGAACAATAACCACCATGTTCAAATGACTGGTTCCACTCTCAAAATGCTATGTGCACCTATCAACACCATACAGGGCACTGGGCAATTCCCACAAAGAGCAGCTCAGGAAATTACCAAAGATATTAGAGGATGTGTGGAAAAGGCTAACACGTGGAGTTAGGTAACCAAAGATCTCAATGAATGGCTGAACAGGCTCAATGGACCAAGTGGCCTCTTCCTGTTCCTATACCTTTCGTCTCTGTAGCCCTTCAGAGCTCCATCTGACCCAAAGACTGCAGGCAAGAGGTTAACTCCATCTGCTCACTCCAGCAACAGTGCAGGTTACCAACCTTGCAGTAAGAAACTCTCTAATGAACGGCCCTGTCACACCCTGCTCAGGTCTCTTCTCTCTCCACATTGTTTTCAGATTTACAGATCTTAAAGATTAAAACGTTTGTGCGAGATAACAGTTTAAAAACACATCTCTCCGCACCCACCCCCACAGCCCCCAAAGTTAATTTTTTTTGGAGTAATTGCTGCTGTGAGCAGCTCAGGGCAGTTCATGGCAAAAGGTCCTACAGTATCAAAGAGCCAGGTAATTATTCAACTGAGGCACCATCTGGGATTACTCACCGAGGTTTGTATCTTGGTTCAGGAGCATGGACTCAGCACCTAGACAGCACAGCCTGTTGGAGATAAACTGTACATTCCCCTGGGCTGAGGAGAAGATGTGTAGGGGATGTCGAGACTGCCAGAACACAAAGGGTTCCATATTAATCTAGTGGGTCTGGGATTCTAAAGAAGATTGCCAATTACAAATCTCCAATTCCCCATCTGGGATTTAATCCAGAAAAGCCAACGGGTGCACAGAAAGAGACGGCGAACGGCGAGTGACAAACTGTAGACTGTGCTGGGCACAAATGATTGAGTGTATTTACCTCACTAACTGGTCATTAAAAATAATCGACTGGAGAAAGTTGTACACAGAGTATGAACAGACAGGGTGACCGGGTAACTGGATGGGTGTTGGGACATTTTGGATCAACATTAAAAGATTGAAATAAATGTTTGTTCAACAGTCTTTTTCTCCCCCCAATAAGTGTAATACATAAGCCGATTCAAAATGCACCAGGCTTCCAAAGCTTTGCAAATCGCAGTTGCAGGAGGCCATTTGAAAGGTTGGGTAAATTCTTTCCATCAATGCGGCGTAAGCAACCTCTGCGGGCCATCTCCTTGCATCACCGGTCCATCCCATTCTCCTCAGGTTGGCTGAAGCAAACACGTAGCAGCTGTTCACAGAATTCCAACTCTTCCTGCATTTTATCAGAAGTCAAATTAGACAGGATTCACTGCTTTTCCTTACTGTTAGATCCCCGCCCTTCACTTATTCTCCAAAAGGTGATGGATTTCACAACACTGCACTCAAAAAATCCCTCCATTCTCTCACCCATTTGCCTTCAGTGACCCTACAAAAGTACTATTAGGCTATTTGAGTGCAGAAGGCATCATATTCCAACCCAACAAAAGTCAAAACCAAATGAAATGACTGGAGAGCCAAATGCCTGCGGATGCTGGAATCTGGAGCAAAAAGCAAACTACTGGAGGAACTCAGCAGGTCAGGCAGCATCCGTGGAGGGAAAGGAATTGTCGACATTTCAGGTCGAGTCCCCGTCCTGATGGAGCTTCTCAACCCGAAATGTCAACAATTCCTTTCCCCCACCCCTTCCACAGATGTTGCTCAACCTGCTGAGTTCCTCCAGCAGCTTGTGAAATGACTGAACACTCTTGAGCAAGATAACTCTGCACGGAGCCATCAAGACTTGTAGCTTATTCCCTTGGTAGAACATGGAGTGATGGTGCTAATATTGAAAATAATGGAGGAATACTAGCAGTAATCACTAATCTAAAGCACACGAATGTGTTGAGAACTAGGATAAAGACAAGAATTTCTCTACTCAGAAGCTTATAAATCTCTGTGGATACTCAACGGTCAAGTATATTTGAGGCTGAGGCAGATAAATATTTAGGTATCTTGGAGTCCAGGTGGGAAAGTAGATAAGTTAGAGAATCAGCCATGTTCTTACTGTGGCAGAGAGGGGCTGATGGCCAACTTCTGCTCCAATTTGTGGTCAGAATCAGAATTATCATCGCTGACATACAATATGAAATTTGTTGCTTTGCGGCAGCAGTACAGTGCAAGACATAATATCTATAAATTACAAAAATAAACCGTGCAAAAAAAAGGAATAATGAGGTACTGCTCATGGGTTCATGGATCATTCAAAATCTGACGGCGGAGGGGAAGAAACTGTTCCTGAATCATTGAGTTTGAATCTTCAGGCTCCTGTACCTCCTCCCTGATGGAGGTAACAAGAAGAGTGCGTGTCCCAGATGGTGAAGGTCCTAATGATAGACGCCACCTTATTGAGGTCTGCCTCTTGAAGATGTCCTTGATGGCGGGGAGGGCTGTGCCTGTGATGGAGCTGGCTGAGTCTACAAACCTCTGCAGCCTCTTTCAATCCTGTGCATTGGAGGCTCCATACCAGGCTGTGATGCAACCAGTCAGGATGCTCCCCACTGTACAGCTATAGAAATCTGTACGAGCCTTTGGGGACATACCAAATCTCCTCAAACTCCTAACGAAGTAGAGCCACTAGCGTGCCTTCTTCGTGACTGCATCAATGTTTTGGGCCCAGGATAAATCCTCTGAGATATTGATGCCCAGGAACTTGAAGCTGCTCATCCTTTCCACCGCTCACCCCTCAATGAGGACTGGTGTGTGTTCTCCCGACTTCCCCTTCCTGAAGCCCACAATCAATTCCTTGGTCTTGCTGATGTTGAGTGCAAGGTTGATGTGGCACCACTCAACCAGCCAATCTCACTCCTGTACTCCTCCTCATCGCCATTTGAGATTCTACCAACAACAGTGGCATCACTGGCAAATTTATAGATGGCGTTTGAGCTGTCATGAGTGTAAAGAGAGTAGAACAGTGGGCTCTTAAATACAGCGCAGTGGATGGGTGTCAAAAGACAAAAAGCTAACGATGACTTATACAACTGTGGCAGAGTTGACATGAGCCATACAACAGAATGCAAACATCTCAAACATGATCACTTTACAGAGGCACATCAAACTGTTGTGTCAGTGATGGGTTCGACACCTTATGTGCCCAGCAGCACCACCTTCAGGATCTGTGTTGTACTGCAAGTGCTTGCACAGAACAAAATCCCTCTTTAAAAAAATAGCCAGAAGAGCCACTCTGGAAATGCAAAGTCCCAGTATCGCTGCTGGCTCATTAACACTAACAATGAAAGCAAAAGGGACTGGCTTTCAAATTAGAAAAATCAGTTTTATGGAAAGACACCAGGGAAGATGATTCAGAAAAGAACAATATTAGATATTTATAGTAATGTTATGTCTCTGCACTGTACTGTTGCTGCAAAACAGCAAATTTCACGTCATGTTAAGTCAGTGATAATAAATCTGACTCTGAAAGTACATAATGACCAGAAAATACTAAATAGGCTGGGGAAAAGAGACATCTTTATAATTATGAAGGGGTTTAAGGGTAATTGTTGCTGTGGATGGGATCCGCAAACAGAAGACATTCACCTGTGGTTGAAGCTTCTTTCCCCATAGGCTGGGTAGAATGTGCAACCCATTGTTACTGCGACAATATGAAATGGAATATGCTGGAAATCCTCAGTAGGTAAGGCAGTATATGGAGCCAGAAACAGAGTAATGTTTCAGGCCGATGTACCGATGAGAGGTCATCGACCAGAAACATTCATTGTTTCTCTGCCAGACCTGCTGAGCCTTTCCAGAATTTTTATGTTTTTGTTTCAGTGTTCCAGCATCTGCAACATTTTACTTTCCTGTTACAGTGGGATATGTCTGATTGTTCGAAACCAAATGACCAGGGAATTAAAACCAAATAATTCCATAAATCTGAAATCAAATCCAGTCTCAGTAATGGTGATCGTGAAACTTCCAGACTGACATAAAACCCCATCTGTTTCAACAATGTCCGGGAAACCTACCTTCCTTACCCAGTCTGGTCTGTATACAACCCTCAATCCAAAGCAGGGTAGTTGACTCAAAGCCCCGTGAAATGTTCTGCTGTTGAAACTCTCTAGTCTGGCATCTCCTATGCTCTGGCATGTTTTGAATCTGTCGTACAGATCTTTACTAATTAACTACTTTTAACTAAAAGTCTAAAATTAACTAAAATCTGTAGCCAATTAGTCATTGCAATCTCAGCGTTTCCAACTAACAGAAACTTCAGGTTATGGACAGTTCTCAGAACTCTTGCATAACTTGGGGAGCGTCTTCACTTAAAGAGAACAGTTCTCCTGATTAGAGGAAGATGATCAGGGCAGTTTCTGTGGTCCAGCAGCTGTCAGGTCCTAGGGCATTGGACAAGAGAATTTTAACCTGTACTAACCCGCTCAGTTCTGGGACAGTTCAGGATAGACAATAAATGCCAACCTAATCAGCAACATTCACATCCTGTGAAACAACTTTTAAGTAGTCAACTCTGCTGCAGAGATCAGCCTTTAATATTGTGGTTCATATTTTACTTTAATATTCTGGACTCTTTCCAGCTCTCCCCTCGGACACCAGGCTAGGCCTTGGCAATTGATGGCAAACTCACAGCTGCATCAAGCATCCACTGTGCCAGGCTGGCCGCCTCTTAATGCTGCAACTCTCCTTCCTCAAGTTTCACCTCAATTCCCCTTTGAAACCGCTTCTATGTGCTGTGCCTGTATAAACCCAGATGGTTTAATTTTAAAAGGCACTATCATAAATGTGTGATGCTTCGACTAGAAGTCAGGATAAAGTTAAATTCCAATTCAAAAGAGAACATCAAACTCACTGGAACCAAGGACCAACAAGGTCGTGAGGTACCAACCATTTAAGCCCAGGTCTTTAAATAGCTATGGGTCTCAGCATACTGGAAGGTGGAGAATATTAAAGTCTGCAAGCCTTCCACTCCTGATCAATATTCAGTGACAGCTCTCCTCCAAGTCTGGCTCCTACTAAAAGAGTGGGTGGCAGAGTGGTGCTGCAGCTGCCTCTGACCTCCAGTGACCTGGGTGTTCAATCCTGACCTCTGGTGTGGTCTGTCTGGAGTTTGCAGAGTGGGGTTTCCCCTGGGTGCTCTGGATTCCTCCAAAATCCCAAAGACGTGTGGGTTAGTAGGTCAATTGGCCACATAAATTATTGTCTCTGCATGTGTGCACGGGGGGGTGGCGAGGAGGGAGGAGGAGGGGGAAGGGGAGGAATGGGTCAGTGGAGAATCAGAAGGGCACCTGAGAGAGAATAGGTTGGGACTGCTCCAAGAACTGGTATTGACTCGATGAGCCAAATGGCCTCCTTCAATGTCTTAAAGAAATATGAAACTTTCCAGAGTGGAGAGAAGCATTTTCAAAGCTTTTTTTTTAAGAAATATTTCACACTTATTCTGGAGTTTTTTTGTTCTTTCTAAGGATATATTAATAACTAGTTTACCATCTGACCAGTCTCAAAATCTTATGCACCTGAAATTCCTCTTGATCTTTTAGCATCCGTGATCTCTCGATTAAAATATCCTCCAGACCCAGCTCCGGTTCTTGACACTGCTGTGAAATCCACGAGGAACGGGAAATTGGTCACTAGGCTGCAAGGGAAAGACATATTTAATGATTTGAGAACAGGGTCTGATCCCGCCATGCACGTGGCCTTCCCTTCTCACTGGAGGCAGTACCCAGAAAATGGATACTTAAAAGCAGTACGCAAGGGGTTAACATCCAAGACCACAGAACATATAACAGGGCCAAACCAGACCTGCTGACTACAGGAACTCTTCACCAGTTTGTTTCAAGTTATAAACTTTAAACTTGTCTGAGTTATCCCTGACTAATTCAGAGACAGGGTGAACTGTCTCCCTGTCTAATTCTTTTAGCATTTGGCCCCAAGGTGAGCTCTGAACAGATATCTGCACCAAATTAGCACACACACCTCTGACCATGCTCAGCTCTATCTATTGAAACACTCCTCTATAGTTCCCATTCAAGCACTCTTGTGTCTTAATTCCCACCTTCCACTCCCACAGAGCCAAGCTCAGTCAAATCTCTCCAGCCCATTTCCAAACTCACATCAGGAAATCAAAGAACTCCAAGATGTTTTATGAGTATAAAGAACAAAGGACAACCAAGCAAAGAGAAAAGCCCACTACCAACCACCACCAGAATCAATTGCAGTTTCCTTCAACAGAGGGGCTGATGTCACTCTGTGGTTGAGGAGAAAATATTGGATGGGATAATACGATCAACATGATAAGAGAGGAGATGTTAAGGGGCTTAGGATCTCTGAAAATGAATAAATTGAGAAGCTGGTAAAAGGAAGAAAACTGAGGAGGCTCTAACTATCACTTAGCAAACCTTCCAGCTGCAGGAACGGTGACAGACGATTGGCACCACACATATTGTGCCACCGTAGAAAAGGGTAGAAGGGAGAACCGAGTATTGAAGGCCAGGTTAGTTTAATGATGGTGGGCAAATTATTGAATCATTCTGGGGCATGGTATAAAGCTCCATTTAGGAAAATGCAGCTTATTCAAGGCCAATCAGTGTGGATTTGTCACAGGAAGTTACCCTCAAAATTTCAGTGAGGTTGGACATAACAAGGAGTGTCTTTGTTGTACATGAATTTTAGCAAGGTTTTGGCAAAGTCCCGCTTGGCCATGGGATTCATCCATCAGGGACTGATCATCACCAGGTTCCTCTCTTCATGGGACTTCAAAAGCACCTTTAATCCTCTGTTTACCAGCTTCTTCATTGCAAACAGTTAATTCTTGCTCACCACCCAACTAAGTTATGAGGAAGCATCCACAGCACAGATTGTCGTGGTGATTATCGGCCTGGTCCATTCTGCGAGCAAACAAGTGACAAAGAAAGGGAGGACAACTGACTGTGCATTCTTGGGTTGGCAGCAGAATCAAAGATGCTTTCCTGCTACCCAGAGGACTGTGGACGCTCAGTTACTCTATCTTTAAGAAAGAGATTGATAGCTCTTTTATATATTAAGGGAACTAAGGAATTTCAGGTCAAAGAGGAGCAGAGTCGCCACGGTTTTACTGAATGGCAAAGAAGACACTAGGATGATGTCTACTCTTGCATCTTTTTCTTGTGTTACAAATAGATGGATTAGCAACAAGTGTAGACCACAATTCAATAAGACTGTGGATGATCTAAGTATAACGTTAGCTCCACATTCCCAACCACCGATGTAACCAGGGCTTCCAGAATCCTAAACACAATCTCTTGCACAAATTTGCTTGTCTCTGCATCCTCAAGTGTCTTGAAAATAAAGTCCTTCAGCTCTCATTTGGGCTCACTGGTGCTTGTCCACTCTGCTGGAAAGGGTGGTGACGAGGCAACAACTAGCTCGACGCAGTGACATTCCATAGCAAGTTAAATGATCTCTGGAGCCCCTGTCCACAGGGGGAAGGTTTATGCAAGTGTGTAATCATTGGGATAGAGCAGAGCATCCAAGTTGACAGGAATAACACACAGGAGCATTTAACGTCTCTGGGCTTGTACTCGCTAGAGTTCAGAAGGACAAGGGGGGGGGGGGGGGGGGGGGGGGGGGGGGGGGGGGGGGGGGGGGGGGGGGGGGGGGGATCTCATTGAAACCTACCAGATATTGAGAGGCCTGGACAGAATGGACACGGAGAGGATGTTTCCATTAGTAGGAGAGTCCAGGATCCGAGGGCACAGCCTCAGAATAAAGGGACGTCCCTTTAAAACTGAGATGAGGAGGAATTTCTTCAGTGGAATTCATTGCCACAGAGGGCTGTGGAGGCCAAGTCACTGGGTGTATTTATAGGCAGAGATTGATAGGTTCTTGATTGGTAAAAGGGTTGAGGGGAGAAGACGGGAGAATGGGGTTGGGAAAAAAAAAAATCAGCCATGATTGGATGGCAGAGCAGACTTGATGGACCGAATGGCCTAATTCTGCTCCTGTGTCTTATGGAATTAAAAGGAGACAATAGTTGACAGTGTGGAAGGGGAAGGCGTGTCCACCCACCTGCACAGTGCACCCAGAACATGCTCATGAAAGGGGTCGTGCTCTGTCTGTAGGAGTGATACCAGCTGCTGCACCATTCCCATTGAGCAAAGTACGTCTGCAGAAGGAAAAAAAGGCAAATTCTTTATCGATGGACTTCAAGGATGTCAAGGTCTTCGCTACACTTTATTTACAAACCTTCCTTTTCCAGAACTCCTTGTTACATTTCCCTGCAGGGACCTGCCTGTCAGTCACCTGGACTCTTGGAGCAGGGAGTATCTAACATGCTAAGGACTGCTATGCTATACATGTGCAATGTTCTTCAATGTTTCCTTTGCAACTGCTTTCCTCACCCCTCCAGTTCTGAACACTGGTTGGACTGCAGTTCCACACAACCCAGCTCCCTCCCGAACATATATTATCCCAGTCCAAGTGTTGGCAGGCTATTCTAAATTCACAAGTCCACCGGACATTGTCTTTACCCAAGATCCCCGATGTGAACTTCCAATAACGGTGGAAGGGGTTGAGAGGACAAGCAAAGCCTTGCTTAATCCTTTCTCTCCATAACCCAAAGGGTAATCGGTTTATTATTGTCACATGTACTGAGGTACAGCAAAAAGCTTTTTTTTAGGATGCCATCCAGACAGATCTTTCCGTACAAATACATTGAGGTAGAACAAAAGGGAAAAAATCAGAATGTAGAATATAGTGTTACAGGTACAGAGAAAGTGCAGTGCAGGCAGACAAAGTGCAAGAGCCATGGAGAGGTAGATTGAAAGATCAGAGTTCATCTTTATCATATAAATGTCTGTTCAAGCATCTTATACAGGCAGAATCTCTGCGCAACTCTCATCCATGGTCATTTTGCATATCCATAGACAAAAAAAAAAGACATTCAATATTCATCTGCAGTTCTTCCAGCAACCCCCCCCCCCCCCCCCCCCCCCTGTATTTTGCAGCAGTATCACAGTTCTTTACTGATCCTAAAGCTGTTAAGTGCAAATATCACACGAAGACAACCCCTCATCTTTGATTCTGGA
Organism: Pristis pectinata; assembly: GCF_009764475.1. Lineage (NCBI taxonomy): Eukaryota > Metazoa > Chordata > Chondrichthyes > Rhinopristiformes > Pristidae > Pristis > Pristis pectinata. Next base: position 4,719,197 of record NC_067437.1, read on the forward strand.
AAGTTAGCACAATCTTTTTATAAGGATATTCATTTTTCAGGATCTAGGTGCCAGCACCTATTGCTCTGGACAAGATGTTGGTGATCTGCCTTCCCAAGTGCCTGCAGTCCTTCTGATGAAGAGGCTTCCACAGTGCTGTTGATGCAGTTCCAAGATCTGGCCCCAGTAATGACGATGGACCAGCAACATATTTCTAAGTCAGAATGGCGCGCGACACTTGGAGGAAACTTGCAGATGGTGGGATTCCCCTGTGCCTGAAGCCCTTGTTCTTTTTGGTGGTAGAGATCATGAGTTTGGGAGATAGTTGCTGGCAGTTACCCAAACAAGTAACTGCAGTGCATGTTGTAGATGATATACAGCACAGCTGCAGTGCACTAGGCTGGAGAGAATGAATGTTTAGGATGATGGCTAGGGTAATAAGACGGCTATTTTGTGTCAAGCTTTTCAAGTGCTGTTGGAGTTGAACTCATCCAATACAGTGGAGGTTATTTCATCACCTTCCTCGTTGTTGATGAAAGGAATTCAGAGCATCAGTGAGTCACTCACTTTAGGACAACTTAATCTACGCTTGTAGCCACAATCCTTAGGTAGCAGGTTCATTGGAGACTCTGGTCATGTTGACCCCCAAAACGTGGGGCACTTGGCAACTGTAATGCCATTGAATATCAAGGGTAGGTGGTTAGATGCTCTCTCTTGCCTGGCACTTGTTTGATGCAAATGTTATTTGCCATTTATCAGCCTATATCTACATGTTGTCTGGGTCTTGCTGTATGCAGATATGCACTCCTCCATTTGCTGAAGAAATGCAAATGGAATTCCACATTCGTCAGTTATGACCTTACGATGGAGAAAAGCTGCAGGAGAAAGGAGTCCAGAGACAATACCCAATCTCGTTGCTTCAGGTAGGACTCAGTTGGAGAGTAACAACTAACTTCAGCAGGTCTCATCCAGGGTTAAAAGAGGCCCATTGATAATAATCTGACCTGTGTTGAGGAACTCCGTTACAAGTGAACATAGGTGACAAATAGGGGCAGAACCAAGCTAAGCCATGGGGCCCCCGTGATAGAATAGCCTGCCAATACTTACTGGGGATGTTCAGCTGGCGTGGAACTGCATCCGCGCACGAGTCAGCACCTTCAGCAGAGAAGGGGAATAAAACAGGAGAAGGAAAAACAGTTAAAAACCCATCATTGCATATTGGTACGGGAAAGGAAAACGTGCCCCGCTCACCTGCCCCACACCCCCCTCTGCCCTGCTCACACCTGCCCATCCTTCCCCCCTAACACACCAGCTTTAATATGGCAATTTCTGACCTTTGTGCTCAGGGCTGCTGATGAGCATGTTCTGCAGCAAGAACGCCGCCTTCACCTTGAGCTTCTCGACGCTGCTCTGCATGGCTCTCATCAACACCGAGAAACCGTCGTGGTCAACAAACTCCCGCAAACCAGCCTCCTGCTCACGCACCAGACCTGAAGGTCGGCAAGGAAAGGCAAACTTAACACCTCGTCAGCTTTCAAATGCGATACAACACTATAAATGCCCAGACCTACTGCAACAGCGTGCAGACCAGGGACCTGCATCCTTTCCCAAGCCTAATCTTCTGAAGTATTAGCAGGCTTGTTGAAAGTGGAGGACAGTACACACACATTCCCCACACCCCACCTTTGACAAATGCTCAAGAATCTGCACTTTCCACCTGGAGTCACTAAATATTTGGAGTGGAATAGGCATTCCTGATGTCCATCAGTGCCAAGGCCAATTATAACACCAGATATCATCAAAGCCAACACAAACATAGAACACTACAGCACAGTACAGGCCCTTCGGCCCACGATGTATGTGCCGACATTTTATCCTGTTCTAATATCTATCTAACCCTTCCCTCCCACATAGCCCTCCAATTCTCTATCATTCATGTAGCTATCTAAGAGTCTCTTAAATGTCCCTAATGTATCTGCTAGGAACCAAATCTGCATGGTTGAATATTCTCACCTGATGGCACCTCTGCCCCACGGAGATGAGGTGCTAGCTGGCAGATCCCCACACTATTGCAATCTATGACATTTGAGGGCATGCCTAAGGTTTAATACCAATCCACCTCACATAGGTAATCAACTAAACCCTTCCTGAAACTGCAAGTGAAGGCCAGAGGCAGGGGAATCTGTGGTGATGATTCACCACCAGTCTCCACAAAGTCTTTTCATCATCAACAAGGGACAATGATGAAATATTCTCCACTTGTTTGGATGATTGCAGCTTCAACAAAGCTCCAGAAACTCAACGCCATCCAGGGCGATTAGCCCCCTTCACGAGCACTCAAATCACCCAATCATATACTGGAATTGCTACAGGTAAACCATACCTGTAGTGTGTGCTGCCCTCCAGAAGTCCTGCAGCAACTCAAAGACTTCGGCTACAGCTCCCGCATCTCTACCTCTCCGGCCTTGAAGGCCAAGGGCACCGGGCACACGGAAACACCCATCAATTTCACGTTCTGCTCCTAATTATGTACTTGGAAATATATTGTTGTTCCTTTGTTGGTGTTAGCCTGAACCTGAAACTCACTACCCAACAATACCAAGGGAGTATCTACATCACACAAGCAGCTCTTCAACACGTTCTCCATGACAATCAGGGATGGGTCATAAATACTTCCTATGTCCCAACCCATGAATTACAGAAGATTTACATAACATTTTGATCCTCTGGTATTGGCCACTGCTGCCCCAAGAAAAAGCCAGCACCCTTTTCCCAGGGCAGCAATGGCCAATACCTGAGGACATCAGTTTAAGGTGAGTGGAGGAAAGTTCAGGGGAGATGTTGGATGTAGGTTTTTTTTTTTACACGGAGAGTGCTGGCTGCCTGGAACGCATTGCTTAGGGTGATGGTAAAGGCTGATACAATAGGAACATTTAAAAGACTCATGGATAAGCACATGGATGTAAGAAAAATGGAGGGTTATGGGCTGTGTAGGAGGGAAGGGTTAGATTGATCGTGGAGTAGGTTTATGTATGTCGGAACAACATTGTGGGCCGAAGGGCCCCTACTGTGCTGCACTGTTCTATGTTCTAACATTTACATTCAGCCTGTCACATGTTGGTTGTAAAGGAGCTACCCAGCCTAATCCTACCTTCCAGCAGTGGGTTCATTAGCCTCAAGCACACATCAAAGCAACGTGATGAGGGTTTCTGCCTCTACCTTCCTTTCAATTACTTTAGAACTATACTCCTTTTTTCTGAACCCATTGATAAAGAAAATAGATCATTCCCATTTGATCTTAGCTTCTCATAATTCTATGCACCTCAGTTGTCTCCCCTTGACCTCTTCTAGTCCAAATAAACTCTTTATTTATGAAAGCAGCAGCCCACAGATCTGATGATGAAAACCATGGTCAAAGAGCAAGGTATGTTTTGAAAGAGGAGGTAATTAAAAAAATTTTTTTTTGTCACAGCTTGAAACCTGACACATTCAGGAGAGGGCTCGAGGTAGTTATTTTTGTGGGATTCTTCTTGCTGTTCTAATTCTATTCAGGGCCTTGTCCTCTCTCTCTCTCACACCTCCTCCAGCCATACAGCACCCCTCACACACCACCCAAACTGAACTATCCACAACTCGGACTTTGACCCACGTGTGTGATCCCCTCTCTTCGCATCAGCTGTTTGAGCCTCATGCTCTGTTGTTACTTCCCTAGGCCCTTAAAGACTCTATTTTTAACCCCATCCACTCCAATTAACTTCTGTTTGTCCCTCAGTACGTCATCTACATTATAGGTCTACACCAATTATAGTCTTAAGGTACCCCTCACTCAATATTCTGCACTTTGCATCTTAATGCAGCCAAGGTCCCCAGCTAGTTTCTTGGGTGGACATAACAAGTTACATGGCACTATCACAAAGAAAAGCAGGGGACTTCTCCTTAAACATCAATACCGTAAAAAGATGCTTGTGGGAGCTTAGAGGGGAGTGACCCTCTGGAATCCTCTACTCAAAGGTGGAGGCCGGATCATTAGAAATATTTAAGGTGGAGATAGATAAACATTTGAAAGATCAACGAGTTATCTGGAACTGGCACAGGGGAAGAGTTGAGGCCTGCACAAATCAGCCATGATCATATTGCTGGGGCAGGATAGAGGGGCCGAGTGGCCTATTCCTGCTCCTATTTCTTGTCTACTGTGTGTGTAAACTGGCTGAGGTATCACTCATGCTGTAACAGTGACTACATTTACAAAGTAGTTATTTTGCTATGAAGTATCGATAGACATCCCCAAAAGAAATGTTTTTCTTTAATTTTGGGACCAACAAAAGAAATTTTTACCTGCATAAGCTGGTTCCTCCCTCTTGACACCACCCACCCCACCTCAAAACCTCACCAAGAGTAGCAGCACTTACATGAGACAGCAAAGAGAGCCTTGATTCGAACCATGTCATTGTTGTCACTGTTGAGAAGATCCAGGAGTTTGGGCATTGTGTCCAGGTTCAGCACGTGCTCCTGCACAAAGGGGTTATTTTGGCTGCACGTTCCGATAAGGTGCGCTGTCCGCCATCGCAGCTCGGGATCCGAACATTCCAGGTAATTGTTCACCACCAGCTGCATGCCGGCCAGCTTACAGAAATCTAAACAGAGCACAGAGCACATGAAAGAACTGGCCTCATTAGACCCTGGGCCATTGAGGCAAAGAGTGAAGAAAATCAGCCCACAGTTTTAACCCTCCACCGTTTTCTATATTACAGTGGGAAAAGCTTAAGGAAAAGTCTGACCAGCATTTACACTGCACCTTTCATAAGATGTCACAGCTCTTTACTGCCATTGGAGCACATTTTGAAAACTAATTACTCTATCCTGCAGAAAAAAATGCCACTCAAATTGCATACAGAAAGCTCACAGAAGCTGCACTACAAAATTTAGACTAACACTCCAATAGAGCCTTCAGATTTTTAAAATATATTTATTCATTCAACTTTCAGGAACCAGTCATCAAGGCCATTGTTTATTGCCTATCCCTATTTCCCTTTGAGAAAGTAGCGACGAACCACTTTGCAGAACCACACAGATTTTACAGTGAAGGTGCTCCCACAACACTATCAGGCTGTATTCCAGAATTTAGACTCAATGACAATGGAGAGACAGCAATACATATCCAGGTCAGGATGGTGTGTAGTTTAGGCAGAGGCTGCAAGGCTTGGTGTTCCCATAGGCTTGAAACCCTCATCCTTCTTGCTGGTAGCAGTTGTGGGCTTGGGAGGTGCTGTTGGAGTAACCTGGGCAAATAACTGCTGTATTTTGTGGGTAGTACACCTCGTTGGCACTATGTACCAGTGGTAGAAAGACTAAACATAAAACATAGGACACTACAGCACAGTACAGGCCCTTCGGCCCACAATGTTGTGCTGACATTTTATCCTGCTCTAAGATCTATCTAACCTTTCCCTCCCACATAGCCCTCCATTTTTCTATCATTCATGTGTCTCTCTTAAATGTCTCTAACGTATCTGCTTCCACAACTTCTGCCGGCAGTGCGTTCCATGCACCCACTACCCTCTGTGTAAAAAAAAAAACTTACCCCTGACATCCCCCTTATACCTTTCTCCAATCACCTTAAAATTACGTCCCCTCGTGTTAGCCATTGTCGCTCTGGGAAAACGTCTCTGACTGTCCACTCGATCTATGCCTCTTATCATCTTGTACACCTCTATCAAGTCAACTCTCGTCCTCCTTCTCTCCAAAGAGAAAAGCCTTAGCTCGCTCAACCTATCCTCATAAGACATGCTCTCCAATCCAGGCAACGTCTTCGTAAATCTCCTCTGCACCCTCTCTAAAGCTTCCACATCCTTTCTATAATGAGGCGACCAGAACTGAACACAATACTCTAAGTATTTAAAGTATCCAAACATTTAGAGTGGTGTGTAGGATATAACTTGTGGGTTGCTTTGCCCTGGATGGTGTCAAGCTTCTTGAACGCTGTTGGAGCTTCACTCATCCAAGCAGGACAAGATTATCCCATCATGCTCCTGACTTGTGCCTTATTGATGGTGGAAAGGCTTTGGGGAGTCAGGTGAGTCACACTGCAGGATACCCAGCCCCTGATCTGTTCTTGTAGCTGCACCATTTGTGGTCCATTTGAGTTTCTTCAACGGTAACCCCCCAGAATGTTGATAATGGGGCAAGTCGGTGATGGCAAAACATTGAAAGTCAGAAAGACTTAGTTGGACTCTCTTGTTGGAGGTGGCGAATGCGTGGGACTTCTGTCGTGTGAATGTTACTTATTAATGGTTACCCCATGCCTGAATGTTGTCTGGGTTTTGTTGCATGCTTAGCCTGTCCTATTAGGTGAACATAAAAGATCACATGGCAGAACTTCATAGAAAAGGGGAGCTATCCCTAACCAATGTTTGCTCATGTAACAACACTACAACAAACTATCTGATTGTTATCTCACAGTTGTTTGAGAGAGCTTATTGCACACAAATTGGTTGCTTTATTTTCTACAACATGATAGCAACCTGCATTTCAAAACTTTTTCACCACTTCAAAGTACTTTGATGCATCCCAAAGTTGTGACAATGCAGTTCTTTTTAAACTGGAACTTATAACAGGGAGAAATGACACTTAATTCTTACAGAAAATATCCATTACCTCGCGCATTGTCAAGGTTTTCACACAAGTCTGCCACGGTGTCAAGTGCATTCCATCGTCTTTCCTCGTCACTTGCATCATCCTCAGACGTTTCATTCAGGATTTGGAGACAATCTTTGAGCTGTTTAATTTCATCCAACTGTCCGTTAAATGCATCCGATAGTGCATCCTGCAACCACTGCCTTCGCTGAGGGAACACACAGAACGGAACTTTTACTAAACTGCAGGAAATCACATATGAAATGAAGGTGCAAGTGGCCTCTACCATTACTCCAGGAATGGGGCTAAAATGGAACTCAGTTAATAAAGTAGAACAAAAGAGACATAATCCACAGATTCTTTCGTCCAGTCCAGAGAGCTTGCTGATTTCAGATGATGAAAGAGACTGCAGATGTTAGAAAGTTGAAAGGTAAAGAAGAGAAGTCTGTCAACATTTGGAAGGATTTATTTTGTTTCAGGCAGGGACCTTTCACTTGTACTGCCGAAGGTATATGAATATCATACTGCATTGCACAGTTCTCACAATTGTTCACAAAGCTAATAAACTTGTCTCGCTTCCAATGTGATCACATCCACGCTGTTCATACATACAGGTATACTGCCCCCCCCCCCCCCCCTTTACTTTCTCAGGGAGTTAAGGAGATTAGGGACGTCACCAACCACTCAAACTTCTATAGTTGTACTGTTGAAAGTATCCTGACTGGTTGCGTCATGGTCTGGTACGGCAATTCAACTGTGCAGGAATGTAAGAAACCGCAGACAGTAGTGGACTCTGCCCAAAACTTCACAGACACATCCCTCTCCACCATCTGTAGTATCTACAGGAGGCGCTGCCTCAAGAAGGCAACATCCATCATCAACGATCCCCACCATCCAGGCCATGCCATCTTCTCACAGCTACCACTGGGCAGGAGGCACAGAAGCCTGAAGTCCCACACCACCAGGTTCAGGAACAGCTACTTCCCTTCAACCATTTGGTTCTTGAACCAACTGGCAAAACCCTAACCACTACAGCTTAGCAACACTATGACCAGCTTGATCACTTTGCATGAAAATGGACTTTTTTTTTGTTCTATTTGTGTTCTATCTCGTAAAAACTGTTTGTTTTTCTTGTGAATGCTGCTTATCTGATGCTATGTACCTGTGATGCTGCTACAAGTTTTTCATTGCACCCGTGCACACATGTATTTGTGCACATAACAATATACTCAACTTTGACTTTTGCCAGCAGTAGTCCACGATTAAAAGGGGAAACTGAGGGCAATCAACGCAATCCTGCTATCACACAAGCAGAAATCGCTGCAAACTTCAGCAAGTCAGGCACCATCCTGATGAGGAGTTACGCCTGAAAAGTAACATATCAGTTCTACCCACAGAAGGTGATTTGCTGCAGGTTTATCGCATTTCATTTCCAGTTTGTTTTGCTCTCTATTCTCCCCATCGCTTTCTCCTGTCACAGCAGCTAACTTGGTTCAGACCAAGGATTTTTTTTTGTCCATGTAGCACTGGGAAGATGAAGGCTTGGAAGGACCCAGGACCTAAAGTAACAGAGGGACCTAGGAGTGCAAGTGCATAGTTCGCTGAAAGTGGCATCACAGGTAGATAAGGTGGTGGTGAAGGTGTTCACCACGCTGGCCTTCAGTCAGGATACCGAGTATAGGAGTTGGGAAGTTATGTTGCAGTTATATAAGATATCGGTGAGGCTGCACTTGAGAGTATTGTGTACAGCTTTGGTCACCTTGTTATAGGAAAGATGTTATTAAACCAGAAAGAGTGTAGAAAGGATTTACTAGGATGTTACCCGGACTTGGGAGCCTAAGTTACAAGGAGAGGTTACATAGACTGGGACTTTATTCCCTGAAACATAGGAGATTGAGGGGTGACCTGATAGAGGTGTATAAGATCATGAGGACAATAAACAGGGTGAAAGCACATAGTCTTTGTCCCAGGGAGGGGGAGCTAAAAACAAGAGGGCATAGGTTTAAGATCAGAGGTGAGAGATTTAAAAGGGACATCAGGGGCAGCTTCTTCACGCAAAGGGTGGTGCGTATTTGGAATGAGCTGCCAGAAAAGTCCATGGATAGGAGAGGTTTCGAGTGTTATGGGCCAAACGCAGGCAGATGGGACTAGGTCGCTGGGCAACACAGTCAGCATGGATGAGTTGGACCGAAGGGCCTGTTCCCATGCTGCGCGACTCCATGACTCATACTTGCCTCTTCAGGCATGGGATGCAGTTCTGGAGCTGCATCACCCACTGATCCTGCCTCCACCGCGAGTCTCAGCAGACCCTGCAGATTATTTGAATGTTGCCTGTTTCTCTCGGGTCCACCTTCTGCCATCTTGAAGAAACTTCAATCTGGAAAAGACAGAAAAAGAAAAAATATTTCATTAAGTAATAAAGTAAACCTACAAAACTGCACCGAATTCCGGTCATTGAGGTAGAATGTGCTCTAACTTCATCAGGATGTCTGCTTTATGCCTTTAATGTGAACTGTCACCTGAATCCAGAAATATGAACTAGGCCCTTATACTCTCTGTCACTGCAAGAATTTCCAATCAAAGCAAGATGACTGATCGCATTGTCACAACAGAAAAAGTTTAGTTAAATAATCAACAGTGCCTGAAGATCTAGAAAGCATCAAACATTGTTTCCATCTGCGACAGAAAAGTGCACCAAGGTTACTTGCCAAGATCTCCAAACTCTGTCACCAAGCAGAAGACCAGCAGGCACGTGGTGAACCCCACTATCTCCAAGCTTCTCTCAATCTAACATTCTCACACACCAACCCGACTGGGTCTAAAGCCCAAAATTTTGGAACCTGAGCCTTTTTACTGTGTGGGACACCTCTGTGGGATCCTCCTTGTAATTAAATAATCCAGGGATCCACCATCTCTTGAATGCACAAGAGCAGGAGTAGGTGCTCAAGGCAGAAGGAACACAAGGCAGAAGCCTGCCCCACCATTCAATTTAATCAGGTTGACCTTTGCTGGCTTCAACTCCTCTTCTGTGCCAGTTCAACATACCCCTTAACTTGTTGACCTTTCAAATATTCGTCCATCTCCACCTTAAATATATCGAATGATCCAGCCTCCACCACCCTTGGGGGTAGAGAATGCCAAAGGTTCACTACCCTCTAAGAGAAATAGTTTCTCAGTTTTAAATGACCGGCCCTTTATTTTGCTGTTATGTCCTCTTGGTTGTGACTCTCCCACTCGTGGCAACATCTCAACATCTACCCTGTGAAGCCCTGTTAGGATCTTATACAATGTCATCATCCATTCTTCCAAACTCCACGGAATACAGATCTGTCCAGTCTCTCTTGATAGGACAATCCTCTTGCCTGGTGAATCACCTTTGGTCTCCCTCCAATGCTCCTACATCCTTTTTCAGCCTGACATGGAAAAACATTCGACTGCGACTGGATCAAAAACTTGGAACTCTGACTAAAATTCACTGAAGTTGAACTTCACTGCACATTGTCCTCGTGAACTTATGATTCATAAGGACAAGTCTCTGCACATCTTCTCCAAGGGTATCAGGGAGGAAAATCAAATACAAGGAACACATTTTAACCTCATCTGAGGTGAAAGAGTGGTGAGGTCATGGACCTTATCCAGATTACAGAAGAAGAGGTGCTGGCTGTCTTGAGGTGACTGAAGATGGATAAATCCCCCAAGGCCAGACAAGGTGTCCCCTCAGACCTTGTGGGAGGCTAGTGCAGAAATTGCAGAGGCCCTGGCAGAGATACTTAAAACATCCTTAGCCATGGGTGAGGTGCCAGAGGACTGGAGGATAGCTAACGTTGTTCCATTGTTCAAAAAAGGCTCTAAGAATAAGCCGGGAAATTACATGCCGGTGAGTCTGACGTCAGTCGTGGGTAAGTTATTGGATGGTATTCTAAGGGACAGGATATACAAGTATTTAGATAGACAGGGCCTGATTAGGGATAGTCAACATAGCATTGTGTGTGATAGGTCATGCCTAACCAAACAGAGTTCTTCGAGGAGGTTACCAAGAAGGTCGATGAGGGAAAGGCGGTGAACATTGAACTTGACAAAGTCCCACACGGGAGGCTGGTCCAGAAGGTTAAGTCACTCAGCATTCAGGATGAAGTAGCCAATTGGATTCAACGTTGGCTTAGCGGGAAAAGCCAAAGAGTGGTAGTAGGTGGCTCTCTGACTGGAGGCCTGTGACTAGTGGTGTGCCACTGGGTCTGTTGTTATCAAATATATTAATGATTTAGATGATAAAGTGGTAAATTGGATTAGCAAATTAGTGGATGACACCAAGATCGGGGGCGTAGTGGACAGCGAGGAAGGCTATCAAAGCTTGCAGTGTGATCTTAACCAGCTGGGAAAATGGGCTGAAAAATGGCAGATGGAATTTAATGCAGACAAGTGTGAGGTGATGCACTTTGGGAGAACAAACCAGGGTAGAATAGAGGGACCCAGGAATACAGATCCATAGTTCCTTGAAAGTGGTGTCACAGGTAGATAGAGTCATGAAAAGAGCTTTTGGCACTTTGGCTTTCATAAATCAGGACATTGAGCACAGGAGTTGGGATGTTATGTTGAAGTTGTACAAGATGTTGGTGAGGCTGAATTTGGAGTATTGTGTGCAGTTCTGGTCACCTATCTACAGGAAAGATATCAATAAGCTTGAAAGAGTGCAGAGAAAATTTACAAGGATGTTGCTGGGACTTGAGGACCTGAGTTATAGGGAAAGGTTGAATAGGTTAGGACTTTACTCCCTGGAGTGCAGGAGAATGAGGGGAGATCTTATAGAGGTATACAAAATTATGAAGAGTATAGATAGGGTGAATACATGCAGGTTTTTTCACCTTAGGTGGGATGAGACTAGACCTAGAGGACATAGGCTTAGGGTGAAAGGTGAAATATATTAGGGGAATCTGAGGGGGAAAACTTCTTCACTCAGAGGGTGGTGTGAGTATGGAATGAACTGCCAGCAGAAGTGGTAGATACGGGTTTAATTGTAACATTTGAGAGAGGTTTGGATAGGTACATGGATGGGAGGGGTTTGGAGGGATATGGTCTGGATGCAGATAGCTGGGACTTGGCAGAAGATCAGGTTGGCATGCACTGGATAGGCCAAAGGGCCTGTTTCTGTGCTGTAGTACTCTACGACTCTATAAGTTACAGTAATACTCTGGTCAATACCTCCCTAAGGGGTTGACAGCTGTGTGCGGCTACAATTCTCTATTCTACAGCACACCGACTAGGAGAGCAACACCGAGCTGCTGCCTAGCCAGCTCTAAACTTTCCACAGTGGTCCTCACCACCTTATCCAGGGCAACAAACAAGATGCACTCCTCACTTAGCAGATCAGGCAGCATCCACAGAGGAAAATGGACAGTTCATGTTTCAGGTTGAGACCCTTCATCTGAACTATTCAGGGCAGTTGGTCAATAGGCACTTAATGCAAGCAACATCCACATCCCATGAATAAATGAAAAGCGACTGCCTTATTCCCACTGTTCCTGACCCAGATCAGCCACACATTGATCGGGGAGTGCCTCTAAAGTCCAAAACCCAGATTGAAACCCAGCAGTTCCGCACTGGGCTACTTGACCAGTACCAGCATGGCTGACGATTGTATCCAGCGCCATGGTGGGGGGGGGGGGGGGGGGGGGGGGGGGTGGAGAAGGAGGGAGGGATGGATGTGCTCCAACTGGGCCACACAGTGATGGGGAGCCAACTATCCAAACTCCATCGGGGCCCTCAGCTGATCCAGCCCCTCACCGAGACAAACCCCAACCAGCATCAGGACCTCGCTCCAGACCTGCTGCCTGCCACAGCCATGAGTGGTCCACAGGCTCCTAGAGGAGCCCGCCCCATCCCACCGTCTACATCCCCCTCCCCCACCACCACCATCTTCCCCACCACCTCCCCGTCCCGTCCCCCTCACCTCACCCCCTCACACCCCCTACCCACCTAACCTCCTCCCTCCCCACCTCACCACCCACCTCTCCTCCTCACCTCCCTCTCCCCACCTCTCCCCCTCACTCTCCACCTCTCCCCCCCTCACTCTCCACCTCCCCTCCCTCCCTCTACCTCACCCCCACACCCTCTCCCCCTCCCTCTCCCAACCCCTCCCCCTCCCTCTCCCCACCTCCCCTCCCTCCCTCTCTCCCCACCTCACCCCCCTCACTCCCCACCTCCCCTCCCTCCCTCTACCTCACCCCCACACCCTCTCCCCCTCCCTCTCCCCACCTCACCCCCACACCCTCTCCCCACCTCCCTCCCTCCCTCCCCCCCCCACCTCCCTCCCTCCCTCCCTCCCCCCCCCACCTCCCTCCGTCCCTCCCTCCCTCCCCCCACCTCCCTCCCTCCCTCCCCCCACCTCCCTCCCTCCCTCCCTCCCCCCCCCCCACCTCCCTCCCTTCCCCTCCCCACCTCCCTCCCTCCCTCCCCATCTCCCCACCTCCCTCCCTCCCTCCCCATCTCCCCATCTCCCTCCCTCCCCACCTCCCTCCCTCCCTCCCCCCCACCTCAACCCCCTCCCTCCCCCCACCTCAACCCCCCCCCTCCCTCCCCCCACCTCAACCCCCCCCCTCCCTCCCCCCACCTCATCCCCCCCCCACCCCCCCCACCCCCCACACCCCCTCACCCCCCCCCCCCCACACCCCCCCACACCCCCCCCCACACCCCCTCACCCCCCCCACAGAACCTTCTCCACCTTTCCAGACGCTTCCAACGCTTTCAGCTCATGGGCGCCACCATTGTCCCGGATATGCCGGCACAAAAACCCTTGGTGACGCGCTGTCACCGGAAGTGACGGCGAATGCGGGGCGGTGGGGCGCGGTGAGGGGTTTGCCCCGCAGGGGTGGCCCCGCCCTCGGAGCCGGGAGCACCTGCAGTGCCCAGTGTGGCCGCTGCCCGCTGCCCGCTGGAGCTCGCTCGCTGCTGCTGAGCTGCAACCCCCCGTTGTCATGTAAGCGCGAAGGGAGCTTTGTGAAACTGAACATTATTCACCCGTGTCCAAAACAGCAGCCAGTCCTTCCAGCTCCTGGTGCCAACCTGCTGTCTGCAGGACATCTCGAAACTGCAGATAACTTTCCAGAACTCTGCCCCAGGGCCACCCAGAAAACGATCAGGGAATATAAACAATATGTTAGCTCTTGTTGTGACGATACTACCCTCAGAAGGACTGAAGATGTGATAATATCGCCATAAGTAATTTTGCAAATAATTTTGGATGCAGTTCTTCTCAACTGGCTGCATTTTGCTGGTGTAATTTGCCTGCTTTTATTTGGAGAAACTGTTGCAGCTCCTGTCATAAATTCTGTTTCCGATACCCTTTAAATACAGAAAAACTGATAATCCGGTACACACAGGACTTTGGTGGTGCTGGACTAGCAGATTTTCTGAACAATTAGATGCTATTTCAATTAATACTCTAACATACTTATTTGATTTAATTTCAAAGTCAAAGTCGAGTTTATTGTCCAGTATTGATGTTAATTGTCATATGCACAAGTACATGTATGAACAGGTGAACTGAAAAACTTACTTGCAGCAGCATCACAGACGCAGCATCAGAGACAAAACATTCACAAGAAAACATTAATTAAACATAAATTATACACAATGTTTACAAGAAAGAACACAATTAGGACAAAAAAAAAGTCCATTTTAGTGCAAAGTCATCAAAGTGATCACAGTGTTGCTACACCAAGGTAGTGATTAGGGTTGTGCTGGCTGGTTCAAGAACCGAATGGTTAAAGGGAACTAGCTGTTCTTGAACCTGGTGGTGTGGGACTTCAGGCTTCTGTACCTCCTGTCTGGTGGTAGCCGTGAGAAGATGGCATAGCCCGGATGGTGGGGATCTTTGATGATGGACATTGCCTTCTTGAGGCAGCGCCTCCTATAGATATTACTGATTGTGGGGAGGGATGTGCCCGTGATGTATTGGGCTGAGTCCACCACTGTCTGCAGCTTCTTAGGTTCCTGTGCATTTGAGTCACCATACCAGATCATGATGTAGCCAGTCGGGATACTTTCAACAGTACAACTGTAGAAGTTTGTTAGAGTGTTCGGTGACAAGCCGAACTTCCTTAACCTCCTCGGAAAGTAAAGACGTGATTGTATCTGTGTGCTGGGCCCAGGACAAGTCATCTGATAAGTTAACACCCAGAAATTTTGCATGTCTGCAGGCAATTCCAGTACCTGGTTGAGTGGTTGAATGGTTGAGTGATTACATTCCTTCATCGTTGCAGGATCTAAATCCCAGAACTCCTTCCCCAACAGTACTGTGGGAGCACCCTCACCAAAAGGGCTGCAGTGGTTCAAAAAGGCAGCTCACCCCAACTTCTCAAGAACAATTCAGGATAGCCAATAAATGCTGGCCTTGCCAGCAATGTCCAGATCCCAAAAAATGACTAAATATAGAGGGTAGGATTGAAGGATTAGATATCTCAAATCCTGCAGAACTGACAATTACAGATATCGGGGACGGCAATATCATGGTGAATGTAAAAAAACAAGGATCTCTTGCATCTCAAAGGATTTGAAAATGCCTGCGCAGGCCAAATGGCTCATTGTGATGCCATTTATCTTGTCTTGCGCTGTAAAACACCTCTTTAACCTTTCATTACTTTTAGCCTGGTCAGCTGCAACCCAGTGAAAGAATGGATTTATAACCAAGAGGGCACACATTCATTAGGATGGAATGCTGGCTGATTCCTTCCCCGAGGCCAGGAAGACTAACACCACTGCAGCTTAGAGAAACAAAACTGATGTAATTGCTCTGAGAGACAACATAAACTCAATAGACCAAACAGTCTCCTCCTCAGGCATAAGAAAATACTCAAATCATGAGTAGCAACACCCTACCTGCAACAGTAATCTCCATTACTGCAGATGTCATCGTGATTCTGCTTGGGCACTCAAGATGAGTTGGGAATCTTGGGTTAGGAGGTAAAGACATGCCCGCCAGCAAAAAGCCCACTCTCGGCGAGGCTTCAGGGATTCACACACCCTTCCTTGACCTCTCTGATGAGCAATGTTTTTGCAGGCTCAGGTTTTCCAAGGCTGTTGTCACAGAGATAGTTGTGCAAAAAGACCTTCAGCCACACTCTCTCTGGAGACCAAGATCACTGACTCTTAACTACATCTTCCTTTCTAAGAGGCGTCACCATGTCTCCTGATTTGCTGCTTATTGCTTCATCAGTGGTCACCTAGCTACCGTCAGGGTCAACTTTCATCTGCTTTGATTTCAATGAGGCACTCATCGGCAAGATGAGTATGGCAAGAAGGCACCGGAGCGTGGCGACTCGTTGCAAGCTGCTCTCTACAGATCTACTCATTATCCTCACTATAATCGTTCTACACTTTTAAACTTAAATTCTATGTCACTTACACTTTACTCTGCTGTTATTGTTTTTACTTGTACTACCTCAATGCACTCTGTACTAATTCAATGTAACTGCACTGTGTAATGAATTGACCTGTATGAATCGGTATGCAAGACAAGTTTTTCACTGTATCT
Organism: Pristis pectinata; assembly: GCF_009764475.1. Taxonomy (NCBI): domain Eukaryota; kingdom Metazoa; phylum Chordata; class Chondrichthyes; order Rhinopristiformes; family Pristidae; genus Pristis; species Pristis pectinata. The sequence continues at coordinate 4,735,338 of NC_067437.1, forward strand.
CGGTACAAGTGACAATAATAAAGCAATACCAATACTGGTGGCATCTCAGAGATTTACCAGAAGTGTCTGCAATCGTGTACCCATAGAAAGGTCCAATGTAAAACCCAGACACTTCTGCTCCCTCAGCTTCCAGCTTGCTTACATATTATGACACAGGAGTAGACCATTTGGCCATTGGTTCCATGCAGACTCACAGTAGACCAAACATATCAGTCCTATTTCCTCTCCCTATTTTTCCTGAAACCCTTTAATTTATTCCCTCTCACATGTCCATCAACCCCCCCCCCTTTGATTTTTTTTAACCACTTACTTGTACCAAAGGGGTGATTTGAGTAGCCAATTAACCCACCACAGCACACCTTTGGAAGGAAACCCAGAAGAGACCCACATACGGCTGTCCATTTTGCTTGAACTTTGTGTTGCCTCGATGCCAAGCCAGCAAACACGTCAAGTTTTTTATTCTTGGAATGTCAGCTATTTAATTGCAAAATTGTTTGGCTGACGGAAGCTGTACCCCGGCCTAGTGTCTCTGCTGCAGAAAGCCATCACACCCATGTTGCTGCAGGGTCAGGCACAGCTGATGGAAGAGGTGGGATTGATTAATCCCGAGCTGCAGCTCAGACACTGCTGTGATGCCACAGATGTGTTTCAGGGATGGGATGGGTGCTGGTTAGATTAAAGGAATATTCACCCGGATAACTTAGGATGTGCTTACCTCAAACTCCACTCCTGAGACGTGAACCTAGGAGTATTGTGTACAGTTTTAGTCACCCTGTTACAGGAAAAAGATCATTAAACTGGAAAGAGTGCAGAGAAGATTTCTGAGGATGCTACCAGGACTCAAGGGTCTGAGTTATACGGAGAGGTTGGGCAGGCTGGGACTTTATTTCCTGGAATGTAGGAGACTGAGGGGTGAACTTATAGAGGTGTATAAAATCATGAGGGGCATAGACAGGGTGAACGCACAAAGTCCTTAGGGAAGGGGAACAAAAAACTAGAGGGCATAGGTGAAAGATTTAAAGGGGACTTGAGGGGCAACTTCATTTCCTCCCCGGGGGTTGGGGAGTTGGGAGCTGGAGGGCACAGGTTTAGGGTGAGAGGGGAGAGATTTGGTAGGGACCTGAGGGGCAACTTCTTCACCCAGAGGGTGGTCCGTACAAGGGACGAGCTGCCAGAGGAAGTGGTTGAGTCGGGTACATTAACAACATTGGACAGGTGCACGAATAGGAAAGGTTTAAAGGTATATAGGCCAAACGCGGGCAAATGGGACTGGCTTAGATGGGGACCTGGGTCGGCATGGACCGGTTGGGCCGAAGGGCCTGTTTCCGTGCTGTGTGACTCTATGAATAAGTACATGGATAAGGAAGGTTTAGAGGGACATGGGACTAGCTTAGATGGGCACCATTGGCAGCATGAACGAATTGGGCCAAAGGGCCTGTTTCTGTACTGTATGACTCTGATTCTACATGGACGTCACTGGAAATGCCGGTGTTTATTCCCTAATTGCCTCTGAACTGAGGAGGTTGTCAAGAGTGGGTGGGTCTAGAGTTGCATACAGGCCAGACTGGTTAACGGTAAACCCCTGACAATCTATCCTATGGTTCGCCATTTGGCTCATCGAATAATATTTGCCACACTCCCTTTCCACATTCTTGGGCCCCTAGTTCCTGCACTCCCTTCCAACTCACCTGGCTCACCGGGAAATTCATCATACTGTGTAACATCTAAAAAAGTGAATTAAAACTGTGTCAAGATACTAGTCAAAAACTGCCAATCCAGCACCAAAGCCCTGGGCATTCTGGATTATCGAAGATTTACTGTACAGCTTTCCTTCTGCGAAGGAAATAAGCAAATCAGATAGGTTTTTACAACATCCGGTAGTTTTGTGGTTACAACACACAGAGCGCTGGAGGAATTCAGCGGGTCGGGCAGCACCTACGGAGGGAAATGGACAGTCGACGTTTCGGGTCGAGACCCTTCGTCAGGACTGAGACAGCCAGGATAAAAAGGTGAGGGGAAGGGGTGGAGCAAGAGCTGGCAGGTGATAGGTGGATCCACGTGAGGGGGTTGATAGGCAGGTGAGGGGGGGAAATGTCAGAAGCTGGGAGGTGATAGGTGGAGGTGACAAAGGGCTGAAGATGATGGAATCACTTCCCTCCACTTATCTATACTGGCTATCTCCCCTCTTTCTTTCCAGTCCAGATGAAGGGTCTTGACCTGAAGTGTCAACTGTCCATTTCCCTTCATAGAGGCAGCCCGACCCGTTGATTTCCTCCCGTGCTTTGTGTGTTGTTCCAGATTCCAGCATCTACATTCTCTTATGTCTCAGTTTGGTGCTTACCAAGACTAAGATGAAATGTTAATCAGAAATTAAAGACTAAATTATTTGAATTTAAATTCCCCAGATTGCCATGATGGATTTGAACCTCTCTGGATCAATGGCCCAGAACTCTGGTTGCTGATCTGATAACAACCATGAGGCCATCATATTAGAGACTATACATGAGAAATGAGGGATAAATGTCTAATTCATTCTTCAGCTGGAACACCTTTGGGAAACCTCCAATAACGTGCTGTGCCCTCATTTATTTTGTATTGTACAGGTGACCCCTGCACTATAAGGAGGTTATGTTCCTAGAAAACGTGCAGCATCACGATTTTCTGTAACGTGAAGCCGTGTCATCTGTGCCTGCGTCAAGAATGGCAAGTTGAGAAAAATAAATTGTGTTCATTTATTTATTTCCCCCTCCCACCCCCCACCACGACACAAATTCCGTGAGAACAAATTTTATTCTGCATCTCAAATTTCTGGGTAAAGATTTATGAATTCCATAAAGTGAATGGCAGTAACGCGGGGGACTACCTGTAACATAAAATAGCCCCCTCCCATTGCGGCAGCACTTGGACAATCCAACTCGACAGCTCTCCTTCCCCCACAAAACACACTAAAATAGATTGATCAAAGTAAAAGGCAACCATTATCCAATGGCACATTTGCTGCTACACTAGGATTACCACCTCCGATGGACACAGAAGATGCTATGACATCGTACTGAAGAACAGCAAGGGTCCTGGCCAATGTTTATCCTTTAGCATCAATAAAAGATATTATTTGGTCATTATCTTATTCTGTTTGTGGGAGCTTCCTGTGCAAATTGGCCATGTTTCCTATAGTAGAACAGTAACTACACTTCAAGAAGTATCTCATAGGCCATCAGACTCTAGGTGACGCCCAAAGCTGTAAACACATATTAACGTGTTTTTCTTCTTTACCGTGAAGCTGGTTACCACGTAGTTATCCTTCCCACCCAAAGGCACACACAATTAGAGGACCCGTGCCATTTTTTCTGCAAATCAGTTGCAATTTTTAGAGTTCATCCTGCAATTTAGCTAGGGCTTTACATTCTCAGCCTTAAAATTATTAAGTAACCGAGCATTAATTGCCATTTGTGGAAGGGAGTTGCAAATTTCTACGAGCCTCGGCAAGAAAAAATGTTTTCTGACTTCATTCAAGAAGGATCTGGCTCTAAATTTTCTGGCTAGATTCCCTGGTCTGAGACTACCCAAACAAGCTAACATTAGTTCTAACCTGGAGACACAAGAGACTGCAGACGCTGGAATCTGGAGCAACAAACAATCCGCTGGAGGAACTCAGTGAATCGAGCAGCATCTGTGGGGGGAAAGAAATTAGTCCTGATGCAGGGTTTCAACCAAGAACTGACAATTCCTTTCCTCCCACAGATGCTGCTCAACCCGCTGAGCTCTTCCAGCAGATTGTTTGTTGCATTACTTCTAACCCCTCTGTTCCCCTTAACATTGGTCTGATGTAAACTGTGGATGAACAATGTCCTTCCTCAGACCCTTTTGCTGGTGCACCCCCCAAGGCCAAGAAACTCAGCACAGCCTAGGGCCAGGCTTTGTATATTTTTGACCTTCTTGGAACACCAGCATATAACCAACACAGCTACGAGGGAGAAAAAAAAGTGTTAACATTTTACAAACAACAGAATTAGATAGTAAGAAAAAATATTAGTTACCTCCAAATAGGTGACTACATTGATTAGGCAATACTGATTGCATTGACACAGGCCTCTTTGCCCGTCTGGGCTCTGCTCTTTATGCTCCATTACTTGAAATCAAAAGATCTCAGTAACAATAACCATGAAGCTACTAGATTGTTGTAAAAAGCCATCTGGTTTACCAATGTCCTTCAGGGAAGGAAGACTGCCATCCTAACTGATCTGGCCTTTATGTGACTCCAAGCCTACTAATGTGTTTGACTCTAAACTGCCAACTGACCGGGGCATTCACGAATGGACAACAAACACTGCTGTTGCCAACAACATCCGCACGAATAAAAAGCTTGGAAAAATATAGCATAGGAGCATGGGAGGCCACTTTTGTCATTGCTTCATCTACCAGCAAGTCCTTGAATACCATAACCCTCATGCACTCAACCAGCTTCCCCCTTTACATTCACTAATTCTGTACACTTCAACCTCTCCGTGGGGGCGGGAAATTCCACATTCCAACTCGATCCTTTGTGAAAACACACAAAGGAGTTGGAGGAACTCAGTGGGGTCGGGCAGCATCTGTGGAGGGAAATGGACAGTCGACATTTCAAGTCGAGATCCTTCATCTGAGTCCAGCTCCTTTCCAGCATTTGCAGTCTCTTGTGCCTGGATTTATTAGTTGTAATCTTGTATTTTTGGCCCTTGCAGAAAGAGATTTTCGATATCTCACAAGTGAGAACATCTCTTTCTGCAAACATGTTCACTAAGGAATGCTTTGGTGAGGAGACAGTCCTAAAATAATGCCCTCTTGATTATTTCATTATATTCATTAATTCAGTTCCTTTCCACAGCTAGCTACTTCCCTGATTAAGAAGCCAACAATTACGAAAGAAAATATAAAAATACCCATAGTATTGAATGGGAAAATGAAATAATACCAGACTGATGCCCAAGATAAATGCTCCCAAATTGATTAGATTCATTAAAGGGATATTTATTTGCACCTTTAAAACATTTAAAAAAGTGATACTGATGATTTAGCTTCAACAGTCAGTGCCAGTACTCTGTTACTTTGGTTGCTATTTACAAAAATCTTAAATTACTGTCCTCAAATGAACAAAGAGATGACATACATATGTAGTGATTGTACATTGCACCTCTGTACAATAACAAAGTGCATTTATAAAACACCTTAAAACAAAATACCACAAATTGGTTAGCACAAGGCAGACTATGTAACGAACAGAGATGATAAAAAGATTGGGGAATTGACTAATGCTGTGCTCATTTGCTTACCCTAGTTAAATATTTTGATGTCAGGTTGGGTTTTAAGGAGAGCAGGTGGAGAATATCAAAATCCATGACACAACAACGTACAATAAACTCCTGCTTTTACCAAAGTTCCTGTTAATAAGGGTCTACCCTTGGTTGTACAGGGAATCAAGGAACCAGCAATTTAACACTCTTATTCCATTGGTTCTTGAGAAAATGAAAAAGAAAACATTCTTTAAAATCCGCTGCAGTTTGGAGAGATAGCATGCACAGAGTTGCATTTATGCAAATTCCATGTTCTCACAAGTACCAAATAACCCAGAACTGATGCTGTCATTGGGATATTTACTGCTCTGGCACTAAGACTCAAAGAAACACCTAAGTCTGTGCTTTGTAACTTCTTTTAACAGCACCTATCCGTATATCAGCTGAATAAGATACAAGTGAGACAATGCTCCCAGGACACACCCTGTGTTTGGAGGTCATTACACTTTATAATTCACAAAACAAAACACTAAGGGGCAGGGCGAAAGCAAGGAGAATTATTTTCCCAAGCCACCCCAGTTGTGATGATATGAAATACATTGTCTGGGTGGCACTGGAAGCAAATTGAAAGATAACTATAAGAAGGGGAAAAAGATGTTGCAGGTCCTTGAGGCAAGGTCATGGAAGTGGAATTAGTTTTACAGCTCTTTCAGAGCCAACAAAGGCGAGATGCACCAAGTGGACTCCTCACGTAATGCCTGAGTCTATGAGATCCTGGCGACAATACCATCCCCATTATTAGACCCAAGACATATTAATTTTTCAGATCCATTTAGAATCACTTAGAAGACCATTTAGAAGATTAAGAAATGTCCTCATACATATGTGTGTGGACTTCATAGACACAGCGGTGGGGGGGCGGGGGGGGCGCGGGGAAGCTGCTTTAAAAATGTGTACGCCTTTCTTGTATGAGGAAAATTATCACGCACATCAGCCAATCGATGAGCACCAAGAGTTGTTATCCTGAGGTTATAGAAACTTCACATGTTGACCTTGGGACAGAGTCAAGCAGTTGTGAGAGAGTATTTCAAATGTTAGTTAAATGAATACTCAAAGGAATACTTCACTTTTGCAAGCTGACAGGACCTGCCAGTTTACGAGTGACTTGCTTTAATAACACTGTTTAACCACACGCTGGGTAGTCACAACCACTTCCTAGTTAGCACTGCAATTTATTTCTGTTTGCCTAATGCCCAGTCCTCTCGTGACCTGTGTTGAGGTGTAGCCCTGGTTCACTAATGGGCATCTCACCCGTGCCCAGTTAACCCAGGCTGGTTAACCCACAGAGGGCTGCTTGACTGATTCTGTTCTCACCCAGCGTGGGTTGATGGATACCTCAGGAGAGGAAGCCCAGGCTGATTTCACGTCTTCATCATCAACCACCCCCACGACTGGTGCTGACTACAGCAGGAATAACTTTAGCCCCACCAGCTCATGTGATTCCCCCATTTCTGGCATCAACCCTCTCAGGGTTTGTCTATCAATACACCTCAATCCTTCACTGGGCTGGAGGGGGTGGGTGGTTGTGAAGGTGCAAAAATGAAAACACCAAGCTCCAACATCAGAGAGTGTCGCAAGATTGTGCAAACTGGAGTAATCACTGCCGTTCACCCAATAACACAAGAGTTGGAGGGTATTTTGCACCAAGTCTCTGTGTGTGAGGAAATGTTGTCCTCTCCACAGAATACTCCTTTCAGGGGAAGAAGAAACACTCCCTGCCCCAGTGTAACACTCAGACAGAGTTCTCACTTGCTGAAGAGGAGATGTCGAAGTCTATGGAACCGTGGCTGACCACCAGGCGCAGGCGCTTGGATCGAGCAAACGGAGTGAAAACAGCGGGTCTTTTATCTTCCTCCACTGAGGAGGCAAAGCAAGCGTGGGAGAGAAAGCCCTCGTCGCACACTCCACCCTGCGAGGAACCCAACCCCATCGTTTCTGGAGGGTCTGTGAAACGCTTGAATCGCTTCTGCCGAGTTGAGCTTTGCTGGGAGCTGTGGTGATCTGTCGAGCCGAGTCCACTTGGCAGTTCCATTCTCTCGGGGTCAGGCGTCTTTCTTTTGACGGCTTGCTTCAGCGAGTGCCGGCCACCTTTGCTCTGCCCACAGCTCGTCCGCTTGTTCCGCCTTGCACGGGAGCGTGGCCGAGGTCCTCGACAGTCCGAAGTCCTTGACAAACTATTGTCTGTAATCTGCTCAGGCTCTTCTCTGGGATCTGATGGTCTGCTCCCTCCCTCAGATTCCAAGCTCAGCCTCGCTGCCAGCTTCCTGCTGACATACCACGTGCGAGTGGCAGTCTCGCATATCTTTGAAATGTCTTCCAGCACGACACGGACATCTCGAATTTCTGAGGAGCTCGCAGTGTCTGTTGGGCCTTGGCTACGGTTTGGCTGAGGTGTTGTGTTGCCCTGCACTGAGCTCTGCACTTCATTCTTAATGCTGGTTACAAGGACGGTGTCCTTGCTCAAGTCGATCTTCACAAAATGGGTCAAACCAAAAGCTCTTCTTGGTAACGTCGCTGGGTTTTGTGAGGTACTTCTCTTTTGATTTGTCCTTTCCTTCAATGCCCTTTTCCGTCGCCGCCGTCTCCTCCTCTTTCTTCGCAGGGAGGTACCAGATACTTTCTCGGGGCTGGTATGTGTATCAACAGGAGGCAGACCTGTAGGAAAAGCTTCCTCTGAGCTCCCTGGATCCACTGGTGCTTGGTCTGGGCAGAGAATATTCACTCCAGTTGTTAAATCAAGAACATTCGGATTCTCCACAATTGACTTTGATGACTTTCTGGAATTGTGTTTAGCTGCCGGGAGTGTGCTGGTGCTCACGGGGGTTTTCTGATTGGTCACAGGTTCTAGTTGCTGAGAGGTTGCTGGGCTTTGGTCCACGTCTGATTCTTCCCAGAAATGGCTCCCAAGTTTTGTTGTAGCTGTTCCAGTCAAATTGGTCAAGGTTCCAGCTAGATCCCTACAATCGTACAAATTTATTCGCAAATCCTTCAAGACCACACCTTCTGGCATCAGGAATGTCACAGGCATTTCAGTTTTCTTAGCTGTGGGCTGCAACTTCAACACTGAAGGACACTCAAACCCACAGTGAAGTCCTTTCGCCACCCCCTTCTGCACTCCAGACCTCCCCCAGGAGCAGTTAGTCCTGTTTTCATTCTGTGGAAACTCCACTGGACTTGTCTGGCTTGTTGCCTCATTGGCTTTGCCAGCTTGGAAGTTCTGCAGCTGTAAAGCCATCGACGGAAGTGCAGACGGTGACTTGGGGTGGGAGTTTCTTGGGGGCTGTCTCCTCCATTTCCTTCGCCGGTTCCTCCGTGAACTTAAGGAAAGCCTTCTGGGTGAAGCTGTAGTTAAAAAAATGCAGTAATTACTTAGCAAGCAAGTTCAACCTTAGCAAGTCCCACCAAGTGCAGTTCCCCCTGTTTTTCATTGAAGGCACTGAACTAGTTGATACCTCCACCCATGTGTGCATCCACTGTTTATAGATCAGCCAAGATGGTGATAATTGGAAGGCTATCTGACCAGGGAGGGCTTCACAAACATGATGATTTCTTTTTATTGATGCACCATGGCTTTTGGTATGGCAACTGCTCTGCGTGTAACTGCAAGGAACTTCAGAGTTGTGGACACAGCTCAGCACATCACTGAAACTAGCCTTCCCTCCATAGACTCTGTCTACACTTCTCACCGCCTTGGTAAAGCAGCCAACATAATCAAAGACCCCTCCCACCATGGACATTCCCTCTCTTTCCCTCTCCCATCAGGCAGAAGATACAAAAGCCTGAAAGCACGTACCACCAGGCTCAAGGACAGTTTCTATCCCACTGTTTTAAGACTATTGAATGGTTCCCTTGTACAATAATATGGACTCTTGACCTCACAATCTAGCTCGTTATGACCTTGCACCTATTGTCTACCTGCACTGCACTTTCTCTGTAGCTGTTACACTTTATTCTGCATTATGTTATTGTTTTACC